>NC_050588.1:19212500-19522727 GCF_013368585.1 Megalops cyprinoides
CTGAGGCTTGTCTGAAATAATGAATGCTTTTGGCTTCCAGCCAGAACTTTCAATTTGCGCTTTTTTCTGGAAATACATGGCAGCAAATAATAATATTGAGTGTGTCTGCCTCAAATTCAATATATTAAAAGTGTTAGGTAACGTGGTTAGAAAAAAAAATTGTGTTAGACATACAAATCCACTGTATTAGCTGGATGGTGTATTGTACCAAACCAAAACAAAAATGTTCTCACCGTGAAGGCATCTAATATTTAGCTGTTGTTAAGGCTGCTAATGTAGGATTTGTACATTTTGTCCAAATTTAAGGTAAAATCTAATATATTTTTTCCTATATAAGTGTAATATTTTAAACAGGTGTCTTTAATTGATGTGGTAGACATTATTCCAGGATTTGAAAGGTGGAGACCCAAGCCAACACACTATAATATATTTCCATATATCATGTATATGAAGTATGTATCATTAATGTTAATGCAGGTTGATGTTTCTGATGCCATCTCAAAATGACTTCATTACTTGGACACATCAGGCATTCTATTGGCATGAAAAAACGAGATGGGCATTTGCACCTAAGTGGTTGTAAAGTGATTTAAGAAACTCTCTAAACTCAACATCCTCCACCAAATGAAGAGTCTGGGTACAGGACCATCATTTTGCTGATAGCTACGTGAATCATTTTAAGCAGAGCTCGATCCAGGCGCGCCTTGGTTTCCAGAGTGCATTGTTGTCCGTCTGCATTGTTTGAGTCATATTTCCTCTCCGTGTCTGACAGTTGTGTGGCTTGCAGGCGGCAGGGTCAGTGACACTATTGCCACCTCAATCGGTCATTTTAATGGAGCTTCTCTTGGCAGGACAAACGTTACACTGCAGAGAATGTGTCACGCGCAGGTATTAAACAACAGCCATTGCTTCCCTTTCTTGCACCCGCAAAGCTGTTTTGCATTCAAGTACGTACTGCGGTGCGAGAATTACCCTCTTTAGATTAGTAAAATTTCCATACTTAACTTCCATACTGTTTTAGCCGTTTTTCCATCTACAGCTCACAGTTTTTGCTTCCAAAATATAGCTGCTACCATCAATGGTCCAGTGGGCAAATGACCCAATATGCAAATGAACCCGCATGATAATATGAGTGCTTTAGCCAGTGAAAGGATTATAAACCACACATGCACACACACCTCTCTCTCTCACTCACACACACGATGGATGACAATTATGAAATAACTGGGAAGTGGCACTATATCTAAAAATTAGGGAACTGCGCTTGTTTCCTTCCAGCACAAACAATTAACTGTTGAATGTTGCCTTTCGGTTCATTTTCCATGATCAAAAAAGAATGGTGAGGGGACTACCACATGGTTGTTTCATATTTATGTTGGCTTATTAAAACACAGATAACAATGATTAAAACACAGGGTCTTACTCTGTCTGCTGGCAAGTAAAGACAAGGCATGAAAAAGAATACTACAAGGAACTACATTTAGCAAAGAGGAAATTAGCTGTCATGTTTCACAGATTGTTCAGCTAAGTCATTACCTGATTAAGCAAAGATGAAAATGAAATGTTGAGAGAAAACATCTATTTAGAGGTAAGACTTCAGTATCCATGGTTTTGAGCTCACAGTCCACTACTAGAGTGGAAATAGGAGATGTGACACTGTGATTAGAGATCAGTAAGCCCCAAAGGGGCAGTCTCTGTGAGGAATATCTCTCTCTCTCTGTATGCCTGTCTCCTCTGTCTCTGTCTTTCTTTTCCTCTGTCTCTCTCTCCTTCTATCTCTCTGTCTCCATTTATCTCACTTTCTTTCTTTCTGTGACTTTGTCCTGAACGTTTGATGGCTGTGTGCCCAGTGTTTTGGAATGTTTTTTGGCAGGCTTTAGGAGTGCCCTGTTAAGCATCGCTCGTTAATTACAATTGACTCCGCTTCGCTAAATTGTTCCTGTGGCAACATGTCCTTGAGGTCTCGGATTTCTCTTAACAGTTTGGCTGAAGGTGAAGAAGGAGAAGTGTATGTGAGGCCGTAAGGTCCTCTGTCTGATACCTGAAACAAACCCTCTCAGGATGCCATCTCCTGGGAGGTCAAAAGTCAATCCAGCCAAAAGGTCACTCACAACCCACCCCCCACCCCCCCATTACCCACATTCTGACATTTCTTCCCACAGGACATACCAATGTGTGGCAGGAATTTGGGGGGAGGGGGAGCATTAGGAAACATTAATATCAGTCTGTTCTTGTTATACAAGTATATGCTGGAGCAGTGCAGAATTACAATCAGAGTTCTTATAAACACCTCCTGATATCTCCCTCTTGCAATGTGGGTGTGTACGTGTGTGTGTGTATCCTTCTATCACCCACTACTTTGTGTGGTGGGGGTTGGTGGGTGATGGGGAGTGTGTGCTGGGGTCTGTGGGGTGGGGCTGGAGTGAGTCACCTTCTGGTCTCTGCTGAGGGAATGAGAGTTTTTTAGAGGAGGAAATGGAACGTGGTGACAACAGGGGATCTGGTGAAGTGTCAGAAATGCCATCCATGCTGCCAAGCCGCCACGCTCACCGGTTCAGAATGAGACAGACGTTTTTTTTTAAGCATTTATCTCCCATTCCTCATCACTATCCCCGCCGCTGGTTAGGCAGCACTGCTGCACTGCGGCATCCAGCCGCGATCAAGACAGAACCCAAACACAAGGAGAAAAATGCGCATGTGAGCTCCCACTCTCTCCCTCTGTCCCATTACGTCCCTTCTCTCTCTCCCTCCCTCCCGTTCTCTCTGTTTTGCCTCCACTCTCTCTTTCTTTCACTCTGTCTCTGACTCTTTTAAATAGGGGAGGCCCGTGGAGGCAATCTGGGTGTCCAGATGGCTGAAGGTTATTTTGTGGGTCACCAAATAAATGCACCATTTCCACCTGTTCACCCCTCGCAGTGGTGATGTTGTGCAGTATACCTGTGCATAGCATATTACCTAAAAGTGCTACCAGTTTTTCTAGAGGTGATCCACACATAGCTGAAAGTGTTTTAAATCTAAAGTTGCAGGTATGACAGAAATGGAAAGATTCCATTGATTCTGCCCAGGAATTCTGAGGAATCGCATCAAGTTCAAAACCTTGGTGTTGGCATACAGGACAGTGAATGGGACAGCCCTGCATACCGACAATCAGTTTTCAAATCCTATGTTCTGCCAAGATCACTACACTCTGCAACCATGGGGTAACTGGCTGGATCGCTCCTCTCAAACATGATCCCTGTCTGTATTGGTCCATCAGTGGTGGCATGAACTCCCCTCAGGGGTCAGGACAGCGCAATCAGTCTTCCAACCCAGACTGAAGACCCACCTGCGTGCATAAACTGCATCATGGTTCTACCTCAGTCCCAACCCCTTAACATCTGCTACCTGCTTGTAGCACTTGCTGTTTATTTCACGAGTAGTACTGTGATGTGTTTTGGATTCTGTGATCTAGTGAGTGATATATGGCAGCATATTTGGCTTCTCTTGTCTTGTCAGGTTGCACAAGTTAACTTAGGGTAGGGCTTGAATAGTGGTATGTGTCGTTAGCCTGGTCTGACTGTTGATCATTCAACTTGAATGGATACACGTATGTTCTGTTGTGCTGGAAGTTGCTCTGGATAAGAGCGTCTGCTAATTGAATGTAATGCAATGTTATAAATAAAGATTCACTGGTAAAATATAACCACATGACACATATTTAAATGAAAAACCCTGAAAATAAGCACAATAAAAAAAAAACCAGAAAAATGGTTATTTGGCAATCTACAATTGAACCTTATGTTTCCCATACATAAATTTACCTTTCAAGATTCCACAAATGGTGGGAATTATATGCTCTGTCCAGGCATCACGGCAGAATCAAATTCAGTCCTCCACTGTGGCAAAGCAATTACAAATGCTAACATTCATACTGGTGGTTGGTCCATAATTCCCTATAGTTTTCTTTTCAGTAAAAGTTTGGTATCTCTGTTCTGTACAAGAATATGAATTTCACATATTATCAAAGGACTTGGGCATAATAACAAGGGATGAAAAAATAAATCCAATGTTTTTATATATATATATATTACATATTGTATATATTGTCTTGCATAGCAGTTTTACATTCTAACCACATTATAATGACATTTCTAATTACATTTGTGGCACAAAAAACAAAATTGGTGCTTGGCCCCCTAATAAAAAAGCATGCAATTAGAGTGATCTCTTCTCTGTTTATAAGCTTGCTTTGGGTCACATTTTCAGAAATCACGGGTTGAAATGTCACTGCTCTGCTGATGATACACGAATATCCCGAGTCTCTTAGACACTAATGCTGTTACATGTTCTCTCTCATCCTGTCTGTCTGATACTAAATCCTGGATGACTCAGAGCTCTCTCCAGCTAAGCTGCAGAAAGACAGAGCTCCTTGTGCTTGGCTCCTCACATTTCGAGAGAAGGAGCTGGTTTTGCATTAAAGCTGATGGCCATGTAATTGGATCCTCCTATGTGGATGAAAACCAGGGAATGCTAGATTGTCACTTACTCAGGTCGTCTTTTCAGTAAAAGCCAGTAGCCCCATTGAACCCAGTTGCTTAGATGCACACACAAAGCTACCTACATCGGACAGTACAGCAGACTCACTGGCCATAATCCAGTGCAAACTGTAAACCCACTTTTTGAGTCTGCTTCATCTCTGATTCCAGACCCTCCTCTTATTTAGCACTAACATCCTTTACAGCACAAGTTAGTGAAGGTTGAGCACTGTTACAAAACCTCTGTATTTGACTTAGTTTATGCCATCCCCTTTACTGTGGCACTTTGTAATACAATGACAGAATTTTGGTTGTGTTATTAGCAATTATTGGACCTATACTATGGAAAGGTCATCTGGTAATTGACTAATTGTAAATGTAAATTATGATGATGATGATGATGATGATGACGATAATGATGGTGGTTGTTGTGATGGTGATGATGACAATGTGATGATTAAGGATGATGATAATGACGATGATGTTGTGTGGGTCACCCACAGAGTGCATGCTAGTTTTGGGGCCATGTGTGGGGAGTGTAATGCTGAGGAAGATTTTGTGTGGCTATGAAGAGCACTGAGAGGGAGAAGACAGATCTGGAAGTGAGTTCTGCCTTTGGACCAGAGGGCAGCGCAAAGAATTCAGAGGGGATGGGGTGTTACAATGGATTATGTGTGGGGGAGGATCCACGTTGCTGCAGTAGGTTAACTAACAGGCTTTGCGAGGGATGCTGCAATAGTCCATGGTTACTGACAGACAGGCTCTGTAAGGGGCACTGCAATAGGCACTGGTTACGGACAGATAGGCTTTGAGAGGGGCAGAGCAGTAGTCCAAATGTGATGAACTGAAAGAGTCTGCAGCTGGACTCTCCTCTGTGAACCTCCCTCCCCCATGTCAGAGATTCAAAATCCGTCAGTACCTCCACATCCTTTCCTTAAGCTTTTCTTTTCTCTCCCATCCCCACTAAATCATAGCCTGACCTGGATCCGGTCCTGTTCAGCTTACTCATGGCCCTGTTTGGTTTTGTATGTCTGTACAGCTTTAAACTTTGCTTGCCTGAATCTCTGTTGCTATTGTTGTACTAACCCAGTACTTTCCTCATTTCATTTCCTAACATATAAAATACTTTCAGACAACCTACAACCACTCCTTTTTTTCCTTTTTGTTTTATTATTATTATTATTATTATTATTATTAATAATAATAATAATGATCATTTTCAAATGAGTAGGGTCCCATTGCATTTCATGACAAAAATTATATGAAAAATATGTTAAAAATATTTTTTTTCAGTAACTCTTAAAGATGATTAACTAGAAAATAATTCTGAGCCCCAATTCACTTTTTCCCATGAATGTCTGATAAATTAAAACGGAAAAGGAAAAACATATAACTCCCTTTGTGTAGCTAGAGACTGAAATAACAATGAGATGAACTTCCTGTGTAATTTGATGCAAATAAAAAACAAATTTAGGCCATGGTTGCTTTCAAATGGGCGGCAAGGGAAGACTTTCTTTAAAAACATATTTCATAACCGCAGCCATTCACTTAGCTTGGCCTCCAGATCCTCGATTTCACGGACAGAAGGAAATTAATCTAATAAACATGGATATGCCAAGGAGATTGACGATGAAAGCTTAGAAAAAGGACTGGATAGCGTGTCTCTCCAGCAAGCAAAATGCAAGCTTTGCAAAACTTCCATGAACCCCTTTGATGTCCAAAAATAAACAAGCAACAACCTTATAAATATGAAAACTCTGTTTGTCGCTTTACATAAAAACCATACATTTCAAAACCTTTGTGAAGTGTTCACATGTTAACTCAAACCCTCAAAACTTTAACACACAACACAACATTACAGTGCAGTGCATTACAGTGCTTCCCATAAAAGTTTAACGATGATTAAATCTGGAGATTTCTGTGACACACCTACAATTCAGGCAAAAACTGGTTAACCTCTTTCAAAATCTATTAGATCACTTATGCTGAAATTCAGAAACTTATTCAGAAACCCACCTATTAAAGTATTGATTGTAAAATGCCTTTCATAGCAGAAATATATCAGTGATTAGTATTTGCAAAAGGAGTTTGCACTCACTTTTTAATTGCAATTTAGTTACTAGTTACCTTTTTTGTTTCGTGTTTTCATTATTTTGTCTGTCAAGTAGGAGTTTTAAGTTTGAGTGGAGGGGAGGAGAGAGGGCGCAACAATGTTTATATAGATATATATATTTCATGAGTACACAGATCTCTTGTGTTCTGGCTAATGTCTCAGTTGCTGTTTCTACTTCTTCCCCTTACCCCTTTCCCTGAACTGCTCACCCAATGGCAGGCAACAAGTTCTCACCCTCCCATGCCCGTTTTCTGGTGGTGGGGGCCTGGTGCTATGCTTCCATCTTTGCGGTGGGGCCACTGGCCCACTGGGGTCACTACAGCCCAGAGCCCTATGGAACCGCCTGCTGCATCAACTGGGACGCACCCAAGAATGAGCTGTCGGCCATGACCTACATCATCTGCCTCTTCCTCTTCTGCTACGTGGTGCCCTGCACCATCATCTTCTGCTCCTACGCCTTCATCCTGCTGACTGTGCGCGGATCCCGGCAAGCAGTCCAGCAGCACGTCTCCCCCCAGACCAAGACTGCCAATGCCCACGCCCTCATTGTCAAGGTGAGGGTACAGAGGGGTTGCAGGAGGAACAGCTCTAGGCCAGGTTTTAGCACTAACACTGTTAGTGAGGCAGGGGTCTAAGCCAAGCTTAATTTTGGGTATAGGAATGGGTCTGTACTCTGCGTGTCTTAATGTCTTCAAGGACATTTAAAAACAATTTAAAAATTGTTTGAACCATTCCCCCATTTTCCAGAAATGTAAATTTAATTTACATTTGAAATGTAAAATGACAGTAAAATATCTCCTTTTGCATAGAAGGTTGACTGTACATTGTTACTTTCGTCTTTGCATGTGTGTGTATGCGTGTATGTGTATGTGTGTGTGTGTGTGTGTGTGTGTGTGTGTGTGTGTGTGTGTGTGTGTGTGTCTGCATGTCCAGCTGTCTGTAGCAGTGTGCATAGGGTTCCTGACGGCGTGGAGTCCATACGCAGTGGTGGCCATGTGGGCAGCCTTCAGCAACTCCTTCCTGGTGCCGCCATTCGCCTTTGCGCTAGCTGCCATCTTCGCCAAGTCTTCCACCATCTTCAACCCTGTGGTCTACCTGCTCTTCAAGCCCAACTTCCGCAAGTCCCTGTGCCGAGACGGGGCGCTGTTTCGCCGTCAACTCTGCTCACGCGTGTGTGGGTGCGGGCCCCGTCCTGCGCGGAAGGACTCCCAGCGCAACAACAAGGACGTCAGCAACTCTACCCGGCTCTCCAATGGGCAGCCGGAGTGCCATGGTGGGGCGTGTAGGCACTGTGCAGGGGCGGTGCCACGTTGTCCGGTCACACCGCAGAGGACTGCACGCATCCTGGTTGTCTCCTCCCACAGTGAGGTGACCATCAGCCAGCTCTCTAACAAAATGCAGAACAACTTCCTCTAGTGGGACAGTGGGAAAGAGAGGACAGATAAAGAGAGAAAGGTTGACAGAAAGAGAAAGAGACAAACAGAGAAAGCATAAAGAAGGCATCTGTCCTCCACTCAAACACAGGACGGAGTGGGTGAGAGAGAGAGAGAGAGAGAGAGAGATGGACAGGGAGAAAGAGAGAGAACAGAGAGCTGAACAAAGACATGAATGGAGAGAAAGAGAAATCTTTGCTCCATTCAAATCCAGGGAGTCCTTGTACTTTGTATGTTAGCTCAAAGAGAGCAAGTAAATTTGGTCCACCTACTTCACGCAAGGCAGAGACGAGCAGTTTGAACTCCAGGCAGACAGATGTACAGACTGAGAGACCAACTGCCTCCTACCAATCTTATTGCTGTACAGCACCACCCAGCACTCCTCTCAAAACACAACACAGCGCAACACAACACAACTCAAACACCAAAAATAAACAAATGCCAAACACACAGAGCTGGTTTGGACCAAAACGGGCAGGACTTCACACGACCAGGTCTGTGAGATTAGCAAACGTATTGGTGCGGATCCCCTATGGTACTGGTTCTCAGCCTGCTTACTACTGCAGGCCCTGAAAGACGGCACCTCCGTCTCTTACTACTCAACTTTTAATAGTATTCTGTGCTTCATCTTGTTATGGTGCCTGTTGCAGTTTTGTGCTGGGGTGTTTAATCTACTCATGCTAAAATAACCATGCATTTTGCACATCCAGCCAACTATTCTGTATCAGTAAGAAGTTCTCACCCCTTTGCAGCATGTCAAAGGGGACCATACCTCCTGCCCATGTGCTAATAGGACCGCAGGCAGGGAAGGAATGCCCAGAAGGTGTGTGGGACAGTGCCATATGGACAATATTTTCTTCAGTCACAGCATCTTCAAGTACAGGCATTTCATACTTGTATTTCATTGTATTGAGCCTGCTTTATAATCATTATTTTTAACAGAATGGTGCAATAAAAAAGGTGAAGACTCAGAGATTTCTGAAAAAACATAGTATTTTGGTGGGTCCTCTCCTGAAACCACCATGCTCAAACTGGCCGAGGCAAACAACTGTGTACAGCTCAACGACAGTCCGACAGTCCTTCATTTTCAAAAATTTTAATACTCGCAATACTTTGCTCTGTGACCAACACCTGCCCAAAAGAATAAAAGAGGCTTGATCCCCTTTTGAACCGTTTTCCCCCTCGGTGAGTTATATGACTGCGCACAGATCAGGCTAAAACAGGAGACAGGACTGCGGTGCTGGGCAGCTGTGGGATGTTACAGTCAGATGGAGTAAGTAAAGGCGCCATCAACAAATGCAGTGTGCTGATACCGAAGGTCTGACGTTTGCCGGCTATGATCAGTTTTTCCTCGTGCCTAACCTTGCAACGGTCCACAACAGTTCATCATAGTTAAACTGCCTTTACATTTAGGCTCATTCGTAGGGCTTTCAACCAGAATGTCACATCTTCCCATAAAACGAAAAAAATAACAGCGAATAAATTTTAAAGATATATTTTTAGCTCAATCAGTATGTTAAAAATATGTAATATATTTCCATTTTGGTATAATGCAATATATTTCTGCCTCACATTAATATATTTTAAATTCATTTGCAATATAGTTTATGTCAGCAACATATTTCTCAATATATTACAATATATTTCCTTTCATATAGGTTGACTCAATCACTGGGCTTTCAAGCCAGGATGCATGAGTAGGTGCAGTGATCAGCGTTAGTGGAGCCACCATTTTAGGAAAATACAGCAGCATGCTCATTGTTTACTGTACTTACAGTAGACCAATTTTCATGGTGCATTATTGCAAACATAGTTAAAAAAAATTTACAATCAAAATCTACAATCAGCAAGATAAGTGTCTTATTTAGATGCACCAGGTAATCTTCTTTGAATATCCAGCAGTCTACAGCTTTCTCTGTCTATACTTGAGATCGAACACAGCCAGCTGTTTGATTTTAACTGTAATTCCAATGAATTAATTTTAACTGTTTGGCTGTTTCTGAATTAATTTGTTTCCTGATATACAAATCAGCTGCAGAGGAGCTTTGGTCAGTGTTGTCATCTTCATCAGCAAATTTTGAAGCAGTCAGAAACCCTACAGGTGTATGGTTATATGCATCAGTCTGTCATGGCTCCTGCATTCTCTTTAGTGTCAAAATAACTCTTTATACATACTAAACTTTCCAGCTTTTAGATATGCTGCTGATCATGGCTCAAGACTCCAACCAATTTGGCTTGACAACCTTGCGTGATCTCTTTTCTATTTTTTCTGAATTCACTGGAGTGATTTTTCTTTTATTTTATGGAGAAATAGAGAAAAATATTTTTCATAAAAAATCCAATCGTTGTTGTTGTCTTTTTTTTTTTTTTTAATAAAACACTAAATGTGTCCAAGCCGGAGCCACAGACAGTCCTTTTTTGGACTTTTAGCCATCTTATCCCTGAAAGAGAGATAAAATTCTATTTTAGTGCATGGACAGATGGCTCGAGAAAAGGATTGCCCCTTTGCGAACCGTACGTGCAGAAATTGGGAGCAGCTCTAATTTTTTCCCCATTTTAACAAAGTGGAGTCAGCGGCCTCGTATTGAAACTGTAATGTCTGAATTTACAAAACACTTCTCTCCCTTTTATCTGCTGTCCTGTAGCACTAATGCACCAGAAAATACAATGGAGCTAATTCAAGTTGAAGAGGTTTGCTCATGTGCATGGCATGGGTATCTGCCCAAAGGTCATTCATTTTCCTGTTTTCTGTGACCAGGTCTCTTTTTATTCAATAGATACTCAGAATCATATTCAAATTTACTTTCTCTGTATCATTTTTTACAAAGCCAATGAATTTCTGGACTCCTCTGGCTCTTCTGTTTCTACCTCCTCTTACTCAAAATCCTATCTCTAAGAATTATTATTATTTTTTACATTAAATGAATTCCATGGGAACCCCTCCTGTTTTTGTACAACATTGCCATCTAAGTGGAATTTTTGTCCTCATAACACCATGAAAATGAATTTGTAAATGGACATTTTATTTTTATTGACTAGAGAATATTATATTTATTTTGTTGGTTTGGTTGTTTTTGTTCATTTTGGGTTTTTTCCCTTTATGAATAACCTTTAATTGTTTAGAAGACCATTCATTCATTCTAGGGTTTTGCTTGATAATTTCTGCAACTGTTTTGATAAAACATATTTAAGATATGTGAGCCACATAAAATGTCCTCTTTTTTGACTGTGTGCAGATGAGTAATTGTCACTTATACTGTTTGCTTTGAAAGGTGATGATTGAGTAAGAAGTCAATACCATCAATGCATTTTTGTTCAAAAGTGTGTATTATAGTTGGAAGCTTAGCTTTTCCCCAATGTCAAAATTGACATAAGAAATAACTATCAGGGTACACAAAGTGACCAACAGATTATACCATTAACCTTTAAATATCTCAAGTTTTATTCAAGGCTGTTGAGCCCATCATATTGAGCCTGATTTACCTGTTACATATGGTAATTACAGTGCATTTTCTTGTTTTGTGTTGTTTTGTTTTTTCCTCAATGTATAAGATGAAATTCTGAGGTCTTATTTCATGATGTGAAAGAGCAGCAGTTATCAAAACAGCACCAGTAAGATTATCTAATGTTTCCCAGATTATTCAATTATATGCACACAAAAGAGATATTCAGTTTAAAATCAGGAATGAGTTCATCTGGAAGGAAAAATATGAATATCCATTATAATACAGAATTATAAATTTCATGATTTTAGAATACCCTAAGCCTAAACCTTGTTACTCTTGATGAAATCTACGTGGAAACCTGTCTGCATTTCTGCTGCAGCACTAGCTTATTTGTTTAGCATTTGTTTGCACATGCTCTGAATTTAATGAATGGGTGTTTGGAGGTTTTAGTTTTAATCACTAGACAGGTTTCCTCTATCTTTAATGTTGCTTGCATAATATTCCTCTTCCCCATGGTGGCTTTCAAAGACACTTGCTAATTTCCTGTCTAAGGACAACAATGCTGCTGATATCCAGTCCTCATTTTATTATTTGTGATGGCTTTACCTCATGACTGTTCGCTAGGCCGTGTATCCTTTTGGCCTGTTCTTCAAAAGCCATGATTGACCTTTGTATGTTTACACGTTCACTACATCAAAAGTCAAATTTGACTTTGCTTGTGCTCTGAAACAAAAAAAAATACATTTGACATTGCATTACCTGCAGCCTGACAATGGCAACCATTATGGTTATTGTGTCTTCTTTTTAGCAGCTGCATTTTCAATGGCTTTTAGACAGTACAACGATAGGAGTGCTTGATGCTTTGGATGGGTGGAGAAGTGTGGAAGCAGGAGCTGTATGATGTCCTTTCACCACTTAACAGTAACTGAGCGTTCAGCTCAGTCTGTGGAGTTCCCTAACCAATGCTTCATGTCATTACTATATTATTCTGTGGAGGTCAACAAAATGTCTGCCTGACTTATTTTATGCAATGTTCTGTCAACAGCATGCACTTCATAATAATGAACAACCCCACTGTTCGTCAGTATTAGTCTGGTGTCCAAATGCTGTTTCAGATGGACAGAAACAGTGACTGGAAACCTGATGGACTAAACAAGACAATGGAATCTTTACATTGTGCTCTGACAGGCTGATTCATCCAAAACGCAAGGACAGCGCTTGCACAGAGCAAAAAGGATTACTGTGAAGTTCCCTGTATTGACCTTTGCTGACATTGAACATCCACATCTCATGAGCAACCCGTTGTCTGCTGAAAGGGTCTAAGGTCTGTCCTTGCCTACTCTATATTGTTGTTTTATCACTCTGGAATCAATGTGTTATGCATACATGTAAATAAGACTAAAATCATATTTGTGTCATTTTTATTTTTGTGACTATTACCATCATTACCAAACTTCCACATACACTGTGAGAGACTGTTTACACATTCTGCAAAGGGCAATTTTATTTGTAATAATAATAACAATAATAATAATAACCATAATTAAAATGAAATATGACATTTATGGCTTTATTTGAATCTATTTGTCCCATGTAATGTGTAACTTGAGCTGGGATTCTCAAAAATTGAATTTGTTAACCAGTATTTCAGTCTTTGAGGCCACAGGCACACTTATCTCCTTGACTGCTACTGTGACCATGTTGTATAAGGTGTTGTGACCATGTTGTATAGGGGCCCAAACTGACAGACCACACAGCTCCACCGACATGTGTCATCCAGAAAGAGGCGTTTAACCTGCGATGGCCCAGGTCAAAGGAAACTAAACTCATCTTGCAGATACAAGGGACGTGATATCACTCTGTGATGAACCTAACCTCAAGGATTTGACACATGATGAGGCCCTGTTTCATTCTTGGGCAAGGGCGAAGGCATGATTTTGATCTCCCGTCTTCTTCCATGTTTTATCTTTCTGTTCATTTCCCCACAGCTTGACAGTCTCGTCCGCTGAGTGAACGCAGCTGTCTGATCCAGATTCAAGGCTTGATTAGCCAGACGCTGACTCACCTAATAAATTAGCCCAGACATAATGAATTAAGATTCATGAAATTCCATCATGTGGTAGTGGTGCATTTGAACTGGTTGCAAAAGCTCAGCATCATGTCAGTCAGTACAGAAAATTTTGTTTTTAACCTCATCCTATCCATTAACAGGTGAAAGGCTCTACAGGAGGGAAGGGACACAGTATCCAATGAATTCATATCTATTAACCATTCATTCAGTGATATGTTTTTACTGTATATACATATATAATGTTTGGACATTAATGTAATATATGTTTGGAAAGACTTACTCATATAAGGTTTTTTTTAATTATTTTTCAAATTTTAGAATAGTAAAGACACCAGAACTAAATGAAATTAATTTACAGTGATCAAAGAAGTCAAAGTCAAATCAAAACTATCTTATATTCTTCAAAAATATTTGTTAAAATTATTTGTTGGAAAGAAATACATACATCATCATCAACTTCACGATTTATATTTGTCTAAGAAATTAATTTCAAATTTATATCACAATATTACAAAACTACAATACTAAAATACTTAAGTATTTTACTGTGATATGAAAAGAACACAAAGCTACAATTCTCTTGCCACATCTGAAAGGCTCACTGCTTTTCATGACAGAAAACTCCATAATAACATTGACATTATACAGACAAGAAACAATGGTCTTCTGGGTACAATGAAAATGAACAAATCATGGGGTTGTTTGCCGTGCATGCTGGGACATGCCTTCCAGGGGGCCTAAAGGATAGAAATCCATGACAGCCACACTATTGCCTATTGCCTGATGAATGTTGTCACAGTGAGAGCAAAACTGCACTAAACCCTTCCTAACACAGACACCATGGGCCAGACTGAAAGCTGGAGACTGATATGTCCTCAGGCAGGTCAAAGCAACGGGTGATCAACCTGAAAGGGAGCCACAGCTCAAGCAGTGAATTACTGACCGGTCTGGGGTGATAAATTATTCTGATTTCAGTGTGTGTCTGTATGTTGTAATTTCCCCATTTGCTTAGCAAATGCCCTTTATCCAGGGTGACTTCCACAGCTTATATCCCACACATAAATTTATTTTACAACCAGATATTTACTGAGACAAAGCAGATTGAGTTTCTTGATGAGGGGCACAGCGAATGATGCCCCAGCCAGAATCTGAACCTGGAGCTCTATCATTAAATCAAAGTTACAATTTGAGGAAATTGTTTCATTTTTTCTATACTTACAAGTTTGGCAATGACTAAAATTAATAGAAATAATGTATGTAAAGCAATGCAATAAAATATTTAAAATATTTATTAAATAATAAATACATAAAAATAAATACTAGTAAATAAATAACACATCAAATACAGCTTTGTTAAAATTAAGGACAGTATGTGTTGCAGTTAGCTTGAACCTTGGACAGGCAGACGTAATCTGATTGTCTGAGAGGTGTAAGGTGAAAACAAATGAAGAACACCAATAAAAATGCTCTCGACCACCACTGCAGTGTGTGGCATGTCTTGGATTTGATCCAGCTTTACAAGAATAAACAATATGGTCATGTTGTGGACAATTATGCAAATACACTATGTCTCTGAAAAAATACATAAAACAAGAACAACATTGAAAATCAATATGAAAAAAATGCGAAACATATGAAAGTGCCCTTTGCAGTTTTGTTCCATAATTGTTTTAGGTCTGATTAACATTGCCCTTCGTAGAATCCACAAGAGAGACAGACAAATGGGAGAGAGTCTGGAATGCCTGTCAAAGGCTTTTTGTCTTTTTTCCTTTCATTAAATACAAAAATACAAAATACAAAAATTCCAGCAGTCCTGACTGAGAGATGAGCCAATGTGTCTTCGCCCTGTGGTAGACAACGTAAACAAATTTTGTTTCATCACCTGACGTGTAGCTGAACTGAGCACATAGTTTAGCTTCCTGCTGTGTGTAGAATCTCACTTTATATTTGCCTAAAATGGTTGTCTTTTCAAAGTCTCTAGGTCTAGTTGTGCATCCTCTGTACTTCCCCCTTACAGGGGAAAAACATGTAATCGTGATATTGAGGAGAATATGAGAGTCTGTTTAAATCCGGTTACTCTGGAAGAAAACACTGGACTCAAACAACTAACAAACAGTTAAGTGATTTTTTTTTTCTCATTCTTGCGTTTTATTTAATTTCAGTTTTGTACGTGTTTTGACATTTTTTGATAGACCACTGCACCGTCTGCGTTTCAAAAAAATAATTCTGCCGCGCCAGCACAGTGACAATGTCATCGGGACTTCTATGTCCGTGAGGCATTTTGCAGAGGGCTGGGACACCAGTTTATGTAGAGGTCAGCAGTGTTGTCCTGCTGCACCTCCATGTCACGGTTTCCATAGTTTCAGACTACCTCCATAGCAACTTTACAGAGCTGGAACCCAGTGGTATACCCCTTTCCCACTGTTGATCTGGAACCTGGCTGATTCACTATAGCCCATTCCCACTGTAGACATGGAACCAGGCTGTTTGATTATAGCCCTTTCACACTGTAGATCTGGAACCAGGCTGATTCTTTACAGCCCTTTCCCACAGTAGAGCTGAAATCAAGCAGACTCTCAGTCATTATACCCTTTTCCCACTGTACAGCTAGACCGTGGGTCATTATACCCCTTTCCCACTATAGATCCCCCCCCCCCCCCTCCCACCCCCACCACCACCACCAAAGCTACAGTGTGTTGAAACAGTTTCCTGGGTTACACAGTCTCTCCTGTACAATCTTAAGTCATCAATATAATATCATCCCAATGCTTCTGTAGCATGGAAGGGTATGACTGGCATCTGTAAGATTATAAGAGAGCTCAGGGGAGAGGATAAACCTTTGCCCACATGTGACTCAAGGCCAATTTTTAGGTCTTTAGTATAAACACCAGAGACTAATGTTGGCTGAGTGCTAACAGGCACCTTTATCTTTATTCTGTTTTCTGTTCAGCTATGCTGATGGACAGTTGCCATGTTAAAAGCTAAAACTGTATCTCCTATAACCTGCAACCATCTGCTTGTAAGGCCAGTCTGTTTCCTTATTTACTACACAACACTACTGCCAAACTGCTGAGAGGGAGAGAGAAACTATGTTCACAGTTTTTTCATAAGTATTCATTAATTTTGAACCAATTATACTACACCCTAACAACATCTACAGAACTTGTTTCACACCAGTAAATGTATTGAATTAAATGTAATTAGGAAAGGGGGTCCATGAACGCTGTTCAGCATTTTTGATAAGCATCTTCAGCACATTTGTAAAAAGGTGCAGCTCTAACAATGTACATTAGTGAGATTTACTGAAGCAGCATCCAATGACACAACTACCACAATGTGTGACCAACAAAATCAACAAAATGTGACAGCTGGAGGATGCAGATAAGAAAACAGAAACAGTGATTATGTAATATCGCATATTATTACATAACATATCAGTTTGGATCAGTTATTTTCCCCCGTGAAGTGGCAGACTTTATGAATAATGAAATACACATAAACAGACAAGACACAAGAGAGTGTTACAGAAAGAACCTTTCTCTGTCCCAGTAGTGACCTTATGAAATTAGACATTATGATCTGTGGGCATCTACTTGGAAGTGAGTGACAGACCAAAGCCAGCCTGCAAATGAAGCAACGGCAGCATTACATCACTTCTCATACTGTCTTCCTTAAAATTTACAGTTTTTTCTTTCTTTCTGCATTTCTGGCCAGTTAACATGTCATTGTGTTGCATGTTTTAGGTTGTTTGTTGTAAGCAAATTACTGAACATGAAAAACTAAGAAGACTAAGCAAAAAATAAGAAGCTCAATTTAATGTTTTATATTTCATGTTCAAGATGTTAACCATTCATATATCTTCCAAATGTTTTTTTTTTCTTTTTACTCTTTATCACTTAAATGAAACAATTATATCCAAACTTTCCAAAAAATGCAACGACTCCAAAAAGAGACATTCAGTTTTAGCTCATTTGATCCACAAATTGTGGAGTAATTTTACCCCCAAAAATCACATTTACCATTCACCCTCAGCAACACTTAGTATCACAGTTCTACCACACTGGCAATCAAGAATCTGCACTGATGCTGTGAGGTTACTAGAGCCTCCATGCTAGATTGAAAACAGCGTAACCCTGCCCATCACTAGCATGAAGGAATGGCCTTAAGTCTTAAAAAATGATGGCTTATCAGGCTTAAGATATGCCATGAACTGGTCTCCATCCCTGCCTCAATAAGCCAGCTATCTTCAAAGAAAATATTTCAGAATATCCTGCATCCACAAAATGCATCCCAGCCCGTGTCATGCTCTGGAACCTGTGGCTGTTTCCTCCACTTTCAGCTGTTAGCAATCCTTTACACAAGGAACTATGTGCATTTATTAGTTTCTTATCAATTTAGCTCAATTCTACAGGTTACCACAAGGACAAAGTTTGATCCTTGGTTTCTGGTGTCTGGGGTGGAGTACAGGAGTACAATATTCCACTTTTTTCTGACTTACAAATGTTTTTATTTTTTCTTTTTATTCCATCAAAAGAATGTATAACACCGTATGCTATGTATCTTTAAAGTAATTGAATAGGTTTCTGTAAACAAACAAATATAATTAAGCATTTTTATTGCTTCTGGCACCACAGTTTCAGGGTCAAACAATGTCCTATCATTAACTTTTAAATCACTTGCTACTAAAATGCAATTGCAGGGCTTTATTGCCTTAATTGTGACCTGGTTGATTTCACCTGCTTGTTATTTCTGTTTATGAGCAAGTCCTCTGCGTCTACCCTTTAAAAAGGCACCATTTTTAACTGTCGCATATTTGGCCATGACTGTTCGTGTACATGACAGAGATCTGCAGCCGATATATTTGCATAAGTGACTCTGATGCAGTAACTTATTATATCGTGGTAATTTATGTAAATATAATTGATTCTGTAAAAAGAGTCTGCAGGAGTGTATAATGATTGGATTACTTCAGATCTCTCATTTTATATTCATTTAATGGAAGGTAACATTACCTAGATAGCTAATACTGAAAGGGTGTTTTTGGTAGGATTTTGAAATAACTGTTTGTTTGCATCAAGGTCTGGTAATGCCTACATCTGATGAAAAGCCAAATTACTGAAGGCATTATCACTTTTGTTTTCTGGGATTGCTTTTTATGCAAGCACACTCTCTTCAAGAGCAGTGAAAGAGCTGTTTTTCTCTCCTGTGTTTAAGAACAGCATGAAACAAAAAGTCGAGGTTGAATCTCAGCTAGAATGTTATACATTCATCCCCATCATCTCATACCAGATCAAAAGCAGCAATTTTTTCACTGCAGCACAATTCCTTTAAGGGCCTTACTTAAATAAAGGGTAGATTTGATGGGACTCAGTTGGCTCAATACAGTAGTAACACTCTCAATATATTTATATCATATAATCTATTGTCCTTCAAATTGTAAATATCAGTGAACCTTTCTCTTATCTCAGGACCACCTGAACAACAGTGACTGTATGATCTGTGACTGAAATCCGAATGTTGACTAAACTGTCCTCAGTGGTTTAATGTTGTTTTAAATCTATCACATCCTCTTGTAAACAACGAGTGACTATTAAGCAAATGGAAGTCATTCTGAATCATGCTTTTGTTGGTGCCAGCGCGGCTTTGTGTTACAACAAGGGACGCTCTATAATCAAGAGCGCATCCCTGTCCACAGTGATCAAAGCGGATATGAATATGATGTCATCTAATCATTGCAGAGCCTTGGTGGTCTGTACAAAATGGACCGGAAGAAAATTATCAAACATGCTTACACAAAACAAAACACTTTGTGTTCAGACCAGTCATGAAAACATCAGTTATGATTAAAATTTCCCCATATACCAGGGACCAAGAAATATTTAGTTTTGGTATTAAGAGAATAAAAGCTTACAAACATCTCCATCAATGTCAGTAGGGTATGTAGAGACCATGCTGTGGTTTGTGGTTGTGGTCAGGGCCGAAATGAAACATTAAAGCAAAATAAGGGAATAGGTTCTCCACAGGTACATGGACTGTTATGCAAATTAATTCACAGTTTGGCCATAGTTTTTAACAGCTGGAACAGTTTATGTGGCTCCCCGTCCGGGCTGGAATCAGGGACTGAGCAATTGTGAGAATTTCACGGTTCCAGCAGTGCTGTCACACAGAGCTCTGCCTGAGAAAGTCTGGAAGCTCTAGGACAGGGCTACCTGTTTCTGAAACCTCCTAGACAAAATGGCAGAACGAGTGACAAACAAGACAATGGCCCCCCTTAGGCATTCCCTCTTCCCTGGCATGGACATTGAAGACCAGAGCCTGGAAATTTTATGAGGAGCATCTTTGGAAGGGCGAGGGTGTGTGTATTCTCCCTCTCACATCACCATTGTCCATCAGACTGAGATAAGGACGCAGATGTTCCATACATCTGGTGACTTTCAGCATGATAGATCATTTCCCAGTAAAAATCACTGTTGCCTGGAGCCACTGTCTCCTCCATAAACTGTTCATCTTTAGGCGGAGTCAACAGATGGCCAGGCTGTAATTTCTGACATTCTGACAGTTTTTCCATTTTTTTATTTCACTCTCTCTCTCCAAAATAACAACACTTAAAAAATCGCACCATCTTTCTACAAAAGTTTTCTCACAATACTGGATGGCATATCCATAAACAAAACCAGCTTTCCTTATGCCTCATTTCCTCATTTCAAATTGGTTTTGCAACAAACAGATGTTTTTTTCTACCATCCTTCTGAGTGCTAAACTCAGATTACTCTTAGTCATTTCAATCCTTATACAAACTTTATTTACTTATTTATTTCTACCAAACAAGCCTTTGTTATGTTCTAAGGAAATGTAGCCAGAAAATGATTGGCCATCTGCTGCAAAGATAAATTGTAAAAAAAAATTAACAAAAGAAGGACAAACAACTTTTTGTTTTTCAGAGCTGTTTTGATGGACATCCGGTGCTCTTTATTTGAGAGACATCTCTACGAGGGCCAAGTGGACACGAAGCTTGCATATTCTCGCCCCTTATTTCTATGTTCTGAAACTACCAGCTCTGAAATCTCCTTATATCAGCTCTGTTTCAGGCAGTCCTGGAACAGAGTGAGTCAGTGCAAGTTCTGCTCAGTGTTGATCCAAGTGGAGGGGAGGGCTTCTCCACTGGCGCGACACCATGACGAAAGTGACCTCTCCCAGTATACTGGCAGTCTGTTGGACAAATTGGTGCACGAGTGGGGGCGAGTGAGGCTGCTGCATGTGCCATGTGATGAGGCCATGTGTGTGAGTCTGTGTGGGGGGGATGGGGTGTGCATGCTTCTCTCCCAAAGGAATCCCCTCTCAGGCTCTCTCTTCCATCCTCCATACCAGATTCCAGGGCTGAAGTCTTATGGCTCCTGTTATGACCATATGACTACATCTCTGTCATGTCCCTTCACACCCCCCCCCCCCCCAGACACCAAATTAAGTAAATTCTATATCTATTAAACCTAAGTTTGGAGGGGTGGGAGGTGTACATGTACGTGTGGGAGGTGTATAGGTGTATATCTGTGTTATATTACTTATTATCCTGAATGCCTCTTTCTTGTGGGAACAAATGCAACCTTTAAGAGAGTCCAATACAAAGCCCCTGTGCTTCTGAGCAGTACAAAAAATGGGATCCACCACATTCACTTCATGTTACAAGCTCAGGCCCTCACCATTGAAATGCCACTGAGCGTGCTCAGAGAAGTGTTTCCTGCTATAGTACATCTCCGGGGGGATCATTCTCTGACAGCAGGCTGGGACAACACTGATTGACAGTTGAAATTCACAAGCTTCATCTCTATGGTTTGAGTACCTCTGCTGAACCCTTTAACCTCTGAAACCAGAGAGACAAATGATTACACAGCTGTTACTGATACAAAGCTGTGATCGATGTTCAACACGCAGACTAAGATTACTGTTAACCACCCCCCTCCACTTACACTCTTACTTAAACAGTTCACTTTATTTCTCTTACATAAATGTAAAACCTTTGATAGGTTGGAATAATGCATTGGATACATGAGTAATTAAAAGAATATACCAGGGATACAGGCTGATATACTACATCTTTAAAGACTCTTAAAGGTATTGCTGTGCTGATTTTTAAAGGCTTCCTATGGGAACTCAGAGAAACCAGAATGTCCTAACTCTTTCAGCATTAGCAGGCCAGAGAAGCAGTAGTCAAGCTGTTGCGGTTTCTCTTCTGACACTTACAGCCAGTAACCTCACATGACTCTGGATTGAGAGGTCATGCCAGCGCTACACTGTATGGTAATAAATATTAATGTGAATTAATATGTGATAATGATATGTTAATTAGTGCCTTGTCCCTTCATATCTACATTTATCATGAATGGAAATTTAGATGACAGAAACTGTCATGTCATGAATTTTTTTGTGTTAGGAAAAACTTATGTAATAACAGTGCATGATTCACGCATCTATTCCATGGAATTGACACTAGATATGTGTATATACAGTATGTATATACATACACACACTATACATATCTATATCTATATCTATATATATATAGTATTATATATATCTGTTAGTTACGCAGTTTTAAGAATTAAATGTTCAATATTGTTTGCAAAAGAGAGTAAAAAAATGAGCCCTTCTAGAATTTTCGAAGGACATTTACATCACAGCCTGTGGTCATTTATTCAAAGGAGCCTTGCAGGTCACGCATTTTCATGTCAGCGCTCAATTATCGTGACAGGCTTTCGTTCGCCAGAGTGAAAAGAATCGGTTCATCAAACACGATTCTCCACTCGCCTTACCTGTTAAACTGTAGCAGTTTTAAATGAAACAAATACACAGAGTAAGGCCCGGATATATGTGAAACACTGGTATTCTATCAGCTGTGACCAGAATGTTTATCATGTGATCTGTTTATTCCACATTCAGCACATGACAACATACCTTTACTATGCACTCCTCATTCCTCCCTGTCATCTGTCATTTTTATTTGATTCATCATTGATGTGAATAATTTGCTGTGGTGCTAAATGAAGACTGAATTCTTTGGAGGACAGTTAGAATAATCAATTCTCCTTGTTTTGAGAGGAGCAGACTCTCACTGTGAAAGGCGGAAGCTTTCCGGAAGTTTCCTTTCAGAGGTTTTCAGCACGCCCTCTACCCTCTCCATCCCCATCGTTGGGACTTTCGCTCGGAGCACTTGGGGGGAGGTCTGCCACATGTTCCTCCACCAGCTGTTTGCAAAGCTTGGCTCCCCCTGCGGTGGCTCTCTGCGCAAAGCAGCATCTATTTTAGCTTTCATCTGCCGAGCTGACGCTGCCTCAACCAACACCTCAAGGCATTTCTCTGCAGATTTATGCCTCTCAAACAAACGCGCTGCGCATGTCTGTGTGTGCGTGCGCTGCCCTCGGACTTATGTAACGTCCAATTATATAAGCAATTACACAGACGCTTTGAGAAGTCCTGTCTTCCTCCTGACACCCCCCTCAGACAGGAAGCAGAAAGGCCCAAGTGTGGCTTGCCCTTCATTATTGTCAATGGGGAGGACAGGGCAGGAGCACAAGATCTGTGGCCACAGCCATGCAATACGCCAAGGCTGAAATCATTACGCTTGATCATGTGATGTTGTTAGACCAATCACTAAGGGTCTACAGGTTCAAAAATCTGAATGGTAAACAGACGTTCTTGGAGTCTAACCTTCTAACCAAAATAGCTGTTGGTTAGAAAGTTAGCCATGACTGCAGCTTGCTGTATTGCAGTAAAGACCTCCCACCATCTCGTCAACAGCAGCCTCAGCAGTCTAGCCCTTTTGGAAATCTTTACTTGTTCTCCATGAAAGCCATCTCAGACACTTTGCTTTTCCGTGCCTCTCTGTTCATGTACCTCCACACATCCCAAACCCCCGTGGTTTTATCTTTTTTTCCATGTATTAGTGGTCAAGCCACAGGTGAGCTCTTGTTTTTGAGAAAAAAAAAAATTGAAAAACAAGAGCTTACCTGAGGTTTCACGTCAAACACATAAATTGACCACAGTACCACTGGGCCAGAAACTCTTAAGGCTTCGTGTCAGATAGGAGGAGAGCATGCAAGTGGCAGCCCCACTTGCACATACAAACAATTCATGAATAAAGTAAAACTACAAGAGAATTTTAAAAAGGTAATTAAGTCTATCACTGCAGGCAGGGCTGGCTGTCAGCAGCCCTATGTGTCAGATATCAGGCATGGACTAAGGGCTGTTGTTTTCTGACATGTTGTTAAAGAGGTTTCCTTGTTTTCTCTCCCCCAGAATGTTTAGCAAAGTCCAAAAGCAGGAGTTCAAGCTAAAGAAGGAGCCTAACTCCTGGGTGCATATTTGTCCCTAACTTTAACAAAAAACTATATGCTAGTGTTTCTTTTTTTTTAACCAGTTTGGCAAGTTCAGTAATCATGAAAAATAATTTTGTTTGCTTAAAAAACTCATGAATTTATTTGTGAGGCAAAATTAAGAACAAATGTTTCTGCGGACAAGACAAAACAACAGATTTCAGTATTATGTTTCATGTTCCAACTTTTGTTCCAACATTTTGGGCTAAATTCAAGGAAAACAGAGAAATAGCTGTAAATTAGGAGCTGTGCTGTAGTAAATGTTTGTTATTGCCAACTTGAGGCATACACCATAAAATGAAAAAGTAAGCAGTTAGCTACAGGAAATATTTTGAAACTTAGCTAATGTAGCATGATTATGTATTAATAGTGCCTGGTAGTTCTGTAAATTGTATAGCAATCTGTGCAGTACATTAAGAAGCATATTGGCCTCCCGTAACTTTATATAGCTCTCCTGTGTGAATTCTCTCTGTCTGGCTCGGTCAGTCTTTGCTCCCCATCAAACGCACTGATCTTTCTCTGAGATGCAACTTGATGGCAATGTGCTCTCTCACCCACAGGTAAACTATCAGTACCCTCTTTCCAAATGCTCTGCTCCAATGATCACATCTCCCACAGCAACGCTGAGGACCAGCACAGTCCCTTCTCTACCCCGCTGAATTGATTTATGAGCATCAAACCTAGACTGTACAGATAAATACACACACACACACACACAGAGCCAAACACCCACACACAAACACGTTTGCACACACTCACAGCCAAAAACCCATGCACAGTATCACACACATACAGAGCTCTCAAACACCAACACACACAAAACCAAACACCAAAACTAACACACACACACACACACACACACACATACACACGTGAGACATATAAACAACCACACATGCAGAGCCAAACACTAATACATACACAAAACCCATACACATAGCCAAACACACACACACACATGCGCACACACACACACACACACACACACACACACACACACACACACACACACACACAAATGCAGTGAAACACAAATACTGAACCAAGCACTGATGCTAACAAACAATAACACACACACACACAGCCAAACATCCACACACAAGCAGTGAAACACCTCCCTGCCCACCAACACACATGGAAACACACAGCAAAACATAAACACACAAACACAGACAGAGCCAAAAAAACACACAGAGGCAAACACCCATGTGCACATAACCACACAAAGCCAATCACCCACTAAACCCAGAAAACACCCATGGACACACAGACATACACACACAGCCAAAGAGACACACACACACACACACACACACATTCACACACATCCTCTCAGTGAGAGAAAGATTCTGTCCTGTAGTTTGCCCTTACAGATTGCATGTGAGCCTGCATTTTGCTGTGTGAAAGAGAGCTAGATGATCTGAATTTGCAAGTCTGTCTCCCTCTGTCCCACATTGAGAAGTAAATTAAACCTGATAGTGCTGCATCTTTTTTGGACAGTGCTATAGACAAGGCAACATGACCCAGCATTAACAGGGACAATGAAACAGACAGCTGGTAAACACAGGCACCCACTTTCAAAATTACTACCCAGAATCATTAAGGTAAAATCTTTGTTCTTCCATCTCCACAACAGCAGACAACCTAAAAAACCAAACACTGCTACAATACTCAACATCTCGCTTTCAGAGAAAACCACGTGTGTTCAGATAGGCATTTTAAAAAATAATTATTTTTTGCTATTGTTTTTTAACAGTAATTAATTCTAAAATGAATGTGAATACCAGTTTTAACTTGTGTTGCGAAAAAGGGTGGTTTCTGTCAATAAAAAATATTCTGGTGCTAAGCACTGTCCTTGCCGTCCTCTCATTTCTAGCAGGTCTGCTTTTGTTTTGTTTTTTTTTTTCGGTTCCTGCTGTAATGGGGTAGGATAGTCAGCCCTGGGTTTTCAGGTTTTTCAGTTCCTTCTGGAAAACTAAGTCAGTGCTTTGTAAAAATGCATTATAACAAACACAATTTCATTGATTGATTGACTTGAACTTTTAGCTCATTTTTTATTTCTTTTTTGTGTAAATAGAGGAGGCATGTATATGATTTTCATACACCTAAAGCCTCCTATAGTAATAATGTGTAACATTTGGCTAAATGTTAATGGCACAAGTGGCACAGGCCAGGCGCTATGGGAGTGTTTAGGGGTGCATTACACCCCCCAGACGGATCTCAGTGCACCCCCAGTTGTCTCCTTACATCCCAATGTCTACATAGTATTTATGACTTTTGTGCCCCACCCCGTGGACTGCAATTGCACCCTTCTGTATTTTCTCCTGGCACTGAGCCTGAAGTGGCATCTTTGCAAATTTGAGCCTGCTCACTAAAGAAAAGAGTGATCACATAGCAGAGGATTCTGGGGTGTCACAAATGTACGCATGGACATGAGGAGAAAACAGTTTTCTCTCCGTCCTCAGCTGTACATCAGACAGAAGAACTGTTTGTGACTATTCTAAATTTCATGCCAAAACATATTATATTATATTATATTATATTATATTATATTATATTATACTATATTATATCCTTAATGCCAGAGTTGCTGCCTTCAATCATACTGAAGTGATGTTAAGTGATGCCTCAATGTCACATCGCCATCTGCAGGGAAAATCAATAAACACATCAGGCCCGTCTCCTCTCTGCTACGTCTGTGTACAGCAGTGCTATGGTGCAGCTTCTGTATGACACTTAACCGCCTGACATGTCTGTTCATATCCACATATCAAACAAAAAGATGTGTATTTCCATCAAATGGTACGGCTGAAATCAAAGAACAGAAGAAAAGACATGTATTTCCATTGAGTGGTATGAACTGAAATAAACGGAAAAAAAGCTAGCAGGTGAAGAGAGATTAGGTTAAAACAAATCAACAATTTTGTTAGAGCTCATTTTGGTGGAGATTCACCTTCAGCAGCTTTACAAAGAAGGCCCTCTGGCTGTGTTCTGAGTTTGATGAATTCACCCCTGAATTTCAATATTGAAAGGCATTTCAATATTAACCGGCATTTAGCGAGTCAGACTCAAACAAAACTGACCATCACCATGATCACCAGCGCCAGCATCACCACATTGCTGCAATTGACTTAACAGCACTGATTCTCAATCCTGCTCCTGGGGCCCCCCTGCTCTGCACGTTTTCCATCTTTCCCTGCTCTACCTACCTGACTGAACCCATCAGTGGTACGTTTGATTAGCTGAGCACACCTGACTTAATCAAGAGCATGTTTGGAGCAAGGATAGATAGACGATATGCAGGACAGGGGGGCTCCAGGAGTAGGACTGAGAAACACTACTTTAGAGAACAGTGAGAAAACCTGATGATGCTGTGACAATGTAAATGGAACATTATGAGAATGTTAGTACCATAAAAAATAGCAGAATATGTCATTATGTAAAAGCCCTGCTACTGAGGCTATCGACTCAGTGTGTCAGCCTGTTCTTATTCTTTTTCTTGTTATTATTATTAATTTGCTTAGCAGATGGTTTTATCCAGGGCAGCTATTATACACATCTGCAGATTCCTCAAACAGATCAGGTACCTTGCTTATGGGAACAAGGGCAGTGGCCCATCTGGAGGTCCACTCTGGGACTTCTGGGTTACAGGCCCAGCTTCGCAACCTCTAAATCCTGTTTCCCTGCCATGAAATGGGCCCAGTGGACCTTGCTATCAGTCTGAGCCAGTCCTTGTAATCTCCCTTGATTTCACGCCTGGACCCTTGTCTCTTCCCCTCTGCCCTTATACAGAAAGCCTTACATACAGTAGCCTAAATATTCATTCGTTCAGACAGCTGGACATTTACTTTAGCTATTTTGGGTAAGTATCTTGCCCTATCTGGGAGGTGAACCTGCAGCTCTGGAGTAACACATCATATCCCTTACCACTATACCCTAATTCTCCTCCATATATAACATCATAGGGACTGCAGCTGGCACAGGGACGTTACATAACACATGGATATAAGGAGATTGAAAGATGTGCTCCATATCTGAAGAATGTATTTCTTAAGAGCAGTGACCGCAAGCAAAAAGCTGCTTGCTACTCAAAATAAGTCACCCAGCCATGTATGTACAGCAAGATTTAGCGTTTAGCCTTACGGCAAGGAATATGACACTGTGACATAATTTTTAGGATTGTTTTTGTGTTCTCATGTTCATTGTGCAAGGTGGCTGCTTCTCTCTCAAAGACAGAACACCAGGACAAACTCAAGTGGAATAGATCAGAGGACTGAGCATGCCTTGCAGAAACAGCTTTGTAGAGTCCTCTTTGACAAGGTTATTGTGGTTGAGGTGTGAGTTTCCTTGTATTTTTACCAACATATACGCTCGCCTCAACCCACCTTATTCTCTCAGATGTACCATGAAATGTGAGTCACGGGGCATTCTTATGCTTTAAATGCGAAGAATGCATTTTTATTTGTATTTTTATTATTATTATCATGTTGTGAATCCGTATGTTTGTGCATGCTCATGTGTATATGGATGTATGTAGTTACAGTATGTCAATATTATTTGTGTGTGTGTGTGTGTGTGTGTGTGTGTGTGTGTGTGCATGTGTCTGCATACATTTAGGTGTGTGTGTGCATGCATACATTTAGGTGTGTGCATGTGTGTGTGTGTGTGTGTGTGTATACTCTTCAAGGTGCCTTTGTGCAGGATGTCTAATTTGTCCCCAGTGACATGTTTAACAGGACACACAATCCCAAGCCTTCCCTCTGCTGCCAACGACAGCCACAGAATAAACACTGCAGAAGAGAAGACAGACAACGAAACGCATGGCCAGCCCCCGCTGAGTGAAGACCTTGTTAGTCTGCTCCTAATGACTATTCTCTCCACTGGACTGTTTCCTTTTACTGTTAACCCTGAGGCGCATTTTTGGCCCCTTTGTCCTCTGAGGTTCACTGAAACATCTCAAGCATCTCTTGCCCTCTCTCACTCTTGCCATCTATCTATTTCTATATCTGTTTCTCTCTCTCGCTTACGCTTAATGATGAACAATGCACATTTTGAGATAGTGATGCATTGAGGCATAAAATATATACGAGAAAGATCACTCTATATCTCTCAGGCTGTGACAGCCTGTGATATATTAAACTACTAGAGGCACTGTTATTCTTCTCCAAGTAATAGCCACATTGTTTTGTCTTCACAAATTATTATTAAATTAGAGGTGATTACTGTCAATGTCCTAAAGTAATAGACTCTTTGGTCATAATGTTTTGTTTTTTTTTTACAATTCAGGTGAAAGTGTATCTGTTCTTGTAGTGAAAACTTTTCAGCAGCAATGATTTTCTGAACTAGATCATTTGCACAGAGTAAAAAAAAATACTTCAGTGTCATACAGATTAAAATATCCTCAATTAAAATATTCTCTCTCTGTGTCTGAGCCATAAATGTAGCTCAGTCTTTGTATTTTTTGTAAACTTACTTATGTCTTCCTGAGTGAAGAGCTTTTCAATATGTGGAACAAGCAAAGAATGGGTAATGAACAATAAATTACATTGTTGGACTGTGATTTGTAAGTTGCTCTGAAAGCGCAACGGAGCTCGTTGCAAACAGGTGAAGACCAGATGCCTGGTCTCTGATGCTCAGGTGATTGACAGATTTATCTTCAGCTCCCCCCACCAGCCGCTCATTAGCACCACTGATAATAT
Organism: Megalops cyprinoides; assembly: GCF_013368585.1. Taxonomy (NCBI): domain Eukaryota; kingdom Metazoa; phylum Chordata; class Actinopteri; order Elopiformes; family Megalopidae; genus Megalops; species Megalops cyprinoides. The sequence goes on from NC_050588.1 coordinate 19,242,144, forward strand.
TCAAACCTTCACCTCAATGAGCCATGACAGCTGCACATGATAATATAGAATGCAGGTAAAAAGTTGAAAAAAGGGAGGTTGGAGACAACCAGGAAAATGCTCGCTATGCTCAGCTATGAGGCTGAAGACATAGTCTACATTGTGGTAGTAAGGAGCGAGGTGTGATTTTAACAGCTCAGACTGACACTCACATGCATGCACACTTCCACCCAGAATAAAACACAGGAGAAGGGCCAGAGGAAGGCACGCTGCATCAAATGCACATAAGGTTGCGTTATAATAGTTAGGGGTTCAGAGGTATGTGGCTAGCAGGCTACATTAGTTAGGGGTACAGGGAGATGTGGTTAGCAGATTATATTGTTTAGGGGTTAACAGTTTATATTAGTTAAGGGAGCAGAGAGATGTGGTTGGCAGGTTACATTAGGTATGGGTGAAGGGAGATGAGGTTGGTAGGTGCAGTTGTGATGTATGATTTTGCAGCTTTGCAGGAGGAGCATCGAGTGTCTACTCGATTCTTCTCACGCAGGTTGGAAGCGATTGATTGCTTGCTGACTAGCTCTAAGTTCGCATGGCAGTTCTCCTGCTTCCTGAGTGACAGCTTCAATTAACTGGCCTGCTTTGTGATCGCTGTCACAGCCTGCTCTGCTTTTTTGCCACGGCAACACATAGTCATCCGTCGATGACCACGAAGGGGGGAGGGGGGGGGGGGGGGCACTTCCCACGGTGATGCACAGTCAGACACACCTGTGTGTCTCTGACAGAGCCCCCAAAAGCATTATACCCCCCCTCTCCATTCCATAACCCCAAATTATCTACACCCATTCCTGTCCCCCTACAAGTCCACAATAGCAGCCTTCCCACAGCCCCAAACACAACTTATCCCTCCTCCTCCACAGCTCCATCCTTCAGATTCACAATCGCACCCCTTCCATGGTCACTCCCACCTCTCTAGTCCCCCTATCTCCCTCCCTTGTCCAACAGCCCTTGTAATACTCCTTTACCCCCAACAAACTAAACCCTGTTCCTTACACTCCTCTCTCTGTCTCCTGACCTCTACCAGCAGACAGAGCTTGCTTTATATTCAGAGGAGGGCTTTCAATAATTATTCCACTGATCCCACCACCCCATAAAAAAAGTTTTATGAGGTGTCAGACAAGACGTGTCCAATCAGGATTAAGTTCCCTGGTTCTGCCCTTCAGAATGCAAGGGTTTTTTATAGTGTGGTGAAACAGAGGTAAAACTTTCATTGATGGATATGCTTGTCACAATTTAAGCACATATGCCAATATGTGCTGGGGTTTTGCACTGAATACTAGGCCATGCCAAGGTGGCCATGTAATTTAACTATTCAGAAGGCTGCATCGCTTTATTCTATAGGATGATGAACTGCTGTTTGTCAAGTACTGTGAAAAACTGATCTAATTACATAGGAACAGCAACTTATTTATTATGTACACTTTTTAATGACTTAGCAGATGTTACATTTCATGTGTTATTTTTTTGGTGTGTTGCTTATTTACAGCTGGATATCTTCAATTCAGGCACTTCATACGGAATCAAAGTGCTTTGATGCCCTGTCTGGGCATCAAACGTGCAACCCCTGGTGATGAGGGCATTTCCATAATATGGCACTGCAGCCTGGGTGTTTTCAAAATCATCCATCACCTTCTCGATTCCTTGATCAATACTGAGCTGTTAAAGGAACACCATCACCCCGAAGCATCTCCCAGACACTGTCTCAGATCAACATGAGGGGACTAACCATAACTGACGTGTTTTCCGAGGCCAAAAACTCCCCACGGAGCCTTATGTAACAATGTCAGGGACTTCTGTTGGAGGCTCTGTCGTTCCTCCAGAAGGGTGGGACAGTGAGGATGTGTGTCTGTGTGAGGGGCGAAAGGGGCTGGGGGGTTGGGAGCTAAGACAGAAATGAGGAAACCAAAGGCGGATGGATCTGCCCTCCGAGTGAGACAACCTCCAGGGGACGCTGCCCCCTAGCAGATCTCTAGCCTATAGTGTAACTTATGGCAATTCAATTCTTCTCAAGGTCAGGGAAGTGAAGGACAAAGCAGCCACTTGTATGGGGGGTGGGGGGGCAGCCTCGCAGCAGGACAATGTCCGCTCAGTTGAAACTTTCTGAGGAAGGATTTCATGCAATATGGAGGGATTATGAAGTGAAGAGACTAACAAAACCAATTTTTGAATATTTCACACACACTCACACACAGACACACACACACACAGACAGTGGAAGAACACTAGACATGTGCAGTCAGTACACATGTGGTTCAGCAGCATGCTCCTCCCTCCATTGTCTACCCCGAAACTTCCACACCCTGCTAACCCCGCCAGGACCCATTCGTCTTTCCCCAGTGCTTGTGTCCAGGGCATCAGTGTGCTAATGTCTTCTCATTCTCAGACCACAAGATATACTCCTATTTATTTGGTTAAATGGGACGTGCTCAGCTAGTAGTAAGATTCTTCTGCTTATTCATCATTTTAGACTGTGTCTTCTGCATTCGGGTTCTTAATGACCACGGCCCTTCTGAAACACATTTCTTCAGTGTAGGTCTCTGAGTTGAAGGTTATGAGTCCAAACCAAATGTATGCGATACAGCTATCTTGCCTTCAGCAATCCAGTAAAAAACCAGCCATATATGCCGACAATTAAATGCACAAGACACAATGCAAATTAATGGAAGTCACCCTGCATGAGGGAATCTGCTTTGCAGATAAACGATAATAAATAATAATAAATCCCCTTTGTCACGCAAAGGGACGGAACACATCTGCTACCGAGCCTCTGCAGCAGAAGCAACACAAGAGAGCAGAGATCTGTGACTGGGTGCTGCTGCATTCGGTGAGGTGATGGAATCTGAGAGCGCAGTGTCCCTGCAGCACCACACAGGTGACAAGCCCTTGGCATTTTTAATCCTGGCTCTGGAAGCTGTTTCCTGCTTTTGTAATTGCCAAGCTCTTAATCACTAAATCGTACCGATTATCACATTAAATTAACTCTGGTGAGCATGTGAAGAATGGTAAAACACAGAGTGTCATATGAACATGGTTTTCATGTACTGATTGAGCAAAAGTTTAAAGTTTAAAGCTGAGGCAGAACAATAACCAGAAGCATTCCTCAGGAACAGGTTTCCATACCCCTGGTTAAAACACAATCCAATCAGCTTACTCCTTAGCTTAACTGCATGTTCTATACAACTACATCCCATATATGGATACCTCTGTTTAGTCAGGCCATTATTAAAGCTTTTGCAATTTACAGTGTGTCTACTGTACTGTAGCTCTCTGCACTCTATATGGGTGGCAGCATTCTGCCAGCCTCTAACTTGGCTTGTCATCCGACAAATGTTACTGCTATTCAGCTGAGTTTGAGGCCTGCGGTAGGGAATCGATGCAATATTCTGTTTTGGTTGAACAGCACATCCTTCAGGTACCGTTAACCATTTTTTAAAGCTACGTCGCCCTCTGGTGGTGGGTTTCAACACTACTACATTTTTCCCCAAGGATGGCCCAAGTCCTTCGTCTTTTTTCCCCTACTCTGCCTGGCATCACAGTTTTATCCTTCATGCATTTGTTTGTCTCTAGTTCAGGAGAAACTTTCCTACCTCCCATTTCATTGCAATTACTGCTCTCCTCGCCTTAAGCTTGAGTGACATACTCATAGATGTAGATATAACAATGCTCAGCTGATACATAATTAAGTAAAGATGTGAGGATATAATGCTTCCAGTTTCTTCTCTGATGCAAAAATCATTTTTCATTCCTCCACTCCCCAAACAGGAAAAATAGACCCATGTAGTGCCTGGAGAGAAGGCTGGACTGAAGCCGTGTGCAAACAGCACACCTGTTGTACTCAGACCACAGGTATACATGTAGGCCTACTTTGTGCTAGCAACTTCTAAAACAGCACAAATATGTATCTAAGTTCGCATAAGCTAATACTGTAATACACCTAGAACGGAAAGCAAGTGAATTTCCACAGCCAAACTGCAGCTGGAACTACCATCAATGTTTCAGTGACAGAAACTGTATTAAAATTGGCACAGCTGTTTGTGGGTAATCCAAGAGGACCCATGAAGCCTCAACAAGGGTTCATCAAAAAGCCAAACAACCCTTCAAAACTGAGTGAGAGACAAATAGGACCAGAACGCCTATGATGCTTTACGCTACAGATTTTTTTCCAGGAGATTGTTTTTTATCCCGACACATTTCAGCTGTAGCTCCTCTGTCATATACAATTCAAACACATGACAAAAATGACCTAGCAACCACCCTACTCTGCAATAAAGAATTGCTGTAAAATTGTCATGTAACACATGTAACAAATGAAATGTAGCTCAATCTCTATTCCCTTATTTCATACAAGACAATAAATAAACAGTAACGCTTCCAACAATATTTTTAAGCTATAAACAATTTGACGGCTAAAGTACATTTGTTTATATTGATTTGTTGATATTTTCGTTTTAGCCTATATGCCCTCAAACATTTTTTGCCAATTGTTTTTGGTATTTTTTAAAACTTGCAGAACTTTTGAAGTCAACCCACACCGCTGTTGCTTGGCAATCGCCCTGACAACGAAGCAACCATTGATTTTGAAGTTTGCCCCCTATAGCCTTCCCTAGGCTAACAAGTTGTCTGGAACACTATGGTGACCAGTTGCCTCATTACGCACAGTAACTACAAATAAATTTAAAACATGTCAATAGCTTATACAACACAAAGGTTACAAAAAAATGAAAAAAAGATTGCTTGACTCATTTCGGCACGGTCAGTTCAGCCCACTCCAACACAGTTAGTTATGCATGCATTGGTCAAGAAATACATACCGTCAACTACATTCTGAGCACAAGAAAACAAAGGCCTACACTTCACAGTTAACAGTTTACCACCTTTTAGGACTGGCATTTGTTTGTTACATATTGTAAACAGAAAAACCCAGAGTCATTTGTCTATATTACCTCCATCATCCCATTCTGACCGAAGGGATGGTCATTGATTGAGGAGCATAGGTCTTTGTTGTTTCGTTTTATATGTACTGTAGCTGAAAGCATGTTGAGACAGAAAAAATTTTAAAATTCTGTCACAGTTATACAAGCAGAGAGTAGTTATTCTTTCCAATTTGTTTTGTTTTTAACCAATTAGCTACATACCTATCAACTAGGTACAGCACTGCTTAACTAATGGTGGTGCTGTTAAACAACTGGCTGGAAAGCTATTCTCTCATACAGGCAACTTTCTCTGTTAGCATTATTTTTTGAAGTTTATGTTTATTCATGGAAGTTATGTTTTACCACACAGTCACTAGGGCTAGCTTAACTAGCAAGCTACAGTCCAACAGATGTCATCTGCCAAACACAAACACCTTATGCAAATATCCTGTTTGAACCACATTTCTCATGGTGCCACTGTCTTCTCCATTAACTGATCCCAAAACCAATTCTTCTTTGTTAAATACAGACGTAACATCTGCTATAATTTTGATGACATACATCTGATGTTTCACAGTAAGCGTCAATCAATAATTAAAAGGTACAACGAACAAACTGTTTATATTGATGTTGAACACATCCTGTGCTGTGCTAGTCAAAACTACCCAGTTCTGTATTGTATCTAGTTTATGTAATGCCCTAAATCGTTGTGAAGGACTGTTTCAGTGTAGCCTAATATTACATCCATTATACTTTTTGAAAAGTGTAGACCAAAGTTTAATTCAAACCTTATTTCTTATTTTTTTCTGTGACATTTCAGCTGACTGGGAATGTGGCACTCTTCTTAGGACTCAATCAAAGTCCACTTCACTGGAGAAAGGGAAAAAGGTCAAATTGTATTAGATCGAGCTCACACCATATACAGTATACTTGCTCTGGAGAGCAAGATAACATCAGTTGAATTGAATTCTTTATAAACTTGTTCTAGACCCATGTCTGGCGAGGTATTTCTGCAATGCTGCTGACAGGCTTGTGGGAAAGACTCACCTGTAATGCAACAGGTTCATGTGGTCATGAGCAAATTTAAAAGCAGAAACCAAGCCCTAGATTTCATATTTGGAGCTTATATGAGAACTTGTTTTTCCCCTCCTGTAATCTGTTTACACCGACTTCATAGTAAGTTCAAATTTCCACACACAAAACACATTCTATTTGATGACTATTTGATGATTGCCAAACTGTTCATAAAGAATAGAAGCAATACTTACATTTAATTGTCAGTCAAGGTTAAGGACAAATGCTGATTCCACATTGTATCATCCAAAAGCCACTGTGAGTGGATCCTCTCAAAGATCATAAATACAGATTTACCTGCAGGCCAGAAACACTGGGGTGAGGAGGAAAGTGTGTCTGTGGAACAACAGAGCTGCCTCTCTGTTGATGCCCATGACGTGCCATTCAGTGGGAAGGAGGGCTCAGTGGGGTCATAGAGAACTCAGGGTTTTGGGGGAAGGGGGTGGACATCTTGTGGATGTGTCATTTCGGGGTTGTTTTGTAAATATGCACCTTTATTAAATATTGTGTCATAAAAAGATAACTGGATGCTTTCTTTACTTTTCCAAGTTTGAAAACTGACTGAATTAATTCATTACTGTCTTCACGGGGGAGTATTTATATAACTGAAAAATCCTAAATTGACTTAAATTGCCTAAACTATATGGCAGCATGTTGTTACTAGCAAAGCTGACTTATAACTTCCATTTCCAGCCATATAAATGGGTACAATGTAAAAATGTGAGGTGTACACTGCCCTTGGTGAGGGCTCTTTTTAACAACACCGTCCTTGCTGAAACCCCAAACCGTGTAGAAAGTTCAGACGTGAAAAAGCATTTCAGTTCTGCTTTGAAATAACACAGGTTTAGGTATACACGAACACTTTTATTGCAGTATTTAAATCAACATGTTCACCATACAGCATGCAGTCACGCAACACCAGAGAGGGCCAGTCTGGTGGCTCACATGAACCCGTCAGCCTGCACCTGGAGAGTCTCAGTCTTCCAGCTGCCTTTAACCTGAACACCCCACGCCCCCCAACGCTCTCTGAGCAGATGAGAGTACACTGAATACTGAGATGATTACTAGAATTAGCTAGTAAGGTGAGAGGGGCAACATAAAGCTCTGTAGATACTGAGGCCCAGAAAGAACCTGCGCTGAGTAGCCCTGTCGACACTGCAGCCCTCCTGAAACAGGGTCCAGTAGCCTTGCCCCATCACACCTGTCCTTGGTCCTTTTCCTCATCTCTTGGAGGCGCTAGTGGATTTATACTCTTATTTCTGGAAAATAAAAAAATATAGTTTACACTGCCAAGTGTGAGCGTCCTATCACAGTAATGACCAATATGACAGCTGAGTGTCTCACTGAAGAGGATTTAGGTGGCTGAGAGTTTGATCTTTCTGAAAACATTAAATCCATGTAAAGTTTTTGCTCAAATCAACAAGCCCTGTGGGGATATTCCTGTGAGGACCCCACACCCTCCCCACCAAAACAACTTTTCAGTTTAATTTTCACATAATTGTCAAATTATTCAAAAGAAATTTAAATCTGCTTCAAGGACAGAACTAAAGTATACATTTTAACAACAAGATATTAAAGTATTGACATCTTTCCCCCCCCCCCAAAAAAAAAAAAACTGCCCAAGGAAGAATTGTAGCTTTGTTTTGTTTCTTAGAGAGTTATACAGTAACCACAATTCTCCTTAAACTCAGAAACAGTAATAACACCCCAGTATGACTGATTACCTATTACAAGTAACCCCACCAGGCTGTCATTGCTTTCACCCTGTCACTCCCCTAAAGAATTGATCGCAGGTCAGTTTGAATGTTCGAACAAAATCAATGTGGTTAAGATTGCTGATTACAGGTTCGCTCTGAGGGCATCTACACCGCCTACAGCCACAGGTTCCTCCAAATCATACTGAATACAACAATGACTACTAAAATCCAGTGTAATTTACGGTATGTTCCTGTTCCGTTTTCAAGTTGAACAACCTTCCATGTACAAGCATCACAATTTCAGAACATTTAATTTCTGAATGAGCGGGTGGGAGGAATTCTCAGCTTAATGTTTTTTTTTCCATTGTATGATAAATACCTGTTTTGGAAACCCACCCCCACCCCTCACCAAACACAGAAAAAGAAGTGCCACAGGATAAAGAGGATTATTATAACACGCATCATCATGGCAGGGTCGGACGGATTACTTCAAATCACTCCATTCTTTTTTTTTTTTTTCTCCCACCTTGTGGGGAATCTTAATGAGTGGGAGAGGCTCAGGGTTGGAAGAGCTACCGAGTCACATGTCCAATCAAGTTACAGGTACAGCTGAGGTTAGGCTGGCACAGTCTGTGGATCGACACAGCCAAGGGATATGGGTGGAGGAGGAGAGATGGCTCTGATATGTGCATTCCGAGGACCTGATGCAGCCTTCTGATAATTAGCGTGTGCGGGCGGGACCATGAGCGGGCGAGACCCACTCGCTTGGTGGTCAGGAGCTGGTCAGCATCGCAGTTCACCGATACACTGCGTGAGATATGGAGCTGGTCTTGTAGTTGAGCTGGTGGTTGGACACAAAGTTGTGGTGCAGGTTCTTGCGGGTGCAGATGTCTTTAGCGTAGAGGTTCATGCAGGTGTCACAGGAGACTTTGGAGCAGTTTATACATGTGTGAGAGGCGCCCGGCTTGTTGCAAAAGCCGCACCGGGACCCTCCCCCTCCCAAACCCCCGCTGCTGTTGGCGGTGGAAATAATGGGCTTGCTGGGATACGGCTTGGGCATAGTCAGTGGCTTCTCCAACAGTGGCGAGTGGGAGTGGGCGTGGCTGTGGGAGTTGGAGTAAACGGACAGTTTCTCCTTTGCCGGTAAGTAGCCGTCGAGGGGGCGGGGTGAGGTTTTGGGGTAGTCCTGCCGTCCGCAGCACGGGGCAGGCTCCTGGGTGTGGCAGGCGGGGCAAAGGATCACCTCGCACCGCTGACAGGAGGCCAGGCTCGGGCAGCCTCTTCCGCAGCCCTGGCACTTCACACCGTGTCCCTTCAGCACCCAGCTCTCCCTGCTGTCCCGGGGGTCCCGGCTCGGCGGGCGGGATATGGGCTGGCGGTACGCCCCGCACTCCGTGTACAGGTCGACGTCGTCCAGGGAGGACAGGTGGTAGGAGTAAGGCTCCGCTGACGGCGACTGCACGGGGAAGAAGTCCGCCACCCCGACGTAGGAGGGCGGGGCTGGGGCGGAGAGCAGGGAGGGGCTGGGCCGGAGTATCTCATCCTTCATGTCCTCCTCGGCGTCCACGAAGAGCGGCTCCTTGCGCAGGCTGAGCGAGGCCTTCAGCACCGGCTTGTTGGCCGGCTGCCAGCTGCCCGCGCTGTCTGTCACATCCACCGACTTGGACGGGCGGGCGGGCCTCCGGAGGCAGGTGCGCTCCGTCTCCGCCTGCCGCACGGACAGCCGCGACACCTCCCCTGCCAGCGCGTCCCGGCGGCGCAGCGCCTCCGCGCACCCGGCCGCGTCCTCCCTGCTCGCCCGGCGCGCCTCCACGGCCTCCGCCTCCGTCGCTGCTCCGCCTGCCAGCGCCACCACCTCCACCAGCAGCCTGCATTCCGCGCGCGCCAGGAAGAGCTCGAAGGCCAGCTGCCGCAGGTGCGGCGCCCCCCCGGGGTGGTCGCGGGCGTGGAACTGCAGCTCGTGGTCCCGGGAGTAGCCCATGGAGCGCAGCAGAGAGCGCAGGTCTGTATCACACAACGCCGCCTGCAGGCAGTACACATAGGGTCCTGTGAAGGTCTGTAAGGGGATAAAGAGAAACGGTTAAGGTAAAGCACTGGCTCAGGATAGTCTGTGAACATTACAGCATCACAACAAACAACCTGCAGATCACTATCCAGTTCCTGGAAGGCTGCATTCCAGGAAATTTCTTTTTCACCAATGAACTCATGCCCTTCGTACAGCTAAATGCTACAATCCAACTAATCTAACTTGCCCTCCTAGTTCTGAGATCAGCTTTTTAAAGAGAAATGAGTAAGCTACTTGAATGGAACACACCAGGACCAGGATTTGGTGACCAAACCTTGGAGCAAACAGGTCTAGGGTATGTAAGAAACAAAGGAATACTGTGTCTGTATTAATTCACCTGTGACCTAGTCACTTTCTTTAATTAGCTAACTGGCAAAATATGCCCACACAGCATTGAACTGGCTGCGCACTAACAAATAGGTGACAAGATTGCTCACCACTGAGAAGTGACACAAAAGCAATAAAAAAAATATCCTCCCTAAAAATATCTGCAGCCATCTGCTGAAAAGGCGCAGTCCCTGTGTTATTGTGAATGCTCACAGTAACCTTGCATTAACTAACCATAAAGAGTCCTTCCCTAAAATCCCATGCAGGAAATGAAGCAGTTCCACAGCCTATATTTACTGTATCCTACTACAAGCTATTTCTGCCCGTCCCTCTCCCTCCGCGAGGCACGCACGTGTACCTTGATGGCGCGAAACTCCTTCTTCCAGGGGAAGAGCAGCAGGTTGGTGCAGACTGTCTCCAGCATGGCGAAGGCTCTCTCCAGGCCCTGCAGGCTGGACCTCCTCAAAGTGCGCAGCGCATTCTCCGCCACCTCGTAGAAGCGCACCATGCGGAACCGCTGCCCCGGGTCCGTCTGGTAGGCCCCGAGCAGGGCCACCGCCTCTGGCAGAAGCTCCGCCTCCTTGGCCCGCCCACTGTCCAGCTCCTCGGCAGCCTCCTCCGCTCTTCGCTCCAGCGACTGCGCATACTTCTTAAACAGTTCCTCTCGCAGCTTGGCATCCATCAGCAGCAGCGGGCGGGGCCAGTGGCGCAGGCTCTCTCTCGCCCGCCAGGGCCCTCTTCACGCTGCCCAGGCCATCTCCAGCTCCGCTCCACACCAGACGCTCCAGAGGAGGGGCCAGCGCCACGCCCCAGGGGTGGAGTCAGTAGTGACGTCGCCACCATGCACAATTCGCAATTTCAAGGTTTATGTTCTGAGTTTTCAGCCTGCTGGGCGCTGCTTTGCGTCTCTGGCTCTGTCGTTGAATTTCACGTGTCTTACTTGTGTGACCCTCTCTCACTGACGAGGAAGCTGGCAAAATGAAGCACACACGGAATTCGAAATTCTACTATCTCAGCTCGGTATCAGCAAAGGAGGGGGAAGTCCCCAGAATGCTTTTCTCCCATGTGCGGCGTGAGGTCACTGGGGTTGACAGGAGATATGATCACTCAGCAAAGTAAACTGTTTCCATGGTGACACTGGCTGCAAGATAGCAGGAAGATACAGTCAGTCAGTCACACATTAACACAGGGTGCAGGAGTTTCTGCATCTTTTAAGGGTTAAACTGCAGTTTGGTTCGAGTAGTTTGGCTCTGATTTTGTCCACTACAGCCCCCACCCCAGTCAGTGCTCTGGCCTGTTGACCCTTTCCGATCCCACAGAAATTTAAGAATAATATTAACAGCCTTTCATCCAGAAAAACAAAATGTTTTTAATAACATTTTTAAAAAACATACTGCGTTAGAAGCAGGGTGTGAGGGTGTAGCGAGTCTTTTCGCTCCTTCTGTGTGAGAGGGAGTAATGACACACACCCACACGGTTGCCAACACACAATATGTTGACATTTTGAGTGTGGGACGAGAGAATGCATAATTTATTTTCCCACAATGCAGTTAAATTGTGGCGCACACTTCACCACAGTCCGCTGTTGTCCACTGTACATTCATGGATTTGCTAGCTAACTACCTAGCTAGCTATTTTACTACGTACTGTTCAACACTGACTGGATACCTACCAAATCCAGTGTTCACACTATGTAGCTGGCGTTACCTATGTAGCTAGCTAAGCTAATACAGACCAGACCAGTTCAGATGCCGTCACTATCGTAAAGGATGTGAGCGAATTTTAAATGATTTTACACCCAACAGCTACCTAGCTACAATCTCTCCAGTTAGCTATCTGTTTTCATAAACTTGATCAGCAGCCTGGTTAACAATCGTTAGGTCAGTATCACAAGCGGCAATCAGACCTTTCGGTGTTTGGCACCGTCAGCACCCTACCAATCTAATTATCTACATAAATTAGCTCATTAGCTCATAACGCTTACGTTTCTAAGTGCGAGCGAGGCGTCTTCAGCTGTAGCTAGCTACCTAGTTAGACTAGCTGACTAACGTTAAACAGCCTAACGTAAACGCTGAATATGAATGTAACCGGTCGTCAGCAGCTAGCTGTACACACCCCCTGGTTTCACATTTACGGATACGATGCGATATATCCCAGGGGATCATCGGGCTATCTAAGACACTAACTGAAAATACAGTTAATACAGCTTGTGAAAACACCGCAGGCGAGTTACAGAGACTCAAGGCATATTTAACCCATGTTAAAAGATGAATTAGTTGAACATACTAAACGATAGCTATAGCTGGCTGGAGTCGAATGGATACACACCCAAAGAAACCAAAATTTTCGCTAACAAGCTACCTACGCACTTCAGCTAACTGACACGTAGCGAAATTATTTAGTTAGCTGTGATATTGTAACCAGACTAAGCGTTTCTTTCTCTCTGCTTATTCGTCAAATTGACAGGTCCTTGCGAACGATAGCTCTCGGTACAGGCAGGGATGTGATTTCGGTCTTCCGTTCCACAGCGAACTAGCTAGCGTTAGCTAAGTTGACCAGCAAACCACTCAAACACTAGCTTGCTAGCTCGCTAGCCAGTGGTTACAAAATCTAAAAATGCGCAGACCTTACGCTCCACTGTGGGTTTGACAGGGATTTAGCTAGCTCGCTGGCTACTGGATTATAAAGCGAAGTTAGCTAGCTACTATAGCTACATTAGCCAAGATGACTTCTCAGCCTACCACTGTGAAGCCAACCTTTGCTAACATTAGCTAGCTAGCTAGTTCCTGTGACTCCGGGGCCCGTCGAGCAGCACTGGTGACAAACGGTCACGAAAAGCATCTCACGGCTTGCCAAGTCCACGCTGATAATTTTGCTGCCGTGGAAGTCAGCAGCCCACATGCGCGACAAATATGTGACTAAACGGCCACATCATAAAAATAAAAACAAGCCACCACGCTCATCATCTTACCTTCGTAGTGCGCTGGAAATTCCCTTCTTCGAAATACGCATGCGTTGAGTTGCTCTTTACACTTGCCCCCTCCTCCTGGACGTGCGTGTACGCTGAAAACATACCGGTGACACGCCCCATCAAGTACATAATACAAGTGTTTTTGCAAATATGAATTTCTGACATATATACTATACGAACCACAGGAATTCAGCTTGCAACAAGTTATGTTGTCTCGTGTCACCGACTCACCGGCAAAGCGATTGGAAATAGAAATGTCTTTGTAATATCCACATTGTAAATTTAGGCCTGTGTTTACAGGTAGTTCAGCGTGATTTTTCATCTTGGAACTCGATTAATGACGTCACACCGAATAGAAATCTGTTTTCCACATCAAATTACAAGGTGTTCTCCTTGCTGGCATTGCCCATGACTGCTCCTGGTAGAACTGCTCTTTAAAAAATTGGATTGAGTTGACAACATTTAATTTCTGCTTAAATAGCGATTTCTTTGTATATATGGATGAACCATTTGGATCATTGTCTTCTGGAATGTTGATCTTCACCCAGATTTGAGCTTCTTAGCAGAGGGAACCAAGCTTTTGGCTGACATCGCAGGTGTGGGAGGATCTCTAGCTCATCAAGTCTCATGCACCTATAGATGAAAAAACACACCAGATCATGATAACCCCCCATCGTATTTCACAACGGGTATAGGTTCTTTGATCTTTTATGTCAACACAAAGCTGATGAAAGCTTATCTTTCCATGAAACATGCTTCCAGTTGTCATTCAATTGTAGTATGACATTTTCAGTTTGCCTCATTTTTGTGTCTCACGGATCATTCTGGAAAAATAGACATGTTTCTTCTTCCTCTTCTTCCACACTTGCCACTGTACCAGTATCCTCAAATGTCTTAATAATGGATACTGCAATGCAAAGTGGTAGATTCACCTTCTTTGTGGTTTCCTTTATAGCCATGTGTCAACTTGTAGAGATCAGTGACCATTCATCTGCATTATTCAGAGAGCACTCTTAATTTAACCATGATAACACATGCTACTGATGAATGACTTCTGTGTGGTACAGTCCTCCTATACTATAGGGAACCAGGAAGCCTTTGGATGCCTTTATGTAGCTCCAGGAGTCTCCATTGAACTTCACATTAGCAGGATGTTGGTATACATTACATTACATTATTACATTACCGTCATTTAACAGATGATCTTATCCAGAGTGACTTATATAAGTTACAATTTCATCCATGTATACAGCTGGATATTTACTGAGGCAATTGTGGGTTAAATCATCATTAAAAATCATCATTTGTGAACAATATGAATTTTCTCTCTAAAATGCGATTCAAGTAAGAGTATAACACATTTAAAATTTTGACAGCACTTCATTTCTTGAATACCTTGTTGCATTATAGACTTAATCTAAAATGGATTAAATATATATTTTTTGGCTGTCGATCTACGTACATTAACTGAGAATGACAACGCGAAAACATTTTTGTTAGAATTTGCAAATTTTTGCAAATATATTAAAAATCAAAATCTGAAATCTCATTTACATAAGTATTCAGACCCTTTATTCAGTACTTTGTAAAAGTATCTTTGGCAGCAATGACAGCTTTGAGCCTTCAAGGGTAAGCCTCTACAAGCTTTGCACATCTGGATTTGGGCAGTTTCTCCCATTCTTCCTGGAAAATCCTCTCAGGCTCAGTCAGATTGGATGGGGCGTGTTTGTGAATTGCCATCTTCATGTTTCTCCACAGATGTTCTGTGGGGTTCAAGTCCAGGCTTTGGCTGGGCCTCTCAAGAACATTCAGAGACTTCTCCCAAAGCCACTCTAGCATGGTCTTGGCTGTATATGCTTCGGGTCATTGTTGTGCTAAAAGGTGAACCGTTGCCCCAGTCTTGCATTCTGGAGCAGATTTTCCTCATGGACCCTACTGTATTTGGCTGCATTCATCCTTCCATCAATTCTGACCAGTCTCCCTGTCCCTGCCACTGAGAACCACCCCCATGGCACAATGCTGTTACCACCATCCTTTACCATAGGTATGGTTTTAGCCAGGTGATGAGCAGTAACTGGTTTTCACCAGACATAGCACTTGGAGTTTAAAATAATTCCATTTGTGTCTTATCAGACCAGATAACCCTCTTCCTCATGCCCTCAGAGTCTTTTAATTGCCATTTGGCAAACTCCAGAAGGGCTGTCATATGCTTTTAGTCAGGAGTGGCTTCTGTTTAGCCACTCTACCATAAAGGCCTGATTGACGTGTTTCAGAGATGATTGTCCTTCAGCAAGTTCTCCCATCTCTGCAGAGAACTTCTGAAGGACTGTTAGAGTGGCCGTTGGGTTCTTGGTCACCTCCCTGCCAAGGCCCTTCTTGCCCGGATACTGAGTTCCTAGCTCTAGGAAGGGTCCTGATGGTTCCAGACTTCTGCCATTCCACAATGATGGAGCCCGCTGTGCTCCAGGGAAAATTGAAAGCTTTTGAAATGGTTCTACACCCTTGCTCAGATCTATGCCTTGAAATAATTTGATTGCAGAGATCCTTGAAATTCATGGCTTGGTTTTTGGTCTGACATGCACTGTGGATTGTGGGACCTTATATACATAGGCGTGTGCCTTTCTAAATCATGTCCATTCAATTCTGGTTCTAGAGACATCTCACCAAAGCAAATAGGATGGATGCATATGAGCTCAATACGGGATGCCATAGCAAAGGGCCTGAATACTAACTTAAATGAGATATTTCAATTACTGTGTGTAGATTGATGGCCAAAAGAATACACTCAATCCATTTTAGATTAAATCTGTAACACAACAAAGTGTGTAAAAGGGGTCTGAATTCTTTCCAAAGCCACTGTATCAGGAACAGCAGTTCTTCAATGAAATGCAAAATAATTTTGGAGAAATTATTAACTGTCAGTTAGACTCTTCTTGATATCAGCGCTGATTGCCATTGATAAGAAATTTGTAGTTTCGTAAATATGTATGCACTGCATGTATTCAGTGCCAACATGCTGAAAACATAATTTGCATCTGTGCAGAGCATGGTAATACTTTTACCGAAAACTTTTTTGTCATATACTTGTTATGTCCACTTCAAGTAGCTGTATACCTAAAATCTGAATAGAACTGTTATAGAATGTAGTGTCTCAAATATTTTATATAAGATGTAAACATGATAAAGTGATTTCACAATACAGTATATTTCACAATGATTGTAAGTATCATTGTGTAGTTTGTTCTTCTTAACAGTTTGGAGGCAAATATTTCATTTGGTAGTGCAATTGAAGTTCTGAATTTAGAATGACTCGGCAGTGCATTTCACGTCCGTTATGTTCTTATGAAATGCAATCAGTTGCAGCAAGGGAGTACATGAGTTTGCAAGACTCTAAAGTCATGAAATGAGCACCGTTTTATTTCCAGTTAGATTAGTCACCATGATAATAACACATTGCTGCAGTCTTGCATTATCCATTTGTGTTATTTCATAGTTTTGATGTCTTTACTATTATTCTAAATAGTGGAAAATAGTAAAAAATAAAGAAAGAAAGGCATGTCCAATCTTTTGACTAGTACTGTATAAATTTCAACCATTTAGGCATAAGTCTTTACATCAAAATGTCTTTAAATGCAGCATATTTCCTATTATCGTAATCAGGTGTGTCCAAACGTTACCAGACTTTATGTGTACTTTTTTTGTCTGAAATTTGGTAAGTCATGATGGATAAGAGCACCTGATAAATTACTGAACGTAAATGTAGATGTGCTAATTGCTTTTGCCTTGACATTTTTTTGTTTGTTTTTTTTTAGAGTTTAAATTCTGTGTACTGTATATCTGTTTCTTATGTATTCATATGTTTCCTTCGACTTTCAACAATTTAGAGACTCATTTAATGAAAATGCAGTCTCCTTTGTGTGGTGCAAAAAGAAACAATTGAAGCCAGTGTTATTTCTAACAATTCAGGTGATACATGACTAACTAAGAAAACTGAGTGCAATTTAGAATTTTGTTTTGACCTGACAAAATATTATATAGGTACTGTAGGTACACCTGCAATTCCAGAAAGAACTCTGTCAAAATGGAACTTCAGTAGAGACAGGAGCAATCATATTCTGCCATATGAGGGCTTGTTCACTGAAAAGGAGTGTCTCCTCCTCGTAGAGCATCTATAAAGGCTGGAGGTATCTGTCTGACACACAGGCACTTGAATCCAACTGCAGCTAACAATTCACAGTTGTGTCACAGAGAGGAAAACATGGTGAGAAACTCTAATATTACATTTAACAGTAATAATAAGATACCTCATAGAGGATAATTATTTACTATTTACTTCCTGTTCGTTAATTATTATAATAATATCATATAAAATATTATGTCACATCATGTATTATTGTATAGTATGAAGCATTTTAGCTAAACACCAGAAGATACTTCCAGACTGAGAACAGAAATGCTCACTAGTTCCACAACCCCATTTATATTTCCACTTCTTTAAATCATAAACGTAATGTTTGTTGCTCATTGCAGGTGTGTACCAGGGTGTGGATGCCCCTTTTCTTTGTCTTTGTCCACCTCCTCTGTCAGGGAGGGGTGTATGGTCTGACTGAAAAAAATTTGGCAGACATGATGACTGCCTTGTCTCGAGGGTGAGTGAGAGGGTTTTTTTTTTTTTTGATCTTCCCTTTCCTATCTGAAAATCCCTCCTGGACTGGATTTTTCTTTATACCTTTTTAAACGTTGGTTCATAATGTCCCTATTTAAGTTTATATTCTAAAGCACAGCTGATTCTCTCTGCCTTCTCTCCAAGGGCTCCTGACTCCAGAGAAACTATGTGTCAGTTAACTAGACTGGTAGCCATTGCAGTGTGGTGACAGGCGGGCAGCAGCACTGCCAGTCTAGTTAATGTGAACATAATTCCACAAGATGTTTTTCGAATATAACAACATGAATTCGTACCACACTCGGCAGATGCTTGTTACTACCTGCAATCATCTACATTTGCACATTTGTGCCTGATAGAGACTGTTACTGACAGATTTGATCCACTGAAACCATACCCCATTCAATGCACTTTCTGAGATGCAAATAACACAAGTATGGCTTCTAATGCAGTAATCTACAATAATCTATAATTTGCATAATGATTTATTACATACATACATTTGTATATAATTCTACATATTATTTAGCCAGTATTTTGAAAGAAGAGACATTTTTAAATTGATGGAAATTTATTACATCCTTCAACTTCAAGGAAAATGTAATACATTTGATTGAGAAATATTTGGTTCTTTCTAAGAAAAAACAAATGACTTATTTATGAAACTGTAACTGGTTGACAACATAAGGCTCTTTTTCACCAAAGGAGAATACAATGCGCCCGGTGAGGGCATCTCAGTTTCATTAAAATGCACCCATTATCTTCCGGATCCCCTTGAATTACAGGTGAGGGCAAGAAATCACAGACACAGATGGTCATTTTTGTCTGAGGTTGTGATCAGATTAACCTCATTGATTCATCCCGGATGGCCTTCAAACACGCATCAGTCAAAGATGAATCCCTGCCCTTCTCATGAAAACCATAATGGTATGACAGCTGGGTTCATTTGGGTTTAAGGTATATGCACAATTAAAAAAAAAAAAATCTAAATTGTGACATTAATGCATGTTTTCTCTTCTCCAGGCTTGGGGTTGCTAAAAATGGTGACATATGGGCTGGGTGAGTGTGTTTATATTGTATTATCAGGAATACTTATACATACAGTATATGTCATTTATGGAGTGTATTTATTTTTGAATGGAAGTGTATTACCTTCAAAGAGAAAATATCTTTTTCCCTAATATTGTTCATAATCTGAGACATGTAATAGCAGTATGAAAAAAATATGGAATAATGTGGAAAAGATGGGGTATCTTCATATACTTTATCTGCTTCATACTTTTATATCATTTGTCTGTTTTGTTCTTGTCTGGGTTTGAATAATGCTATGGATATGATTCAATGAAGTATAGAGAACTTTTCACACTACTGAGTAAGTCCTTTAAACCAGTTTCAACCTGCCTTCACTTTAGTGTGAAAGGATATCACCAAAAATCTAGCCAGCTTTCAAGCAGTTTTTCAGATGACCATTATACACCTTGGACACCACCTTTAAGATAACTCAAAGAAGCTGGATTGACCCTTCGGTTACAAATGATATCAGAGACATCCATTAAGTCAGCTCAATGCAATTTTGGCACCTGTAACTTTGCATTGTGCAAAGTCAACTGTTATCTGATCTTGAATAGGCTGTGACATAACCTTACATGTATCGTTATTATTATTATTATTATTATTATTATTATTTTATTTATCACATTCAGTGACCAAAACATTGGGACAGAATAGTTCTTTTGCTTCCTATTTGAACAGTATTGAAATACCCATCTTGATAAAAGATGGGAAACCCACTTATTAGAATTATTTTGACATCAGCATGGATGTGGCAGGGTGACAGGAGTGGCTATCTCGCCAGGCAGTGACTGGACAAGAACACAGCAGCTAGAGTGATGTTTTGGCCGCAAGCTTTTAACTTCCCCACTCCAGGGTTGGAGAAAATAGCCAAAACAACAGGAAACAGACATTCATTAGCTAAGTCAAACAAAAACAACACATACCACTCTGTGGTCTCTTGTAACTGCAAGATAACAAAGTAGCTTCTAGTACGTGCTGTATTTAGGCTGCCTTTATCACAGGAACGGCAAAGGCAACAGCCCATGTTAGGCTGATGAGCAATCAGCCTCAGGTGAACATGTGCATGTATGTGAGGCAGCTAGTTTCCCAGGTCCTAAAGCCTCCCATTCTGTGCCCAGAAAACATGTGGGAGCAGCTCTCTGTACTATTGCCCCATCACTGCACTGCCACAATGATAATACAAATTTAGAATTTGAATATAATGAATACTGTATGTCTTGTATGGCACCATCACCACCCTGAGGGGAAAAAAGGAAGAAAGATGCTTTCTTTTCAATAAAAACAGCATCATCTTGTGTCTTACAATCATCTTTTAAGACTAAGAGATGAGATGCAGCAGAGAAACGTGAACATTCCACATCACATGACAGGTTTATGTTCAAACAGTGACAACACTGACTACAAAACACTAGTTATCATAAACACACTCATAAATAATTAATATGAATTAAGTTATTTTTTTCTGTTTGTGGATATTGAATGTGCTATGATACTGTTGCTGACAAAGCAGCAACAATGTATATGGTTACTCCAAGACAATTACAACAAATCAAAATTTTAAAATAAAATATTGTATAGAAATACTATATATTAAAATTGCCTTTGTTCCGTGTTTGAAATTTTCAGCAAATTTAACTTTTTCTATTTAATAGGAGAAAAAACATTACATAAAACATAAATGTAAAATTCATTATTCATTATTCCACTTTTTAAGAATCAACCGATTAGAATAAAATCTTTCTGGACAAATGTGATCCTTATAAACAAAGCATACTGCATATTCAAACACTAATTTTTTGTCTTTGAATTGTAGTCGTAAAGAGTTCAGCATGACAGCCCAGCTTCCCAGAGATGATTGTGAAAGAGGAACAATTTCTGCCATCGGAAATATTCTGAAGGATGCAAAGAACACCATGCAGAAGGGCGATGTTTACACTTACACCAGCGTTGCCAATCACGCTGCGGTGACTGCCGCCACATATCAAGATGTCGGTAATAACCGAAGGGTTCATGCGGAGTACAGAGTTCTACAAGCAGCTACTGCGACCAAGGCCGAGTGTCTAATCGTCTACACTTACTATAGCCCTTGTTTAGGTCGGTGCCTCAAAGAAGGAAACAGACAGAATATTGTGCCCCTTCTGGATAATTTTTTTAATCATGGTGATAACAATTATAAGGCTTTAGTCTTCAACAGGAAATATAATGGGCAAAATGGAGAAGATGCTGTGGCGAATATAAAGAACATTTTGAAGGGGAAATCATACTCAGTTTATCAATGCAACAAGAGTTGTGTAAAAATTGTGTAACTCTCGCATAGACAAAGAAACCAGTTCTCTCTCATCTGGGGAAAATTACAGCCTGGCTTTAACTGGATAACATACATTGATCCCATTCAATTATTACACCTCATTCATTAATTAGGACACTTTTAAAATGTGAAAAGGGGTGTACACATATTAAGTATTTAAATGTGTCATGAGATTTTTTTCTGATCATTGAAGACATGAAAGAGCATTGGGTTTGTTATATCGCTTCCATTGGTACTTTTCAATATGCAAAACTAATTTCCTGAAATTATGTGTTGACTTAAATGTGAGATGAAAACAGTTCAAAAAAATGAGTCAGGCTGATCTGAACCAGTTTATGAGTTATGAGTTATGAGTAACAGGACTTAATAAGAAACAGCTCCTATTCACTTGCTTATTCCCCCCCCCCCCCCCCCCCCCCCCCATGACATGTAATGGATTTTTTTAGCTGTATTTTGAATTAAAATATAATTTATGATTGCAATGAAAAGTAATTAAATGAAAAGGAAATATTTTAACTTTCAAGCGATCTGCGTTTTTTTGCATTTCTAGGATGGCCTGTGTAGGTTCTCATAAAAGTCAACTGAAACGCCAACTTTCCTTCTTTGTATTCTGTACTTTGCTAGCCCACCACAACACTTGTGTAGTGCTTATACTAGTATATATAATACTACTGTTCTGCGTCTGTGTGCCTTATTACCTCCCGTGTGCTCTAAAATGACACTGTCCTCAGTGCACCTCCTATTAATCTATGAGCTTTCCGTTGTTATCTGTAACCACAGAAATGCCTTTATGTGCATCACTCAGGCACATGAATGGTGGTTTAGGTGAGTTCCCCCACCCACCCTCCAACCCCTACCATTCATTGTGCAGTGTTTTTACGGAACTGCATGGAACTGGTTTTATTGATATGCGCTATGTAAATGCTATCGCTCTGTTATTACCCATTAATCCGAAGCCTTTCTCTGGAGTAAAAAAAAAACAAAACATAATGACCTCACTTGCTGTGGTTGTTGAAGTGGTGCAATTCTCATGTCTCCCAATAAAGTGTCTGTGTGCCCTAAACAGGGAGAGATCATTTTCCCAGGGGAATGACTTTAATTTATGTGATCCCCTAATGAATCAAGGGCTCCTGTAATACAGGACTGCACTGGTACACTGTGTATTCATAAAGGAGCTGCACAGCCTGTCCTGAAAACTGGGTTTCATTTTTCTTAATGTTACACTCAACAAAGTATACAGTAAAAGCAGGATGATGACTCTGCTCTAAGAGTCATCCACACAGGTAGTGACCCTGCCTTACCTGAGTGTGTCATGTTTAAAGGTGCCAACACTTTGGTGTCTGTTGTAAGAAGGGATCTGTGAGGGAGGGAGTGATGGAGAGATGGAGAAAGAAAGGAGGAAATAATAAAGAGAGGTAGGGAGAGAGTGTGAGATGGAGACATGTATTATCACCAAAAAAAAAAAAAGATCTGTCCTTTTGCAGCTGTACCTCCTGTGCACTGACCAGCTGATGACTGATACGGAACTAGAGTGCGCTTTCAGCTGAAAAAAATAATAGACCTTACAGGTGAAAAAATATATGCCACAATAATAACGTTTTACCACTAGATGGCGCCATTGAACAGTGAACGATGCTTATTCAACTTTTGCTTTAAAAAAAATTCTGGGTAAGTGTGATTTCACTCAGAAATTCAACACAACCTGCAAGTAATGACACATAATTGTTAAGCATACAATCTACTCCATATTTTGTTTGCAGTTTTCTTCAATATTATTCAGCAATAAGCTCACAGAAGGTTGCTGTTGGCAGTGACTGTGCATGTATCCACTATATGTGTGTGTGCGTGTGTGTGTGTGTGTGTGTGTGTGTGTGTGTGTTAGCACTGTATTTGGAATTGTATAGTCTGTCATGCATACTGAGTTACACGCATATGTTGATGTAGACGCGTACTCAGTGTGTAGACGATCTCCGTTTCGCGCACTTTCGCACTGGATAAGAGAGTCTGCTAAATGACAGTAATGCAATGAAATGCGCGCGTGTGTGTGTGTGAGAGAGAGAGAGAGAGAGAGAGAAAGAGAGCCTGTGTGTGTGTGTGTGTGTGTGTGTGTGTGTGTGTGAAAGAGAGAGAGAGAGTACAGTGTAGAACAGGACGGCACAGAAACAGGGAGCACACCTGGCAATGGCATTTCACTTAGATAAAATGGCAACTTTCACAATGGTATTTCATGAAAATGATTACCATACGGGCAGCACAGATGCGGCGTGGAGGGGGAGCAGCAGGCAAGCTGATTTGAGGGGAGAGCCGGGTGAGAGTGGCAGTGATACATTGGGTTTGTTAGAGAGCTCATAGAGGACAGGACATTATAAAGAAATTCATCAGGACGGCATACAGGAACCATACATCTTTTTCTTTTTTTTACAAACGCTAATTTTTTACATGACTGCAAGACATATTCATCACGGATACCTTTCGAACCAGTGGTATTCATAATTGGGTCTGGTAGGCTATTTCCAGCCATTTTGCACAGTCTCTTTACCAACTAATTTAACAAGAAAACAGCACTATATCTGCTGTCACTTGGGCTGCCAATCTTTACCGCCCAAGATGAGGTTAAAAGTATTTACGGACGCGGTGGAAGTCTGAGAGCCTGATCTGGTCTTCAGAAGAATGCTTCATTCTTATTTTCTGTATGTTCCACACTTTAACAGAGAACTGTGTGAAATTTCCAAAGAATTAAAATCATGCTGCATGGGTATTATAAGGTTTTTTACACACCAGATTCTTTTCGTCTTGTGCATAATGTTTTCTTTAGTAGTTAGCGCTGTCAGCGGTAGAGTTTCACCGTTCATCTCTGAATGTTGTGTACATCATTTCTGATGTCGCCAACTGAATTGCCCGGCATTTGCCAGTACACTGACTCGTTATGATTCACCTGTTTTCTGTGCAAATCTCCGAACAGCTGTCCACCCTGAAGAGAGCTTGCAACGCAAAATCTCCGAGTTGTAAATGTTTCTTTCATTTTCTATTAAGACTCTCTAACGCGGCTCTGTAAAGCAATGAAAAGTTATTCCCCCTCTTCTTGCGCGTGTTTATGTAAATTCTGTGTCGCATATCCATGCGTTTTGTCGAATGTTTGACAGCATGCTTGAGGTAACAGTGCTAGAGAGAGACTTGCTCTTGAGAGCGGGCACTCCCCAGTTTAACAGCAAGTCTCCAAAAATTCGAGTTTGAGGTTGAATACATACATACAATGCTTAAAGTTGAGGTTATTTGTCCAAAATTTTGTTAATCGATGGTAGCTGCACTTGATCGCAGTTCTAGAGCCACATGTGTATTTTTTTAAACTTTCGTTTTCTGTTACTTATACCATTGTAGAGTGACATCAAACCAAAACTTTTCACTGTTGCGTATTGCACTATACGGCCTAACCAATTGTAAGAGATATCTTTTGCAAACATTCAAGTTGTTTCAACGCCGTATTAATTGACAAAGTTGTATTACTTTTTCTCATGTTATTGAAGGCGTTTAAGTGCGTTACAATGATTTATTTATCATATAACTGCATGTATGTTTTTAAGGAGAACACAGTGCATTATCGGCACAACCTAATATGTATTATTTAATTATATTGGCTGCATAACAAGTATAACCCTCGTTCACTCCATTTAAGCAGCGAAGAATTGCGTTTCTTCATTTATTCCTTAAAATACAAAACAGCACGTGAGGGTGCGTAGGCCTATATTCTGTCTTGGAAACCTAGGCATTTTCTTCCCAGATTGGCCTATATCTAAAACCACAAGCCTCCGGGGTCTTTAGGAGAAAGGCATAAAGGTGTAAAAATGTCCAAAAATCTATAAGATAAAATAGATTTGGTTAGAATCGCAGGGCCACTAGTGGAATTCCAGCCCTATCAGTAAAAAGAAAAAAAAAAACTTTTAATACTTCTGAAAATGTATCGCTATAGCTCTTGATCAAGGAGCTACTTAGACCTGCACATTGTTTTGTTTTAGGAGTATTCGTTTAGTGCATAGAGCGCAAGTTAACCTACAGATATGAGTCTACGTAATCACACGGATGGAGACCGTATTTTTGGAGTTAATACCTCACAAAAAGAAAATGGGACTGAAAGAGAAACTACTGCCTTCAATTCCATAAATTCCTTAATGTTCCATAAAAATTTTGGTAGGTTGCCTCAGCCAGGATGTTGGCTCCGGCTCAAGGTAAAGTAACCATTATTGTAGAGAAAATCAGTATGAACAAACCAATTCCTTACGTTGGACCAAAAACATCCAAGGCATTTCGCATGGAAGGAATCAAGTCCTCATCAATAGTCTACGATTAGTTAAATCTGCGTCTCTGGTTGATCAAGAATACTCAAACAATAATAGATTATTGAATCATCTGTCTACTTGTGCATTGCATTCTACTTCCTCGATACATCGTGCTATTTAAACTCACAGGTCTGAATTTCATGGCCTTTACCGAAGTTGGGAGTGCGCGACAACGCCGCTCGAGTCGTCCTTAAAATGACTTATTTACAAGTTAATTCCTCTTTCTGGCGTACGTAAAAGCAGACCTAGTTTATGGAAATTGTATGTATTACAATAGCTGGATTGAAACAGTTCTGAGTTCAAGAGACACATACTTTTAGGGATGATTAGTTCATACTTAAGATATAATAATGGTTTTCCTTGTAGCCTACTGTGCGCCTGTTGTTATAAAGACCACTTGAGGTCAGTATTGGGATGGTTTACTGAGGGACATCAGCCTACAAAATGTTCTGACAAAAATAACCCACTCAGATATATTGTCCCAGTAACTGTTTCAGTAACCTAGTTTTAAATTGACTTGTACAGAATCAGCTAAAATAAATAAATAGCCAGATGTTGCTTACATACAAGACTGCTGAAATCTGCTACATAAGATACATCCAGCTAGTTCATTACAGGCTGATGAGTTCGTGTGGCAATGGACATGCATACGTGTGTGCGTGTGCGGAGGAATGTTTGTGTAAAGTATACTGCGCATTTGAATATGGTTTTCGGTTATAGTTTCAATAGATGTGCCCAGCGACCAGAATAATATGCAAGCATATTAGGGCCATTCAAAATGTAACCGTGTTTCCTTTGCATCCTTACTACTTTTTGACACCCAAACTGTTAACTGTGTGACTTTTGTACATCGTGTATTAAATTGTACAATTACAGAATTTACATTATGAAAACACTGTAATGTTTCACTTCAAGTGTTGTCAGTGGCTTGAATACGTCCAGGTGCACTTGGAAAAATGTAGCAGATGCGATTATTCTAATGAAGTCATTCTAAAAATATATTATTATTATTATTATTATTATTATTATTAAAGAAATACGAACAGTTATAGAATTCGTGTGTGTTTCTCCCTTCCTGCATGTACGAGCTCACCACTTCGAGCTGTCAAAATTCACTACCCCGCCCTCGTTTCCTCAATCATGATGCTGATCAGACGCTCGTTCTCTTCCCATTGGAGAGACGCTGGAGTTTAAGCACGCCTTGCCCATGTGACGTCAAGCAGAAGGGCTTATAGTGACAAAGCGCGGCATGCATATATAGCAGTCTGCGCTTTCACTCCGGAGCTTGTGTAAGGGGGATGTCAGTTATAATCTCTGCAGCGCAGAGCTGGAAAGTTGCTTTCTAAGCAAAAATCAGACGCATTCTTCCTCTTAGGCCGTGTTTCTCGTCGAAGGTGCAGAGTAGTTGCGGCAAGGAGTGGTGTTCATTTAGTAGCGCTTGATGCGTGTGATTTATTTTATTTTTGTAAGTTTGTGTTGATCGCATTTAATTCCTTACTTTTGCTGAGAGGCAAAACTAATTTGTATATTTCAGCCGATTGTTTGCTAAGTAACGCAAATATTTCCATCTTCCAGAAGGCGTAGCTTCTTAATGATTTTTCTGTGCGTCAGAAAGTTTTCTTTATTTTCATTTCCCGTCATCATTCTCGGATGTTAAAGGGAAAAAAACAGCTCATGTCTACAGCGGCGAAAGGCTTAATCGTCTGAATGCTATTGCATTAGAAGAGCGGGGAGAAAATAAAACGTGGTGTATAGCGACGCTAGAGAGTGTGCTACATTCGGCTTTTGTCCAAAGTAAAGGAAACATGACTGCGGAACTGAACATGGGTTTGGGCCTGCAAGACAGCCCGCTCGGACTGGGCTACGTCGACAACTTTGATTTGTTGAAGTTCGACGTTAAGAAGGAGGCTTTGGCAGGTCTCGACCGCTCCTCCATTCAAGAGTGCAACCGACTCCAGTCCCCGGGCTCTGTGTCCTCCACGCCGGTCAGCACGCCGTGCAGCTCGGAACCTTCGTCTCCGAGCTTCAGCCCGACGGAACAGACGAATCATCTGGAGGAGCTGTACTGGATGCCTGGTGGCGGCTATCATCATCAGATGGATCCGCTATCCTTGGGCCTGACCCCGGAGGATGCAGTGGAAGCCCTGATTGGCACTGGAGCCCAAGTCCAACCTACACTTCCCCACCTGCACCAGCAGCTGCAGCGAGCAGACTTTGACGGCTACAGGGCGATACATCACCCCCACAATCACGGCCATGCCCTGCAGCAGCATCAGTACCTGGGGATTCCCAGTCATCTAGACGACCTGCATAGTCACCCGGGCCAGCCTCAACTTCGCCATAGCCAGGGTCTCGACAGCTCATCTCCAAGTTCGCCCGAGTCCCACCAACCGCTCAGCCTCCTCAGACACAACCAACACCTGCAGGGACATCACGATGGAGCGGGGGGATCATCCCTGGAGGACCGCTTCTCTGACGACCAGCTGGTGTCCATGTCCGTGCGAGAACTCAATCGGCATCTGCGAGGCTTCGGCAAGGATGAGGTTATCCGCCTCAAGCAGAAACGCCGGACCCTGAAGAACCGGGGCTACGCTCAGTCATGCCGTTACAAGAGGGTGCAGCAGAAGCACGATCTGGAGCACGAGAAAACGTCCCTCATCACTCAGGTGGAGCAGCTCAAGCAGGAGCTCAACCGGCTGGCCCGCGAGAGAGACGCCTACAAACTCAAGTGCGAGAAAATGACCGGGGCTAACGGGTTCCGCGAGGCAGGGTCCACTAGCGATGACCCGTCGTCGCCCGAGTTCTTCATGTGAGTTGTGCAGAAGTCAAAAGTAGGGGCCGAAAAGAATGATAAACAAAATGAAAGATTGTGATGATAATTACAACTGCATTGCAAGCAAATGCTTAGATAGTAATGCATCTCGTATTTTAAGACATCCATTCAGCTGGCAACTGAAATATTAAACAGAACAATTTAGAATCCTTCTCAGAACGGCAGCATATTTGCTTTTTTATTGTTGCTCGATGAAGAACGTGCATTTTTCTTGAAGACAGGATAATTTGTTTGAACGGACCCGTCCACACCTCATGATGTTGGACAAGTCTGCTCTCTAGAAATCTATCAGGAGTTTTCACCTGAAACGGATATACGACTTCCATTTAGTCTTAAAAAGTAAAAGAAACACAAAAGACTCTTCATGTGCAAACTCTGTTCTTCTCATGTGCCTCGCTTACTATAGCCTAGCTGTCGAACTGGGGGTATTTTATACAACATCTCATTATACTATGGATTGCCTCTAGAAATGCATATGAAAACAAAATTTACATTACAATATTAATCCTGCATGCTGGACATGTATGGTTAAATGTTATATTTTTATCACTTTTATTTTTCTTCTTAAGCGCATGTAGGCCTACGTGTAGCCTAACTGATCTAAGCGTTTAATTTTCTGGAGGTTTATGGAATGAAACGTTGAAGATGTCATTGTTGCCCACGCAATAGCTTGTTTACAGCAAACTAAAAAGCCTACATTTTGCAAGTTGAGTATTTTTAAACGTATTTTGTTTTTTTATTCAATCTTTCCAAGATATCAACATTGTTTTGGAAATGGCACCAAACAGCCCCTGTACATCAAGTGCACTTCTCTGGGTCGTAGTTGTCGTGCGCTGTTTTCAGGAGTTCACTGTATAGCCAGTGTATCGGTAGATGCACAATTGAGGACTGATATATTATTATTGAGGCTAATTAGGGTACATTTGCATTGATACGCGAAGTATAAATTGTTGTAAATGATGTAGTGTGGCGCTGCCAGAGATTAAATGCTTCGTTATTATGTTTGTATAACCAATATGCGGTAATTGATAATAGGTGACATATTTACGCTCTATACGTTGATATATGTTGTCGTTCTTCAGACAGCACATAGGTGTTGCCTCCAACATGTTGATTTTTTTTTTTTTAAACGTGTTCTCGTGGCACCTTGTGTCTTCCGGTTTTTACCATGAAACACCTTTATGAGCAGGGGCATTTATTACGTAATGCATCTTTTGTTATGTAACTGTATTCATAAAATGTAATCGGTGTCCAGGCCAGTGACCAGTGTCCAAGGACGTTTTCCATAGAAAAATATGCAGAATGTCGGTCTAAACGATGGCTTAAGCAAGGGTTTTGTGGGTGAAACAGCACGTGACAGATTTATTTGCATGGACTTGTTCTTTTCAAGTTTTATCAATGCTTTGTGTTATCCTTTATCTTTTCTGCTGGTCAGTTAAAAAGGACATTTTCAAAGTGAAAACAACATGTCGTAGCCTATGTTTATTTTTTATTATTATTATTATCTTTGATTTATTTTGGAGGTTCTGGTTCTGCTGGCCAGATAGGCCTACATATTATAGCTGATTTTTAAATGATTTTAATGATTAAAAACAACAAATCCTCAATGTACCCTATACGGAAAGCATGATGCTAATATTAATGTTTGTCATTTAAACATTTAACCGTCGTTGGTTTGTTACTGATTCAACTGTGTTGAAATCAGATTTCAGCTGCGGATGCGGTTTTTCATTGTTAATTTTACTTAGATTTACTTTACAAGGCAAGAATTTGTTTTGTTCATACATGGGAGACTGTTTTAATTTCACTCAGACTGGTTTCTGTTTCGTTTTTCTTTTTAAATAAATTGTTTCGTATTTTGCATTTTAAAGTCAGTGAGGTGTCATTCATTTGAAAAACTGTCTTCTTTGATCTACTTTTATTACTCCATTCAAACAAACTAGCCAATCTTTGTTAATAACTCACAAAAGCCACATTCACATATTCATACTCGTAAAGGCGAAAAACGAATGCCCACTGACCCACGCACATCCCCTGGCACGAACACATTCGTGTAGCTCGTAAACACGCAGGCCGCGGAGGCTGCTCCGCTGCAGAGCAATTCAGAGGTCAGTTAATTTTGATGAGATGGCTCGCCACGCTTCGCGCGCCCCGCATTGCGTAGCCACGCCCAGCGCCGCTTCACTTCATCACAAGATTTTTTTTTATAGAGTGCAGCGCAGTAAAGCCTCGTATAAACGTATTATTGCTTTCCATCGTACTGTTTTTGCTCATCTCTAACAGCTCCTATGCCGATCAAATGGCATGACAGTTAAATTGCACGTACAATAATGGAAGTAACTGTACGAGTAATTTAATTGCTTTAGTTTTATGATGAAACGAGTATTAATTCACGGT
This sequence comes from Megalops cyprinoides, assembly GCF_013368585.1. Classification (NCBI taxonomy): domain Eukaryota; kingdom Metazoa; phylum Chordata; class Actinopteri; order Elopiformes; family Megalopidae; genus Megalops; species Megalops cyprinoides. The sequence continues at coordinate 19,272,836 of NC_050588.1, forward strand.
GATAGGGGAAATCATGTAAGTCCAAGGTGGATTTTTCATCCTGATAGGTCACCTGAGTAGTTGAGGAACGGGTGGTAGTTTAAAATTTCAAGCAAATGTTGCGAACAGACACACCGCTGTTATTATTTTTAACCTGATAAAACCTGCAAACCTGCACCTCAGAATCCATTAGGAGAAAAAGAGGTCAGACTCCTATCAAGTCCAATCACCATGCACATTCCTCTCTAAGTAATAAATTCAAGCATTTTCTCTCTTTTTTGCATCTTTCTTTGGCCAGGGATAAACTCAAATTCATTACACCAGCCAGTAAAGATAATCATGGAACATCACGTTTTTACATCCATTCAATGCAATAAAAAAGAAAGATTAAAATGGATTCCTGTTTTTATACGTGGGAAATATCAGTTTATGCTTTCTTGCTGCAGAAATTGTGAATATTTAATTGCGCATAGCTTTTTCTGTTCCTTATACATACACACACACATAGATATGCATACACATGCACACACACATTCATACACACAGATGTGCACACACACACACACATGCACACATGGACACACACATGCATAACTGCATGCGCACACACACACAGACATGCGCAGCTGTCCCTGGGGCAAATAAGACTGCTGACGAGGATGATTACAAGTGCACCTCCTGTTTTTCAGCTGTGAGGCTTTACTGGAACAGTAGCATCTGCACTGCAAAGGACAGACAGGTAAATGCCTCTCTGCGTGCTCTACAGGGAGGCCATGGGGGCAAACAGCACATAGAATGCTTGCCTTTTACCTTTTGCACTTCAGCAAAATGTGATGCATGTCAGAAGGCCTTTTCATAGGTACATGAGTTGGGCCAATGGTCTGTGTGTTTGCATGCATGTGTGTGTGTGTTGTGCTGGAGAACACTGTTCTGGTTAAATCATCCCTTGGTCAAAAGGGCTCTATTTTAGTCCATTTCAGTTTTTCATGGAACAATGAACTTGAACAAGTTTATTGTCTGATTAGCAACATCATCAAAGTTTCTTTAGTATATTCTGAACAATTAATGTTAGTTCATCTCGGTGACTCTCAGATAAACATACAGGAGTAGTACCCACAGTATTGTAGTTGTCAAAAGAACTCCCCTGCCAAAAGAGCAATTTTGATTTTGTGATGTCAAACAGAAAACATTTAGGATCAACCAATGCACAGCTGTATCTTACATAATCTTACATTTACAAATACGTGCACAAATAAATACTACATTGTGATGAAAAATACAAGTCTGCTGGGAACTATTAAGCGTGGCATGGGTTTGTACTCTTTTTAGCCGTACTAGTTATTTAAAGCCATTTTTAGAGACCTGTTAAAGGCTCAGGTGAGCCTTTCAGACTGGCTGTGCCCCACAGTGCTTCCTGACCCCTCACCCCTGACCCTTGACCCCTGTGGAGACAGTGCAGAATGGGCTGATGTTTGGGAGTTGTCTTTATCCCCAGCCTCCCTGAGGACTTTATCCTTTATATTCATAGCCTTCACTTAGGGGATTACCGGCGCATCGTTGGCTCTGAGCCCCATTTCAGTTGGCAGCATGCTCACGATCAGGTCTCAGCATTCATAGAGTGTGTATGTGCTTGTGTGTATGCACGAGTGTGTGCATGCATGTTTCTGACTGCGTACGAGGAGAGTGAATGTATACATGTAAAATATGTATGTGTGTGAGTTTGTGTGTTTGAGAGAGAGATAGAGAGAGCAAGCAAGTGAGCATATGTGTGTAATTGCGTAGGTGTGGTGTTGGCCTGTAAAGGATTCTGGGACTTTGAGTTCTGGAGGTGTCTGCACTCTCCAGGGCACTGTAGAGAAGGCACATCATGCTCATTGTTTAATCACCAGCCAGAGTGCCAACATGGCAGCCAGCCCTAGTCCCAGATCGGCCCCACCCCCTGATTTTCCACAGCAATGATCAGCAGCTGTGCCACAAGACGCTTCACTTCAGATCGGAGTCTTTAAACCTCCCATCATAAAAACATCTACAGAAATGATTCTTCCCTCCATTGGGCACATTTAGTGCCTCTAATAGTGATGTAGCTGTGCCACACAGTGCTAGAATACCACTTCCTGGTTTTTTGGCTCTCTTTACCCTCCTCATTTGAATGAAACAAATCATCAGCTCAGGTAGGGAACACATTTGATTAGACCACTTGACGACCTTTTGCTCCTTAATCTTACTTCAGTATGGACCATTTCATTTTGCCTGTGGATTCTCCACCTATTGCTGTTTTAGAGCTACCTCATGACACTGCCAGAACCACTCAGAAGAATCACCACACTCCAGTCACACCTCATTCAGTCTCAGCTTTTGACTTAAGAAAACCCTTAAAAGTTATATTACCTGCTTATCTAAATGATGATTCTAGCCCTGTGTATTCTTCCATTATTAGTTTTATTGAAGCACAAATTGTAAACTGTGTCCTGAGGTTCATTCTGTCTCCCTGCCTTGTTGAGACAGGGAATTTCCTACCCTTCAGCTGCTCTGCTCGCAGAGACCCCGAGCTCTGCCACAATTCTTTCAGTCTTGGACAGCTTGGCCCATCCTGTTAGCAGTAATTGTTTGGGCGTGTTTGGAGGCCTTTCAAAGATTTCTTTGAAGAGCTTCCTCCGTTTAATGTTTCTCTTTTTTTTACTGCAGGATGCAGTTGTCTGTTGCTGGGAGATGGCGACACTGACAGGGGATGGGGTCTGGGGGGATGGGGGGGGGGGGGGCAGATTCCTGGAACTGAGAATGTGTCAGTATAAGGTAATCGACTGGAGTGGGTCCGAGTCACAAGCCTGTACCCCTCTCCCATCTTTATGCTAAACAAAATCTCAGCCCCCATGACAGGGTCCATATCATACTGCACTTCCCTGCTAAAAGCACAGGAAAGAGAGAAAGAAAAAAGAAAGAAAGAAAAGAAAGACCTTGGCAAAAGAAGAAACCACAGTAGGCAGAAAGTAAAGGTTAATGGAACCACAGCATAATGTCCCAGTGCATGAATTCCTTTTGGTATTTTTCAATGGAATGCCAACAGGGTTGTCTGCAGAAGGACTGCCTGGGTAGCTTGCACTTGCACTCCCCCCCCCCTCCATCCATACACACACACACACAGAGTGCCCACTTCATTCAGTCCTTCAGCCTACCTTCTATGGAGCAGATCACCACAACTAAATTAACAAAGAAACAGTGCGCATGAATAAACAAATATAAATATACAGTGATTTAATGTAATATTCAAAGCTATGGCCAAGAGACAGGATGTAATGAATCTAGCAGCGGAAGAGAGTGTAAGAAAAAACAATATATCTCTTCCTTCTCTTCACTGTCACACACACTCACTCTTTGAGCTGGCAGTGGCATTGGGGGGGGGATTACTCTTTTCACTGCTGCCCCCTGACCTCCAGCGTACGGCTGCTTCCTGGAAGACCTCTGGATTTGTGGGCGCCAAAGACGGGCTGGCTGGGCCTGGGGCACACAGATAATGGAGAGGAAGGAGTCAGGCCTCCCTGTCGCTTTTTTCTGTTCAGGAATGGGTCAACGCATTCATTTCCACAGGGGAAGAAAAGAAAAAGAAGAAAAAAAAAACACATTAGCCTGTTTATTTTCCGCTGCAGTCCTCTAAAGAATTCTACCAGGAAATCTTTAAGTTCAAATCACGTTGTCCTTCCTCCACTCATTCATGAAGTTTCTTTTAACATTTGCTGATCAGAAGCCTCCTTTTAGACAAAAAAATTGTTAAAACGTATATTATAAAACTGTTGATTAAAGTGCACTTCTATAGACAATAATGAGCTGTTCATCCCAATTGTTCTTTCTTTCTTTCTATTTTGAAGGTTACCTGGTTACCCCACTAGACATATTGCTAAACCTGTGGTAGACGGTTTGGCACATGGGTGCCTCCAGTTCAGCCTGTGCAGCATTTAGAATTCTGCTGGTGTGCTGTAAACAGCTGGGGTATTTCTGTCATCTAGCAGAAGAAGTATGTCTGTCAGCACGCATACATTTTGAAACTGAGTGACACTCAGTTTCACTGGTGATTAGAGTGTGTTATAAGTGTGCGATTAGAGTGTGTTGTAAGTGCAAAAATGGACTGTAATAATAGTGTGATTAGTGTTTTAAGTGCTTACCTGGTGAGGGCAAAAATACTGTATATAAGATAGCGATTTTACTACGACCCTACTAACAAGCACACACGCACACGCACATGCACACACACATACACACGTTATAATACTTACTGTTTTTCATTATTATTACCACTGGATTGTATTACTTATTGCTTGGTGTTTCTCATTCCTGTGAACACTTTAATACTGTTTAAATTATTTCAGCCTTTTTGGCAAGAGAAGACTTCACATAAAGTGTTTCCATTGATCTTATCCATTTATTCTTCTATACCCCTATTGGGCTAACGGCCGAAGAAACTCCACAGGGAGGCCAGCACCTCGGATTACTGCATTGCTGTGGCAACAAGCCAAACACCTTTCAGGACAGATGCGCACATCCTTAGAGTGTGATTAAACTCCCAGAATCCCCCCCACCACACAGCAGCAGAATGTTCACTTGTTTGCCACCATGACAATTTAGTGATCCATGTTTGGATCAGGCAACATCCATCAAAAAATAACCTGCAAAAACACACAATTTATGTTCTCATCAAACACAGATGCATTGAATTTGCTGGAGATGTGCTGAAAATAAATTATGCTTTCCCTTGGAAGACCCCCCAAGCCCTCCCTTGGTGACTGCTGTTTACAAAAAGGGACTTTCTGAGGTGGATCCAGTGACCTTCTGATTTGAGGAGCTGGCAAAACTTCCCGTTTAAGTGAGCTGAACTGATTGCATAGAAATGAAGAGAAACAGATAGACAGATCGTTTGTGCAGAGGAGTGGTAATTATCTCTGTGGAACACTGACCCTCAGACTTACATACACACACGCTTTAGGAGCTTGTCAGGGGGAGACTGTACACATTACCTGGGATGCATGCTATAAACAAGCTGGGAATTAAAAAAAAAAAATTCTATGCCCTGCTACCAACATATGTGAAATGCATACCCACAACCACCCAATAATACCACAGCATCTTGGTAATTTCACTACTAAATCACTGTAATGCTTTGAGAATGTGTTAGCAGGCTGAACCCATTCTGCTGGGCAGTGTGGATAAGATCTTGGAATTGGCTGTGTAAACCATTCCGGTCTTCTGCTTCCTGTGGTTAGCTGGTATGGCTGTGATTTCAGGCCAGAGCTCTCGGTACATCATGATGGCAGTGTATGCCTCAGACTTTCCCCTGGGTAGTGGGATAGACTGACTGCCTATTGCCTGCTCTCCCCTAACCCTCTCCACAAACCTCTCTCCACTTGACTACACACCCCAATCCTCTGTCCACACAACCCTACACGCAAAAACTGTCTCCTCTCTTCCACCTCCCCCCTCTCTTTATTTTACACTCCACGTCTGATGTCCGTTCTCTCTTCACCGTTCTCTCCCCTCAGGCTGATAAATACACAGCCCTGTATCCTGTGTGTGTGTCTGTGTGTGTACATGATTGTGTGTAATTGTGGCCACGGGAGTGTATGTGCCAGTGTGTGTGTGTGATATGGTAAAAGAGACAGAAGTTTGTTATACTATAATAATGATGCAGAGACTCATAGTGAAAGTCATTAGCCAGCATTTTTCCACAGGGTCACGTGATGGAGCGCCTGACACCGGAGCCTGGACCCCCCCCCAACAAACGCGCCCAAAGGCGCAGTGCTGAGTCAGCTATTAGCAGAGGTGTCTGCTTTCGCACAGCGTCACAGACACATAGAGAGAGAGAGAGAGAGAGAGAGAGAGAAAGAGAGAGAGGTGGGGTCAAAACAGCCTCCTCCTTCTCTGCTGCTCCAGCTCTGGTCAGCCCTGTCCCCTGAGTGAGGAGAGGCCCCCCCGCTCTCCACCTTCAGCAAACACCAGCTCACCCAATCATTCTGCCCACCATCGCTCTTAACATTGTCTACGTACAGAACGAGGGGCTTCAGAGGAAAGGTGTCTTTCATTTGGAGTCCCTTCCAATGGTGAAGTCAAAGGATGGTGTTACCATACTGTAGCCCTGACGCTTTAATCCTTTCGTGCGTAAGGTCAAACTGGTGTGATTAGAACACTAGCTAACGTTAGCTTTGAAGAAATGGTGATTTAACATTACAAAGTACAGCAAATGCAACGGTGAAAACTATGAGAAGCTTAATAACGCTAATGAAAACATAATGACCCATGTAACATAACACGCAAGCTATATAGCATAAAATAAGTCACCTACGAAAGGATAAATGCAGAAAAATCTAAAACAATGAAGGAGTGCTACCTCAGGTCTCATTTCTCAGGTTTCTAAATCCTCTGAAACCATCTGAGCTCATCTCCCTGTGACCATCAGGGTCAACAGCCCTGTCCTTCTGCCCTTCTCTACTGCTGTTGTACCGTAGTGCCCTCCTGTGATAGGCTCTGTTCTGACCCAGTGCGTTATGGGTGAACATATGCACATGCATATTTATACATGCACACACATGCACGCTCTTGCTCTCTTTCTCTTTCTCTCTCTCCCTTTCTCTCACACACACATACACACAGACACACAGCAGTTCTAAAATCTCTTGTAAACTGTGAATGATGTCTTTTTAGACAGGCACCACAATAATTGTTATAATATGAATATTTTAGTGATCATTTAAAGACCTTATGAAAATCATTAAAAAAAAGCAAAGAGGATGTGATTCTCCCTCCCCTCTGTTGCCTCAGAGAGGAATGATGGGCATGAGAAGCAAAGCAGTGATTCACAGCTGCATGGCTTCCTGTCCTCTCTTAATGTGGTGTGCAGCGATGACGTCATAAACGCTGCTGAAGCTACACAGGAAGATCATATGACAAAGGCTGGGCTGATGGTGTTAATGATGCACATACCTCAGTCACATACAATAGCACCAGGATAACTCAAACAGCAATTCAGACAACAGTTCAAAAGCATGCATACAAGCAACACTTGGGTGTCTACACAATATTTTACTGTGACACGTTGTGTGCATCCCCATTATTTAGTTAATACACTTGCAAGTAAAACCAAATAACCATCCATGTTCCATGAGCATATGCACTACATGTTGTATCTTACGTGCAATGTAAATGATCGGTCCTCTCTTGTGTAATTCAAGCAAATGACCTTCCTCAGCTCTCGTGCCCCAACAAAGACCCGGACCAAAACCAACCAAATCCTGAGTACAGTGCCTAAACCTGCCCATTCGATGGTATAGATGGTGCCTATGCCCAATGTGCTGTGGAAATGTTCGGACAATGCATGTTAGTGCATGTTCGTGCATGTTCATGGTGGCATGATCAACTGTTATATTGGAGGGATCCTACAGAAATGAGGGATACACATTCAATCAACAATCCACAGCAATGGATTGAAATGAAGAAATAAAGGGGATTCTCTTTTTTTCCGTCCTTTGCCTTATTGTGGAACGTTCCTCTTTTTGACTTGACTCATCCAATGAGACCAAGCAACGGTTGAGAAAAAAATTACGAAATCAAAACTCAAGATAGCTTTCTCTGTTTCCGCTGAAAGAAGACAGCGTGACAATCTTTGCTCAGAATCTTTCCATGGAAAAGGGAATCGTCCACGCGTCTGGAAAGGGTACCCTGCTGTGCTTTCAGCTTTCAGCAGGGTGTGGAAAGAGTGACGAAGCAGAAATCTAGGGAGGGGAGTGAAGGACAAGAGGAGGGAGGTTTTTAATGAACTCCATCAATTATTTGTCAGCTCTGAAACTGGCCTGAACCGGACCCTGAGCTGATGATCATTAGTCAGGATCGTGGTGATGCTGAGCTTGGTTAAAATAGGCTGGAAGCAGGCAGTGTCAGTCGGAGTGTGTGTTGGCACGGTCAGAGAGAGTCCAGAGGCAGGTGTCTGTCTCGGGCAGCTGGGCTGGGATTGAGTGGGACTCGGCAGCAGAATCTTAGCAATGCGCCCCGTTATGAAGTGAGGGGCGCAGGAATGTAATTACAGCGGCTGCAGAGTCCTCCCACCATGCACTGGGCCTCTTGCCAGTGCACCCTGCCCTGGCCTCTAGCTACCCAGCCACGTTTTGTCCTTTTTTTTCCATCACTGGGGCAGTTAGATCAACTTGGCACAAGACGTTGGGTTCTTTAATTTGCAAATAATGATGTTTGGTGAAGTGGCTTTTCACATGAAATGCAGGGTCATAACCCCATGGGTGACGTAATAATAACAATAATAATTATTATTATTATTATATGCTTAGAAGATGATCTTATATGGAGGGATTTACATAAGATGTTTTTATGTTTTTACATTTTTACAGTTTTTTTACAGCTAAACTGCTGAAACAGGGCAAACAAGAGGCCCAAAAAGAGCAGCACTGCAATGACCCTTAGAAACCATGGGATCCCAATAGCTCTCCTCACAACACTATGATTCAATCAGGGCTCACTCAATTCCCTTTCAAATACACTTAGTCAGTCAGAACCCATATTTTCACCCTCAAACAGTCAGAACCCATATTTTCACCCTCAAACACATTGACTTCTTGAGGATTCATCTTTTAACTCCTTAAACACACTGATTCATATAGAGATTGATTCAGCCAAGCCTCACTGAGTTCCTACAGTATGCAAGATCTTTGGCCTGGTACTGTATGTGTCCCCAAAGCAGAGCAGGAAAGGACTGGTTGGAACTGCCTGTTCTTTTTCTGACATTACAGCACATCCCTCCATTAATGGTGACCTCTCATCACGTCCCTGTGATCAGCCAAGTGGTCAGAGTTCTGCGGGGAAAGGGGGGGGGGACTTCCTCTTTCACTTCTCGTGTGTTGGTCTGGTCAAGTGACCTTGTGTGATAATTCAGGATGAGGTGCTTGGTGGGGGGGTGGGGGGGGGGGTGCTGAACTGTGGAAAAGGAGAGCAAAGGGTGTCGTGGAGCTGCGTATTTTATGGTCTCCCTCTCTCTCTCTCTCTCTCTCTCTCCCTCTCTTTCTCTCTCTCTCATTCTTTCTCTCTCTCTCTCTCTCTGTCTATCTCTATTTCTCACTCTCTGTCTATCTCTCAATCTCTCTTTCTTCCTCTCTGCAGCTGGAGCCACTGGGCGGTGTTGCAAGTGCACGGCAGTGCGTGGGTGATGTGGTGAGGACACGCACGCCAGACTGCTCTGCTCACGTGAGGGTTAGGAAATCTGGCCAGAGGGCACAAGCTGAAGAGAGGTGGAGAGGCTGAAACGAGCTGGAGCCGCTTTCGATTTCCAAGCCATTGAGTCCTACCTGATCTCTATCCATGCCCTGTGTTGTTTCATATTAAAATCAGGAGCGACAGGAAGTGTTAGTTTTTGCTGGGCACATCTAATAGGAGATTTACAGCCCATTTTCAAGGTGCACACCTGCAAAGAGAGGTTAATGTGAGACTGACTGGAGGGAGTTTTTCCTTTTTCCTGTCTCTCTGACAGCTGTAAATCTTTCTGTGTTATTTTGAACATTGGGAGTTCAGTGGTGGTGGTTCTGAGACCGGTAGCAGGTACACAGTGGACCAGATGTTTGACGCACATCCCACGCTGGGACTAATTACAATCTTAACTCTGTTAAACTCTCTGCCCCACTCTGTGCAGAAAGCCTCCCCCATCAACTGTAGCTAAATCTCAAAATATGGTGAAAAAACACAAAGCTACTGTGATGCTAAAACATCACAACTAAGTTAAAAAAGGAATCAGTTGTTGGCTGGTGGTGCTTACTTAAATTGGAATTTTTGGTTAATAGGGAATACTAATAAATACCAATAGTGTTCAAGGCCATTATTGGTTTAAAGGTACAGTAAGTTCTGTTTAATCAAGGTGGATGTGGATAACAGAGGTGTTGTGTCTTTGAGGTTGGATTTGGAGAGCTGCTTTTATGCTTGGAGGGTTATGGAACATTCCCCTGTTTTATTCACCCTAACCTTACAGGGCTGAGGTGTCCATGGAAGCCACTCCACCATCTGACCTGTGATATCATCACCACTGGTGAGATGCACATCATGATGTCAGGGAACACAAGAGCAGTCAATAATATCTGCAGACAGAGCCAGAGGGCACAGGTGGAAATCAATGTATATATTCACTCTGACATTTGAATATATTTCCTCACAGATTCTTACACATGCACGGACTCTTTTGCCAGGGCATGCCATGGAGTCAGAAATCTTGGGATCCTCCTGGACCAAACCTGACACCACGATAGAACCAGTCCACTTTCTATGTGAACCAACGGGCTGAAATGACTTTCCTGTCCTTCTCATTGTGCCTGCATTCTTAAGTGAGTAATCAAGCGTGGATTGAATATGACTGTGGTTAATGTACATCTCTGGTGTAAGAAATAAATCACTGTTATTGGCTTTTCCCCTCTGAGCTGATCGATGGGACAGAGCTATCAGCAGTGGCGTCTATGGTGTGTTTGAGTACCTGTTGCTAGGTTTTGATAAGAAATGCAGAGAGCGCTTTTATCACGTTTTCAGGACATTTCTGACAGGCGTATCTTAAAGTCCAGCTAGATTACTAATGGTGGACTTTGGAGGGAGTGCAAAGATTAGGGAAGTGTGCTTTATGTCAGCCTCTTCATGGAAAAGCAAAGAGAACAAACTCTGGTAAGGCCTCTCTAGAGCTGTTACACAAAGTGCCCTCTAAATCTTTCACATGTTGGATCACATCAGATGACAAACTGATGGCTTTCTGGATCCGTGGGAAAAGTTCTCAAATCTATGACACATTGAGAACTATGACATCATCTGATGATTCTTTAATTAATGACTTCTGCCTTGCAAATGGCCTCCAAAAGGAATGTCTGCTGTATAACTGAAAGGCTGAAGGGGCAGAGACATCACAGAGCAGTCTCACCTACTTCAGCGACAGACCTACTTCAGTGAAGACCAAGGGCAGGCCTCAACCCCATAATGCAGTTCGGTCAGTGTTCCGGAAAGTTCACCCTCACTCTGTTCCATTCATGTAAATTCAAATGGGCAGTGTAGATTTATCATGACTAAGAAACAACATATTTGTCACTGTTTTAAGATGTGCTTTTCAGGACCAAGGATAAATGCTTAACCCTTTCATCTCCACTAATATCCAGGCAAATTTTGAGCCATAATGAGTACCACTTAGTACAGATTCAGTTTGATTTAGTTTTCTTCACACTGTTGGCTGACATCAAAGAGTCTGACACAGACTATGATCACAGGATAACATCAGTTGAAGATTCAGTCTGACATCAGTGTCAAAGAAGGAAACTATTTGCTAATCAGGTGTCTCTCATTGTGAATCTCACAGAGGCAGATGTTATAGTGAGATGGGGAGCTTGTTGAAAGTTGTTTCTCGGGCCCTGTTCAGGGTGATTATCTTGAGTGACAGATAGTCAGATAGCCTTCCTAGCAGATAGCTGAAGATCTTTTCACAGGTGTATCTGATACGAAGAGCAATCAATCCCTGCTTTTCTCTGAAGTCTCTGTCAACAGCACATGCCTTCACCTCTGCCCATACACAGTGCCACTATAGGCAAACAATAACCTGTCAGCCAGGGGATTGTATGAGCCGATCAAGTGAGGAAGGCCTGAAAAACAAAATTTCAGCCAGCTAATGGGAGTGAATCAACCAATCCAGAGAGAGGCCAGCCAACAGTAACCAATTAACCAGCCAATGGGAACACATTATCCAATCCAGGCAAAGGCAGATAAATTGTGCAGAACACTGTTTGTGAACCTTACCAGTGGAGATAGGACAAAGGATCAAGGGTTTGAAAATTTGATTTGTTCATCCTCCTTGCTGTCCTGATAAGCAGCAAAGGAGGGTTGGAAGGTTGTTCCAGTGGTGCATGTGAGAAGATGTACTAAAGTCTGTCCTGATGGAGTTTAATGTTCTACCAGTGGTCTATGATAAATTTGCAGTGACGACATAGTCAAAGGATTCATACATGCATCCAAAGGATTCTAAATGCATTGCATACCTTAATAGGGTTCATACTGCAAAGAGAGACCATTAGAGTGCTCAACACCAGGCTTGACATGGTACCGGGTGCACTTTAGACTTAAAGCAAAATGACTCTTCTCATCTCAGGCAAGTTATTATGGCACATATCAATACATAGTCATGCAGCATAATTCATCACATTCTTTACAATCTGTACTGCTGTAGGAGATATTCTTCCATGTTAATTGGTATACTGTCATTACATTACATTATTGACTTAATGTAGAGCGACTTAAAAGGTTACAACTTTATGCATGTATACAACTAGATATTTACTGAGGCAATTGTGGGATAAGTACCCAAAGGTTCAATAGAAGTGCCCCAGCAGGGAACCAAACCAGCAATCTTCTGGTTACTAACCCCCCGCCCTACCACTATACCACACTGCCGCCCCTTTCAGTGCATTCCTCATACTGTTGCAGAAATACACTCCCTGGAGCTGGTCCTGGTCCTGAGACTCAAATAGTGCATTTTTGTTTCCTTTTTTCCATCATCCTTGTAATGTTATTTTCACACCTTAACTTGCTCTCCCCTTTCTTTCTCTCTATCTCTGTCTCCCTCTTCTTCCCCCCATTCCTTTTCTACCTCTCTTTCTCCTTCCCCTCCCTCTCCCCCTACTCCCCGTTACCTCCTACTCCTTCTCTACCTTTCTCTCTCCCTCTCTCCCCTTCCCCCCACCTCTTTCCCTCTCTCTTCCCCCTCCATCTTGTTCTCTCTCTCCTGCCATTTCTTCCTCTGTTTAATAGGGTTTTGCAGCTGGCAGGCCTCCCCATTTCCTTCCCTAATGATGACCGTGTTTGTTAGCATACAGTAGAAAGCAAGACGTGGTAGGCCACCTCGCGTTTTTCCTCTCTAACAGCTCCCTGCCCTCCCAGCCCCACGGCTCCAACTCACACAACAGCCAGGCCAGAACAGATGATCACAGAGCTCAGCCTAACTGCAGAGTGTGTGTTGCCCACAAGGCAAATGACCCACCTGTTGCTTTAAATCCTGGCCAGTTTACCAGATTTCATCAGTGGAGCTCCCCTTGGTTGAGTACTCCTGCAGCCCACATATACAGGGGCATACCCTTAGGGCAGGACACAGACTTTAGGAAGTAAGACCAGACACACAGCAAACAGACACAAGAAGAAAACACTAAAATTATTCATGATCTTTTCAGCTCAACTGATGTGTACTGTATCTTCTGTGAGATGATCAGTGTTTAAAATATAACAATTTTGAAAATTTGTTTCAGAACACTTCTCTGCTCCAAGGTCATACCCTATACAATTGAAACTGGTATCACTTTCCACTTAGTTACAGGCTGAGTTCATGTCACACAAACACTGAATTTCATTTTGATAAAATGGACTTTATTTAGACCCAGAAAAAAAGCAAAGATGTGATACAGACCCACTCATCCAGACCTCTGTGCTGCCTCACAGTGACTCAGTGTCACTCAGTGACAGGGAGAAAGTGAGGGGACAGGAAGTGAACCATCTCACTCTCTGTGTGTCTGTTACATTTAAATCAACTGAATGGTACTTTAGTGGGAGCACAAACCAAAGCTGTGTTGCCAAAACAGTCATGTGCAACGTCAAAAGTCACTAGCTAAGCAGGTGTAACTATGAAGTACAATGAAAATAAGTAAAGCTCAAATATATGCATACAAGTATATCTCTTATCCTTCCTCCCTCACTCTCATCTGTCCTTCTTCCTCTCTCCCTGCCTGCCTTTCTCTTTCTTCCTCTCTCTCTTTGGCAGTCCTGGCTTGATTGCTCTTGTCTGAACAGAGCTAACTTGGACAGTGGGAGGAATTCTTTGCGGTTTATCCCAGCGAGCTGCTCCATCTGTGCAAACTGGAGCTTGCCAGGGCGTCTACTCCCTCTCTCCACAGACAAGGGCAGAATTAACCCCCTCACACCTTCCGCTGTACCCTCTACAATATCTATGTGCTTTATGTCTCTGTTGAGGAAGGTCAGCAATGTTCAGCTGGAAAGCGTGTAGCCAGCTCATCCTATTGGCCTTTAAGTCTCCCATTAAAGCGGATGTCATAAGTCAGAGATCAGAAGTTAGCACCACTGTAGACGTGGGTTTTCTTGCTTGGTAATGCACGCTTGGCTGTGTGGTGCAGTGGCGACAGAACTGCAGGCTTGATTTGCAGGTGGGGAGCTGCCAATGCTCCCTTGAGCAAGGTACTTAACTTGAATTGCATCATTAAGTACACAGCTGCATGAATGAGTAACATATAAAGTCACAAAGTAAGCAGACAAATTAGTGTAATTATAGGACACTGTGATTTTATTTTATTTGATTTTATTTAATTTTTTTATTTAAAAACAGTACAAAGAAGACAATATTCAAAGCATTTCTTGAAACTCCAGATGACAAATTTCCCTGAAATGAGGAAACAGAAGAATAAATCTGTCACCGTACATGGAAGCTAGAAAAAAAAAGAGGTTAGTCATGGATCACCCATTTCTTGTAAACAGCAAGAATATTGTAAGCGAGAGATTTATAAGAATAAGAGGAGACAGCCCTTTGACGTCAGGTGACGAACATCCCCAGCAAATAAATTATCACGCAGGTAACAAAACACATGATTTCTTTGCAACTGATTAGGTGAAACACCTTTTCTATTTAATTGAATCATTGCCTTGAGTCCTCATCACTTATAGGGTAAGTGACAGCCAGAGAGGCGATAGACACTCTCTTTGGTGCAATCCAGCAGGGACGGAACCAACAACCATCAGATGCCAGGCCAGGCTATTCATGTGACCAGTTATTTTCACACTTGAATCAAGTTACATGGAGTTGCTGCCAGCTGAATCTTCATTTGCATTCATTTGAGCTGTTGTTGGTATGGTTTTTCTTATCAGTCTCCATAACACAGGAAACCTTGCATAGCTTACGTGGTATCCATTTATGCAGGTGGATATTTCAGGTTGAAGTACCTCACATGCTACAATAACACATTCTATTCACACATTCATTCAGTAAAGTACTGATTACAGAGCATCACTGCCAGATGAACATGTATTGCACTTAGAGTTGTTGTTGTTATTTATTTGCTCTCTAATGGTCCTTATCCCATAAGATGTACACATCATTCATTTATGCCAGTGAAGTGCCATGCACAAGGGTGCAATGCAAAAACCCCACACAAGAGTCAAACCTGCAACCTCTCACTACAGTCCAAGTGCTTTAGCCTTAATACCTCACTGCCACTGGTTGTGTTTGACTGAGTTGTTCTTCATTGACCCTAAAAGCAGAGCTGTGCTCTGCATTTACAGGGCAACTGACTGTCCTGACCCGACAGGGTCGCTCTTCTCAGACATGATCCCTGGTCCCTCAGTGGTGGAATGAACTCCCCAGGGGGGTTAGAAGAGCAGAATCGCTGACCATCTTCTGATGCAGACTGAAGACCCATTTCTTCAGACTGCATCTCGTTTCCACTTCAATCCTCATCCCCTTAACACCTGCTGCCTTTAGTATTTGATGTTCATTTTACATGTAGTATTGTGATGTATTTTGATTCTGTGTTCTAGGAACTGTTGCATTGTAGCATACTTGGCTTCTGTCAGATTGCACAAGTTAACTTGGTCTGGGAATGTTGTTAGACTGGTCTGACACTGTTGCTCGTTTAAATTGAATGGATACACTTATGTTCTATTATGCTGGAAGTCGCTCTGAATAAGAGCGTCTGTTAAACGCATGTAATGTAATGTAAAAGCTCTGGAATATCCTCTGACCAAAAATAAAAATGTGGAAGGAACTGGTTGTGGGTGGAGTGTCCAAGGGAGGGAGATTTCAGTAGTTCCACTTTAGAGAAAGTTACTGAAATCTTATGTTGTTATTGTTTTTCTTGGCCCACATGGGTTTGGATTGATCTGATTCTTTCATTTACTTAAGCAAATAATAGAACTATTCTGCGTGTTTTTTTTAAAAAAGCATACATCCTGTTTTTAATCCCTAAAGGTGCACTGTGCTCCTGTTTCAAAATGGCTTAGTAGTGTGCATCATGCAGGTCACATTGTCACAGCTATAAACCCCAGCTGAACTGAATGATTATCAAAGCTCTTGCCCCATCAGGAATGACAACAGGGGAAGTTTAGTTTTGGGATGTGAAGGATAAGGCTTCAATATGCACCCTGTTTTCTGTTTCAAAGTTTGTTTGAAATGGCAACACTGGACTAAAAAGGCACTCAGAGGCCACACTGGGCTGTTTCACCAGACATAAGGGTTAGCCTTCAGACTGCAGTTCACAGGCACATCCAAATACATACATACATACATGCACTGTGTGAAGTCAAGGCTTTGAAAACAGAATAGCTGCCCCAACCCCCAATCATCAGGCAAGACCTTGTCCGGAAGCACAATATAATAACTAAATTACACACACCTATATATGCACCTACATGCACATATATAAAAATCTCTTTGCAAGTAGACAGAATTCCCACATGTGGCCAATCCTTGCTGATAGAAACAGGGTGTTGTTTGCTAAATTTACAACTTTCTCTGTTGTTTGACTTGTGACCCTTAACTTTTCCAGAATGTTTTCCTGTCAGGTGCTGCTTGTGATGGTGGTGTCTTGAGGTGAAGGGGTAGCACTCTACAGTTCATCACTAAGTTGCCAACAGTTGTAATTTATTACGTTTCTGAATAGCTTTGAGCAAAATATATATTTAACTAGGACAAGAAATCCCAAATAACTACAATGTTTATTTCATTGTTTATTTTGGAGGTATACTGAAATCTAGCAGCAGGTCAGTGCTGTGACCAAACAGCCCTTATCCCAGTGTAACCCAGTTAATGTACATTCTTTTAACATTCCCATGACATTGTAACGTCATCGTAACACTGCGTCAACGTCAAGTGAGCCTAGAGAGAGAGCTGAATATGTTTACCTGGACATGGATCGCTAATTTTGGCTGACATCCAGAGAGGCACAGAGAAAGTCTCTCTCTCTGGAGTGGAAAACACACACAGGCTTCCTCTCTCTTACCTCTCTCTCTCTCTATCATTGTGCTGTCAGTGAGTCCATATTTTGTTGGGCTTTGTCTTTCTTTCAATTTTTTTTTTCAGATGTCCTACAATTTATGCTTCTTTTTAGGTCCCAATGGCATTCATATTTGTTTTGTAATTTTTCCCGGTTTTCCCAATTTTCAGGAGATTAATTTTTTAAGGAAAGTTCCATCATTTCAAATGTTGATTTAGAAATGTTTTGTGTGTTACAGCTTTGGATCTGAGATGTACTGGTTCCAGTTTGGCTGGAATCTGACTGCCTCAGAACCATTTGGCCTGGAAGGTCCATGTTTAGAAAGATCTCATAGCTCAAAGGGCTGTGTATTTATAGGAGTTCTGGTCTGTCTGGTTTAAATGGGACCACAATTTAGCTACTCTCTTTGAATTTGGATGTTAAAGGGAAATCATCCTGGTCCAGCTCTGCTTGCTGTAGCGAAGGGGTTTCTGAGGGCCTTCAGGTTGTTTGTGTTGGGTTTTTTCCCAGATGTTCTTAAATGATGGGACTTATGAGGGGACTCATACCTCACAGTACTGTAACACTTATTCCCAGAAAGCTCTTCATCACTTTTCCTTTAATGCACTTACATTTACATGTCTTGCTCTCTCCTCTCTCTTTTACCCTGTCCCCACTTTCTCTCTCTCTCTGTCTGTCTCTATCTCTTTCTCTATGTATCTCTCTTCCTCTCCTTGTTGTGGCTGATTTTTAAAAAAAAAGAAAGGAGAGATCACTGACAACACAGTACAGTGTGAAATTGACTGTCATGATACATGTCCAGCAGACATCTATGAGAGGAGTTGCCCTATAAGAGCTATGTTGCAGAGACATAGCTCCTATAAGCGAGTGAGGTGACTCAAAGAGAGTGGGGTGACTGCTCTCGCCCTTCGCTACAGACCTACAGGAGCAATGCTCTGAGCAGCTAATAGGAGCAGTGTTCCAAAGAGCCTATAGGAAGAGTGTGCTGCAGACACCTACAGGAGTACTGTTCTGTAGATACCTACAAGATCAATTTATCCATTCGCATTTACATTTTTGTCACTTAGCAGATGCTTTTATCCAGATCAACGTACAATATATTAATATGTTTACCATTTCATTTACAGTTTTGCTGTCTGGCAGATGCCAATGAAATGGTTCTGCAGATGCCTTTGGGAGCCTTGCTCTGCAGACACCTATATCAGCAGTGTTCTGCACACACCTGTAAGGGCAGTGTGCTGTGGACACCTATAGTAGCAGTGTCCAGTAACAGCAGTCATCTTATTTCAGGTGTGAGACAGATGGAGGCAACCCCAATGAGAGCAATCTGTTAAATCCAACATAAGACTCAGGATGTTTCAAATGCAAATTTCTTTCATTTTTCATGGCTTTGTATTTCTCTTTTTGTTGTTTTTGAACCTGCAGTGCTCAGGTTTGAAATGTAATGAACTTTCCAAGAAGACAGAAAATGAATCTGGTAAGTCTTTGTGTTCATCAGATAAATCAGTTGGTCATACTTTTCACTTCCCCCCCACATCAAGCATTTTGTCACAGCCATCTGGAATGAATTAATCATTAACCGTCTTCTCAGCACTTGTCAGATCACCCAGTTTTTGTCACAATAGGGGTCAATGCATTTCCTAATTAAAGGAGGTTGTTCCTCAGAAGTTGAGTATTTTCCACACAGAGTTAAACAGAATCTACTTGCTGAATGTAGCCAGAGCCAGCTCCAGGAAGAAGTTTGCACAGTGAGGAGCACAAGCAGTGGAGTGCTAGTGTAACTCATGTGGGCCAAGCAGGGATCAAACAGAATGACCACACATACACACACATTTAGATATTTCTATATTTTAGACAGCTATTCAGGTCAATGTGCTACAGGTCTTATCTATGCCATTGTTGAAGCAAAAAGTATTCTCATTTGCTGGCTCATTATGAATGGTTCTTAAGGGTTCTGGTTTCTGGTTCTTAATCATTAAACAGAACACCCATAGCCAGCGTAGCAATGTAGCTATATATAATGTAGCACTATAGCCTTCTGTTACCAACCCAAAGCCTCCTACGCCAAGAGACAGGGAGGACGGGTGGAATGTGCGAGCTGTATATCAATTAGGATTTAAAATATCTATGACAAAACTCTCCTACAACACAATTAGTTTGCTCAGCTAAAGAAAAAGGTGTCCTTCCTAACAAGATCATTGCTCTCTTGACATAAGCAGGTGACTTTGCCATCTATAAAGAACTTGTGTACAAGCTTCAGATTTTTTTCTCCTTGCATTCCAGGTCTGGATGACCCTGTTACCAGTGTGATAATAATTTGGTGGGCCCAGCTGGGTGTGTCTGTTCACACACGTTAACAAAGATGTAACAATGAGTCATGTAACATCAAAGAACATAACAGACAGCTTCACAGAGTTTACCAGCTCAGTCACATCATCATTAAATCGCTCAGATTTCAAATATAAAATACATTTGTGGTCGCACAGTGTCGGCAGCCAATCACTCAAACAGTATCACAAATATGTGATCCTAAATTGTTGCACAGCTTTCAGTAAAATTACTGCAGTACACACACCTGAGTTCTAGAATGCCACACTCCCACTCCATCTTCCATCCCACATCCCACAACCCACATCTCTGTTCATACCTAAACACAACCCCTAGCGCTGTCCTGAGACTAAACCTGTTTCCAGCACAAATGAAGTCAAATAATCAACAATGCACACAAATGAAATGGACCTAAACACCAGGTGCATCTCATTATCTCTGTTTGTTTCATATTCGAGGTGGAAGTGTACTAACGTCACGGCCAACCCACCCAGCTGGTAACCGGGGTCCTGTTTCCAGTGAGACACAGGATGGTGGACTCTCCATTGGCCCAACAACCTTTGCAGTGTTAGTGCCAGCTTAGTGCATTTTGATCTTAGATCATTCATGAAATTGGGCTAGAGCACAAAGATGATCTATGATTCCAGTTATGATGGGTTGGGATGATAAATGAATATACAAAGATGAAAAATGTACAAATATTCAAATATTAGTACCATTCAGGTAATAATAGTGGGGTATTCTGTGTGACTGTACAGCTTGCAATTAGTACTCCAGAGAGACAGCAATTGCAATAATTGGTAACAAAGTTCCTGATTGAGGACACTTATATTTGAAATATTGTAAATATGAATATGATTTTGGTTTCAGAATTCCCCCTGTCTTCCTCCACTTGTCATAGCTGACAATGGGTTGGTAGGCTTGGCAGCCCGTCAAAGGAGAGCTAAATCACATTAAAATAGTGCAGCGCTGGGCATAAATTTAAATGTGAATTAACGAGAGTAGGTGTAATTACTCCGGGCTGTTGCAACTAATTGAATGAGGCTGTACAAGGCTTTACTCTGCGTGTGTGTGTGTGTGTGTGTGTGTGTGTGTGTGTGTGTGTGTGTGTGTGTGTGTGTGTGTGTGTGTGTGTGAAAGCACAAGGGAGACAGAGATAGACAGCACCATATCACTCAGACCTCTGAACCCCTGCTTCTTAACCCTTTACCTTTACACCCTACCCTCCACCCTCCACCTCTTACCCCCAGTCCTTACTCTTTACCTCTACGCCATACCCCTTCCCTGTTATGCCCTGCACACACCATATACCCACTCCCCCTTACCACCCACCCTTTACCCCTTACCCCCTAGTACCTTTCCCCTCCTCCTTACCTCCCCCCTCCATCTTCAAGGGTTGTTTGCATTTGTCCGGCAGGAGTGCTCAGGGATTCTAGAGACAGGAGGAACAGTTTTGGACATTTTTACAGTGGAGAGGAAGGCTTTTTCTTTGAGCATGTGTTGCAGTTTAGGTGATTGTGGCTTATGACTACTGACATGAGCTTCCCTTGCTGGGTTTCTACAACAGGGGATTTTCACTTGAAAAAACAAAATTGCATTCCATCTCAACCAAAGGTGGTTTCCACATCTCTTCTGTTTGTGCATGCTAAGCTTGCGACATGACCACCCAGGTTTAATTTGATTTCTGGTACATCTTGTGGGGATTTCTATCCTTGAGGTAAGAAATGCATCATGCTCATGGACCGACCTCACAGACTCACCAAAATAATCATCCGAGCTACAGAATCCTGGTGTGGACACACAGTGCACCATTTGTGGTCACAGATTTGATTCTATCAGGCAAACATCAATTATGCATAGCTAAAAAATGATTGTGAAGGAATGAAGTCCTGAAGATTCATTCTCTGGCAGTGGCAGTAATTAAAATTGTATCTAATTTTTATTTTAAAATCCATCTGATTTTTAATATGATTCTGCAATAGGAATATGATACAATTACATTATTGGCATTTAACAGATGCTCTTATCCAGAGCGACTTACATTGGTTATAGATTTTACAATGTTATCCATTTATACAGCTGGATGTTTACTGAGGCAATTGGGGGTGAAATCCTTGCCTAAGGGTACAGCAGCAATGCCCCTTCAGAGAAATTAATTGGTAACCTTTTGGTTACAAGTCCTGCTCCTTAACCACTATGCTACACTGCCGCCCCAATAACAGAGGTGAGTATGAATATTCAGTAACAGAGATATGTAATACTGCTTCTCTTGTCCTGGTAATTAAAACGTCAGCAGAACCTTTCTTCTTGCTGTGTTAGTGTGGTGTAGCGGTTAAGGAGCAAGGTTCATAACCCAAAAGGCTCTTGGTTTAACTCCCAGGGGAGCACTACTGTAGTACAGTGGTGATGGTTCATGGCCCAGATTGTCTCAGTAAATATTCAGTTCTATAAACTACTAAAATCTTAAAAATAGTTATCTATATGAGTTGATAACATTGTCTGCTAAGCTAAGGAAAAAATGCATTGATGACACCTTGCTGTGAAGTTCTTCTTTGGCATTTTCTTGAATGGCTGAGTAATGGGAGCTATATTAGCAATGACATTCTTACAACTGACTTGCAGCAAGCTCATTTAATTTCTCCTTTGGAGGTGGTGTGTACTTTTTCTTCTTTGAGTCTTCAAGTGAGAACTGTTTCTGCCTGTAGAGGTAGCTGGGAGATCACAAAAAGGACACACAAATCACACAAGTCTGACTTAATGCGACCAGCAATTAAGCAGGAATTTAAAGCATTTTATTGCTTTTCAGATAATTGACTATAATCACTCCAACCCCCTAAAGGTTCTCTTGAGTAAACGTCTCTCCCCTTAATTAAGAAACTTGCACATCACTTCATTGATCAATCATTAAAGCTCTCAATTTAGAGAGTGTGGCAATCAGGACTGCCATAAAATCATGTGACCTGGCGCAGGGTTTCACAGATGCCAAAAAGAGGGAGCAATGGAGAGTGCTGTCACAAGGCTCGACCATGCCCTATAAGGCACATTCTTCTGTGCTTTAAAATGTATTTGCTGAATAGCAATTCATAAACTGCCCAGGACACTGCTTAGATGCAGGGAATATTTATTAAAGTACTGTAAAACAGATTGTGAAATATACTGTGTGCGAGGGGCAGGGCCTGGTGAAGTGTCTTCCATGGCTAACCTACTGCTGACTGCCAGTACAGTCAAAACAGATATACACTAACTGAATGAGAGACACGTGTGAGGAATGCACATACACACACACCCACACCCACACTAATGCGCACACACAAATATACACATAGAGACACACATGTATACACATACACACTATCACTCTCACAAAAAGACACACACCCACGCACACCCACGCACACACACACACACACACGCGCACACACACACACACACACGGTGATGTTACTCCAAATACAAGAAATGACAGATGAAACCAGCGAACACACCACAAACCAGGAAACTCCCGCAGAAACTGCACAGTCAAACAGTTTGTTGTTGTGGTGAGTGTCTTTTTTTCTTTCTTTCTTTTGTTGTCGGAAATGCAGCTTGCTGTTTCAGCTCCTCCCCCTCCCCCTGACTCCTTCCACTTCCCCACCACCAGTAAAATCCTCACAAATTTCTGCAAAAAAAGGTCGAAGACGACCTTTATGTCTCTGTAGGACGAACATTGAAATAAATATAAAAAATGCATAAATTAATTAATGGATAATTCTTTGGATCTTAAGAAGTACCACCCAAGTTTTTATTTGTAGTATAATTTGCACTCCTATTGCTGTACAAAACCTCACAATGGAAATCTTCCAGAATGAAGAAATACTTCACAAATGTATAAAATCCTTTACCTCAAGGTAAAAGCCTGGAAATTGCCGGGATGTTTAAAAACTTGATAATAAATAAGCTTGCTGACACAATGAAGACACTGAAGCATCTAAACAGATTATACTGATGTTGCTTTTACAAACAAACTAATGGTCACGTTAAGACAGTGAACGCATTAGTACTGTAATGTATTGAAATGAGATGTCTCCTGCCAACATTCCCCCCACCACTCTCCTGCAGCCTCTGCATGGCATTAACCTTGCCTTCATCCCTTGGCACAGAAGCAGCTCCCCCTTTGCACCCAGCTCAGTAAAGCCGTCCTCTAAGCTAAAGTGGCAGGAAGGGTATAACCACATGCTTCACTTGCAGTCATAGCTTCAAAATATAGAGTCAATAGAGCAGGACCACAGATTTCAGCCTACATCTTTGCTTTGCAGCTCTGATGCTGCTTAATTCCTGAGTAATTGTTTCCTTGCTCTTTTTTTCTGTGTGATGATCCTCACCCTCAGGGAGGAGATCAGGTAGCTGCAACTTACTGTCACATTCCAATGTTACCACATTCTTACTGTAATACTGTCTTTATCCACAGCTGTGAAGTGCGACTGATTTGCCTGATGGCTGCAGTCCGACATTAAGGAAAGTACAGGGAAGGAATTGAAAGCCAGGTTGTCTTGTTTAACAGAAGAATAAAGGGGAAATACAGAGACAGAAACAAACACAGACAGACATACATACGGAAGAGTGGACTGATGAACTGTACTCTTCTTAAACCACACATTCACAAATGTATCCTTTTTTGTCCCTGTTTCTATCATCCAATGCAGTTCTGCTCATTTCATTTCAGGTCCATTCAGTTTAGTTCTGTTCTGTTCAATTCATTCAATTCATTTGGATTTATCAGCCTGACAAAGAAACATTTGTGTTGCCGAAGCACAATCCCAATTGCAACAAACATCAAAGCCTGATTAAAAGACTGACTTCTCTCTCTCTTTCTCTCTCCTGTCCTCTCTTGTTCTCTTGACCTTGAGTCAAAACCCCCCACCCTATCACTTCTTCCCAGTCCTTGACTGGTTGCCTAGAGACCACCTATGTGTTGTGCCGCTATGGTAACATCTGGAATAAAGGTGGGCGGGCACCATACCAGACTGGGCCTAAACTTTCACTGTGCCCACAAAACGGAGATAATAACAAATCTGGTTATCCGCTGTTCCATGCTTCACCACTCCACCACCTAGCCAGACATTGGCTCCAACCCACTGCAGTTACCCCTAAGTTAGTCATTTGTGATAATACCCCCCCCCCCCCCCAGGAAATAAAAATGCACACATGCACAGACACACTCGCACACAGTAGCTATTTGGCTCTAATAGGATTCAACAACCGCCCCACCCCATTTTGATTGTGAGTGAAAAACCTGGCTGATAGGGGGTCAGCTGTGAAGTATAGAGAATTTAAACAATCCAGCATCTTTTCAGCCAGTTCACTTACCATAAACTCTACCTGTACTGCCAGGACATGCAAGAACGGCCATCTCTTTTTTCAAATGTTTAACCTTCAGAGGAGACATACCTTTTTCTGTGTTTTTTTTACATCCAACAATACCATGATTCCATTCAATGTGCTTAAATTGATTCCATCGAGATTTTTAACTGTTAAGCAAATGGCCTATTGAAGGAGGAACATATTGTAGTATACTATTTACCAGTATTATTCATGAACAAACAAGGTCTAGCAGAGTGTCTCTGAAGTTTCCAAGTAAAAACATTCAAAAATCATGGAAGACTGGTGAGCCAGTTAACACACAATATCCTCACTGTGATCATTTCATTTTAAATAGAAACATGTAGCAGTAACAAATCGTTTCACAACATTGTTACTGCTACATTGTGAGGGTGTTGTGTGCTGGCAGTGCATAAAGTGATGCAGCTGTTGTTCTTGAGAGTTATTTCACATTGAGTGTAGTTGATAAAAGCATGGTCATTTACTACATTTTAGGCAACTTCACTGGCACACTACCCATATGTACAATAACACTCACATACTCGATGAGGAATACAAAGATAACATATGGTTTGTAATGAGTGGGAAAACAGCAGCTTCAAATGATTCTCTGAGGAGCAGGAACACAGAGAGGAGTGATTTTAAAACTTTAAAATAGATCTGACCTCTGAACCACAACAGAGAGGACAGCCAGCATTTACAGACTATGAACCTAAGCCTTCAGAGGAGAGTGTGAGAAATCTTCTGGAACTCCACTCACACAGAGTGCACTGTATGTGTGAAAACCTTCACCAGCCAACACAGTAACCAGTCATCTGTCCAACCAAGAGGGGAAGAGGTTTTTTTAAGGATAGTTTAAATACAAATTCCCTGCAGCTTTTTAGTGTAATGCTGGGAGAAAGTTCCTGAAACACATAAGCTATAAATCATGTACTCCCACACACAGTTGACTTTGTCTGACACTCTGTTTCCCAGAGGGCTCATTGGTCATTAGTTTCATTGAAAGGAGTATTACATTGTCTGCACTGACTTAATAATCCCATTAATAAAGTATATTATTTAGCAGATTCTCTTACCTATAGCTATATGTATAGTTTACTTCACATTACATTTTTGTACAGCTGGACATTCACAGATGCATATTTCTCATGGAAGCAACAGACATGGCCCATGTACAATTTGTACCTAAACATTTCTGGAAATAATTTAAGTCCCTGTTTTATAGCAATCTTGTTTATGATAGTAAGTGTTTACAATATTTATAAATATTCCAATATCAACATCAATTGTATCACGGCCCACAGTCCAGATTTACAGTGAGAGAGGCTTAGGAATGAGAACAAGTGAGAAAAAGAGCAATGGTCTGAAAAACTAAGCAAGTCTGAAAGTATAACAAAGAAACACAGGCAGGAAGAAGGAGAATGCCATGAAGTGCATCCTGGGAAATATTTCAGCACTAAAATGTCACAGAAAATGGCATTTTAGTGTCATCATCCAATCCGCGTCTTCTTAATGCCACAATACAGCAATATATTGTCAGATTGTTCTTTTCTGTGGGACTTTTGCAGTGATCATTGAGTCATGCATGGAAGATGCAGTAATTGCACTATACTTCAGACATTTTGTCACAATGTACTTCAAACACCACTGAATCACGGAAAGCTGGACAGAATAGATGTGAGTATTCAGTTAGCATTAAAAGGGTGAGCTTTTTGAAGCCACACTCCTTGGTGATCTGTTCTGTATTTGTGCACTTATTCCTATATTTCATTTTAAAACACAGGAGAAGGAGAAGTTCTGGCTTGGACAGATTATGAAATATCAATTTAAAAAAAAACATTAACAAGCAAAATTCTGAATTAAAATATTCTGAATAAAGTCCATCATTAAGAAGATTATTTTCCAAACAGAAGTGTGGCCTAACTTTTAGCACTACTTCTGTTTGTGCAGCCCTGTGCCTGCATGATGCCTGTTGGCCTGTTAGTTCTCCGAGTGAGACAGACTGGCTTTGGTTCCTGCTGGGTGACCTGGGAAGGCTGCCGTTCCACCATTGAAGAGGGAAACTGCTCACAGTTAGTGACATTACAGCACCACCCCCAGGCCACAGAGCCACACCACAACCACAAAGATGGGGGGCTGTATCTAGCATGTAGAGGAACAGGAATGTCTGGGAGATGGAAAGGAGGATTTGAATTTTAACAGCAATTGTAATGGTCACATCTGAAACTAAAACCATCCAGTACAGTTAAATTACAATGCAATCTTTCTTTTTGTGCAGAGAGAGGGAAGGGGGGTGGGGACAGCTTATTAAACAGCTGTCAAAAAGCATAAATAAACAGTTAAAATAAAAAAAAAAACACTTAAATTAAAACACAAGAAAACCACAGGAACTCCCAAACAAAGCAAAATTGCATATTCAAACACATTGTAACACTGCCATATGTGCCCACTTAAGTGTAAACTCTTCTAAGTTCTTCCTCAGGCATGTTTGAGTTTCAGCAAAGAGGGAGAGAAGGAAAACACAAGAGAGGAAATACTGAGAGTCAAGAGATTTCTACATTTCAAATATCCCTCCTCTGAATTCAAAAGAAGGGTATAAGTAAGACAAACTGGCAGTCATACCCACTGGCTGCCAGGTATGTGGCATCACGCCACAGCCTCAGGGAGAGTGGGTGAGCAACCACCGCTGAAATCTGGGCACTCACTCTATCTGAAATATATTACTTAATTTTATTGTTGTCATTATCTTTAATTTTATTGCAGTTTTTTTATGTCATCATTGTAGCCGTATTTATTCATTTGTGTTTTTATGAGTTACCTGCGTCTGCAATAACCACACATGGAACTAAAACTAATCTGGTTTTGGTTTGAATTTGAGAGTGGGAGTGAGCGAGAGAGAGAGAGAGAGAGAGAGAGAGAGAGAGAGACCCCAAATCAGCAGGTCAGAGGCACAGGTTCATTGATGTTTGGAAAAACAGCAACATGCAGAATCTTGTTATGTGCTTAAGTGGTTGTCACACTACATTGCTTAAGTGGAGCAATCAAGGCAAAGTCATTTTCTCAAGGCAAAGGCAGCACTGTGTCACTTGGGATTCAGCCCCTTGAACCTCCAGTTTCAGAATCCTGTGCTGTAGCCATGGTCCCATGTCTGCTCCATTATTCTGCCTACTACCTCTGATGAATTACTGTGTTTGAACTCAGAGATGCTTTTCAAATGTCTTCCAACATTACAGTGTCATGCACTGCTGTGGTTAATGATCCTGCATCCACTGCCAGAACCAAAACTCAGAGGAATTGAATTTAATTGCCCATCCTCTTTTTTCCACTATCTCCTTCACTGAGGCCAAGAGCGAGGCTGCGTCAGGGCATTAAGCTTCCCTTAGGTCCTCTCTCATCCCCTCAGCCAAGAGGGAACTGTGAGGTGTGCTTTGTCTGTATTTTTTAACTAAAGCACAAAGCAGAGGTGCCATTTTTCATGCCAGCAGATAAAGATGTAAGCATATACAATCACAAGTTTAAAAAAAGATAAATAACAACAACAAAAAAACACAGCCAACTCCAGATGGGTTGTGTTGTCATGACAGCAAACTTCAGGATCCCTCCACATCTTGGGTAGGAATATAAAGTGATGTCAGGGGCTAAGGATTTCCTTTTAAAAAGACAGTGGAAAAGCATGGGAGCTTCCTGGGTTCGTGCTTAAGTTCCTGGCGATAGTTCCTGGTCCTGCAGCTCCAAGCGGAGAAGCACCCGTTGTGGGTGGAATATCATAAAATACAGCCTATGAAAACCTGAGTAAATCCAATCCCTTAAGATGCATGAACAGAAAATACAAGTGGACGTTCAAAGACAATAAAACATGGTAAAAGGGGTTGGAATAACAGACAGTTTCTATGAGCTGTCTGACAGCAGGAAGCAGTTTTACAAGAAAGGGTTATGTGGGTTCTCTACAGCACTGCGCTTCTTCATGCTAATGAATTGCAGTTCCTTCGATTATGGCTTGGCCCTTTTCCCAATGTGGAGGCAAATGTAGAGACCCGAGCCTCAGTTAGATGTGGATTTGGGTGACACTGCCAAGCCAGTTTTGGCAGGATGGTGCATGTTAAAAACCACTCGAAAAATTAACTGTTAACTACACTTCAAAAAAAAAGCTTGTTTAATGGTTTTTGCCTCAGATTTGATTTATGAGCACAGCTGTAATGCTCGGTCACGTCCCAACTGTGACTCTCATTCGGTCCTTTTCTAGAAGCCCCCCACCACCCCTCACATACATCCATAACACATCCATCCATCCATAACACACCGATACACACATATGCTCACACTCACAGACATGCACACATTCACATATAAAATAAAACCACAGGGTAGACTATTCTCAACCCCTGGAAGAAGATCCACACATTTCAATTACTTAATTTTGCAAGGTGTCCTGTTGAGCTTTAGGGAAAGCACTGAACATTATTGTCATCTACAATAATTAAGGTGGTTCTCTATGAAGGGAAAATGGCCCTGTGGTTTGTGTCAATTAATGTAATGCCCTGCTAGGCAAGTGTTGAAGTTGGGAAATTCACATATATCTGCCTCCTACTCACTCTCTATCTGTCTTTCTCACTTCCGCTTTATTTCTCTCTCCATAATTGCAGTGGATGGAGAGCACGTTCATGCTGACCCATAGAGAAAACACTGGCTGGTGGATTCCCCAGTCTGCTCTGCTAAGACCCAGGACCCATGAACATTTAAACACATTGTACTGTGGAACATAGTATGTGCCAAATTTACAAATAGGTTTTTTTCTTCTTTCTTTCTTAGTTTTTTCAGCTGGGGTGTCTGATTCCAAATGTAAGCAATTACCAAACGTTTGGTTGGGCTGATTCTTTCAAAGGCTGCAGTTTTCTGGTGAAATAAGTGTTACTTATAATTTTATTTGATTAAATCTGCCAGCTCTGTGCTGTGGTTGTGAGTGTAGGTCACTGCTATATATATAACAGCTGGAAAATGGCATTTCATAAAAAGCAAAGTAACATGGAATAAGACCCACCCCCTTTCACCTCCTTGCTGCTGAGTTGTTGGGAATATTCCAGATGCCCCCCCCCCCCAACCCCCCCCAGCCACCACCAGCAGCTTCCATTATAAACCTAATTCTGTTAATATTCATACAGGCTGTTAAAGCAAATTCAGACTTTATCATTTCTGTCTGCCATCTTAAATCAATTTCCATTGATCCACACGGATGTTTCCTCTACACATCGATTGCTTTTGAACTCATACTCAAGGTCTTTTCAAGCGTCTCCCCTATGCAATGACATCCTGGCCATCTGCAGTATTTTTCTTTTTTCCAGTGCAGTGATTACCTCAGAGCTCGATGTGACCGCTGCAGTGTAAGCTTACACTCAATGTAAACAAATAATATGATGTAAATTTGCTTAACAGATATTCTAATCTGGAGTGTTTTGCAGACCGTAAACTTTTACATGATGTCCATTCATACTGCTGGATGTTAACTGAAGTAATTCAGCTTAAGTATCTTCCCCAGATGTACAACAGCAGCAATCCACCTGGGACAAACCAGGAACCATGTGTTACAAGCCTTGGTCCTTACCACTACTGCATATTAACAATGGGTGTTACTATACTTTGGCATGTTACATTACATTTGCTTAGCTCAATATGGGGCATGAACCCACTATCCTGACTGAGCTGAGTTAGCCAGACTGACTTAATTAACATGGCTAAAAACTGGCAATGTTAATATTTCTCATGTGAAGGAGCTGCCCATTGACATTCAACTCTTGTGAGAACAGGTGATTCCCCTAGGCTAGCCCCAGAAGAGGATACACAGGTTTGAACATTACAGTGTGAAAGTGGAAGAGAAGAGGCTGACCAGAGCCAACACATTGTCCTAAAACAATGTGGAATCATTGACTCTCTCCATCCTGTAATTAATGCAAGTGGCAGAAGTCCTGGTGCTCGCTAAATAAAGCCAGTGGCTTGTATCCTGCCACTGTCTTGGACAATCAGCAGTATGACAGCTCAAAGAAGCAGCTCGTTTAAATGAGTTACCCACAAGCTCCACACCTATTTTCTCAGGGGTTGCAATATGATGCAGAGATTGGTTCAGCCCCCATATCAGTACATTGGTTATACTGGGGTCACAACTCGATCACTATACCATCTGCTCAAAAAGAGAGACCACAGCAGAGTTGACATCACCCAACTCGGGTTGGCTCGAAGCTTGACTTGAGTCTTTAGCCTGACAAGCCAATCATGTGCCTTGTTAGGTTTCTGGGAGTTACGCTGTCTGATTTGATGGGCTGTGGACTGAACTGCTCTAGGCATGCAGTGAGTCTGCATTTTTTCTTTCTTTTTTTGTAAAAACGCAATGAGCTGGAAGTGCAGTCCTCATTAGTCACTTCCTTCTCTGTCCCTTCAAGGCAAAAGTCACAAGGTCATTCATGCAGCTGTCTCTGGTTTTGTCCTCTATAAAGCATACAGCAGTGGAAAAAACCAAGCAAGCGCAATCCGCCACGCACCACTGTCCTCTGGTTAGTCAGCGTTTTACAGGCAAGTCATGCAAGGTGTTGCAGAAATCACCACAGACATGGCAGAGTGGGGACTCAGTGACATGTGTCTCCCCCCCCCCCCCCCCCCCCCGTTCCAGTAAGCCACACCCAGACACACCAAACACCACCACTTGGTTCCAGTAAGATGCGCCTGGGGCCTCGGACACAGGCCCACAGTTCTTGGAAGTGACGCCCAGTGTCCCCCGAAACAGGCCTATGTCATTCCTATTAGACATACCCAACATGATCTGTAATAAGCCTGCATCAGTCTCTTTATTTTACAATA
This sequence comes from Megalops cyprinoides, assembly GCF_013368585.1. Lineage (NCBI taxonomy): Eukaryota > Metazoa > Chordata > Actinopteri > Elopiformes > Megalopidae > Megalops > Megalops cyprinoides. Next base: position 19,304,389 of record NC_050588.1, read on the forward strand.
CATACTGTTTTGCTGCACTATACTCATGTACCGTATGTCACACTGCATTGCATATTTCCATTATACATGATATCTGGTTGCATACATTTGCATACATAGACCCACAAGTATTCCCACAACTAACACCAAGACACTTCATCCTTCCTATGCACATAAGGTTACACATACCTGCAGAGAGAGAAAAACCCACCATCCAGACCCACATCCCCTCACCAGGACACCAGCATTGCTCCTTGGAAGCATGAACACACTCGCACCCTCATGCACATATCAGCATTTTGAAAACCAGCTGCACAGTTTTCCCACAAGGTGCCCTGCACTGAGGGGGATTGCATCAGAACCAGCATTATCTGACCCAGTGAAACCAAACAGAGGTGTGGTGTATTATCCCAACAGCTCATCTCATTTTTTTCCAGTCAGCGTGCCGTTGCTAGTCACTCTAGACATGACACAAAACACCAGCAGAGAGAGAAGGAGCAAAAGGGAGACAGAGGGAGAGAGTGGTTGGGTGTACTGTTATTTTTGTTGAATACTCTAAAGAGAAGACATCAGAGAAAAGGAAAGAAATTCCTTTAAGAGGGGTGGAAAGGAGGTATATAAATAAAATTCATATTTTGTGAATAATATGATCTTGACCCTTGCAGTGCTAGTAAGATTAAAGTATTATATTTCAAAAGAAATAAGCAAAAAAAGAAGAATTTTTCTGTTATATCATGCTTTATCAGGGGCATGAAAAAACAATACTTTACACATTATGTTCAATCATTAGCCAAACATAGCATACTGAGGTCAGTCACAAACCCATCTGATTTAAGGACCAGCTCTGTTAATTCAATTTTTAGTTGAGTGTCTTCTAACAGATTATATCCTTCAATGAATCCATGCCAGTGGGACACCAAGCACTTGACCTTTAATTTCAAGAGCCATCAAGGGGCTGCAGGTTCAGATTTGACACAGATCACATGAAAGCTGCTCTTCATCTGCTCACAACCAATCCCCTGTCCTCTCTTTCTGAGATTTTTGCATGGAGATATGTTGTTAACATTTTGTGGTGTGTGGTGCAGTCACCATTATTCTGTTTCATTTTCTCCTTGTGCAATGCCCTCTACCTCATATTCTCAGCTTCTCTGCCCTCATTTTCTCCTCTCATTCCCACTCTTTCCCACCAGATAGGTGTTTCCCAAGCCCAAGTGCTCTGTTCAGTTTTGCAAATTACATCAGTACTTATTCCAAGCTTATCCTTGCCTCTGTGTGAAATACTGATACTTTTTTATGAATGGCCATGAGAAATATTCATACATCTGAAATTTAAGCAGGATAAACATAATCTCCACTCTCCATATAAATGCACCCCCCCCCCCTTCTAATCTGACAGATAATATTTTAATTAATTTTCATTCCTCACCCTGACTTCCTAATCTCAGCTGCTCTTCTGCCAATCACAATCTTGGTAGCACCAGACAGGAGGCTTGATGGATGACAGGAGAGATCAATTCACCAATCAATAAATGGAAAGTAGAAAGGAGCAGGGCCCACATCCCAAAGGTTGCCCTCTGGGGCACTGTTGTTGTAGCCTTGTGCAAGGTATTTAACCCAGAATTGCCTCAGTTAATATCAGACCATTTAGTGATTACTGACACTAGAATAAACAATAAAGCACTATGTCTTATCAGTGCTACAGAGACTAAGAGTGTGATCGTTTTTCTTGATTCTTTTTTTTCATAATGAGTGGCTTGTTATACAAAACATCATCACCCCTTTCATGCAAAGCTGCACCTGCATTGGGGAAGGGCTGCACTTAGAAATGCACAGTGGGTGTGTTTGGATTTTGTCCCACTTGAGCTGCGGCGTTTACCATCCAGCTTTGATTGCAGATTCATTGTTTGGTCCGTATCTAGAAAGTATTCAAAATCAACATGATTGAGCATGAAATGTACCAGAGAGAATCATAATTTCATAAACACTCTTACTCAAATCAAGCTGTATGTACTGACTGTGCTGTTTAGCGGGGACCACTCGTGTGAGGCACAGCTGTAAACATTACCCAGAGTTTTTTCCACCAAAACCAGACAAACAGAAGAAACACAGAAATATTTTATGATGAAGAGTCGCTCTTCACTGCACAGATAAAATTCTTAAAAAGAAATAAATTATTATTGATGTTACAGTGTAATGACACAATTTCACTCAGTATCATTTTCATGAGGGTCTCACCTTAGCTGCATTAATACTGTACTGCTCTACATTTCAGCCCTTTGTTCACTTTGTTTTTGAGTGAGTGAACCACAGTGTATAAACACTGTTAATTGTCACACAGATTAAAAAAAAATGCAGACTTCACTGCAAACACATGGGGACGGAATGGAACTGAAGTCAGTCTGAACTCCTCAACCCCTGACTACAGATTCCATTTCCTGGAAAACAACTAGCGGAGGAATAAAAAAAAAACTCAACATCAACAACACAAACAGCAAAGAAGGAGCGCGTGTGTCCCCGCCATGGCCCTGGCGTGAGCGTGTGAGGAAGGGGGTTGAATGGGGAGCCGAGACGTCCCGACTCATTTCCTCTGCGGGACGGCAGAGCGGCCCAGTCAGCGCTCTCTCTTACAGTAAATCTGGCCAACTCAGAGAGAAAAAGGCTGCCGCGCTTTCACAGACGTGTGCGCTGCGGACAATACGAACCAGCTGCAGAGGCACAGTTTTGGCCAGAGTGCTGTGTCACCAAAATGTTTATTGTTAATATTTTTTCATCCTAAGACATTTCACAGAGCTCGCGTTTCACGTTGCCAGTCATACAACTGCACATGTGCTGAGGCAATTAAAGGCAACTTCTTCACTCAGAGGTATAGTTTTCCACCTGGCAATCAAACCTGCAGCCTCCTCCTGTTACAATCATCCACCAGTTGTCTGAGAAGTAAGAGGGAGTGTGGGAAAGGGACAGGAGTTGCGGGCACTACAGTCTTCTATTATACATTAACCATGAGTAGAGATCCTTGTTCCGGTTTTCTTAATGCTGTGAGATGTTTTGTAGAGCAGTGTACCTTCTCTTCCTCATCACCAAGACAGAACCATGGGAGAACTTACACTGTCTCAGCTTAGTCAACGAGAGAGTATTGTCAGAAAGGCGCACCACAACTGGAGACATACAGCACAGCCAATTAGACAAAGCAGAGTCAGAGGGACACTGCACAGCGAAAGAGAAAGTGCACAGTCAGATAGACCAAGCACAGTCAGAGGGATAGAACACACTCAGAGAGGCCGAGCAAGACCCTGCAGACCCTGCAAGACCCTGCAGAGTGAACATCCTTCTTCAATGGGAGCAAGCTAATCCAATGCGTGCTACAGCATGATTCTCCTCAGTGCTGGAAGAAGCTTCGTCAGATGTGTCCTCATCCAGAGTGTTTTACTGCGGTTAAAGCTTCACATCTGACACATGCACACTGCAGGGCTTCCTCTGGAGCAGGTGAGCTTAGGGACCCTGTTAGAAAGGAGCAAGAGACTGGCTCCTTCAGGAGAACATAACCCTCATGTCCACAATACAAACCACCATTCAACATTGCTTACACAGAGTAATGAGGAGCAGACACCAGTTAGCTGGCAGTGAACTGACCTCCCAGGATTTCTTTTTTAAGCCTTCCAGGACATGCAATGACTAATGCTCCCCTGAGCAGTCCATGAAACACAAACCATGGATGGAAGAGTTTCAGGTGGGCTTCACGGGAACAGGTCCACAGACCACAAGTGTCCCTAAGCTCTGGGAAGAGAAGCATAGCACAGCTCTCACAAACTGAAAAAAAAAATTCAGTCAGACAGCAATCATGTTCCTTTTAGCCATAGGAGCAGCAAAGGAGAACTGAAACATGTTGTAGTCATTCAGACATGTTTCAGCTTGTCAGGGGCATTCATCACAGCATGACTCAAAGGTTGGACAGGTTATGTTCAATTAATGTTATCATCATAGCTGTTATTCATCCTGTGTGCAGTTAAACCACCAGGGGCTAAAAAGTACAAAACAGTCTACAGTCAACAGGCCAAAAAACACACACTTTTGACAAGAGAAAACTTGTATGTATGTGTGTGTGTGTGTGTGTGTGTGTGTGTGTGTGTGTGTGTGTGTGTGCGTGTGCGTGTGCATGTGCGTGGGTGTGTGTGTGTGTGAGTGTTTGTTCATTTCTGTGTTCGCGTGTGTGCGAACATATGCATTTATGTACATGTATGTGTGCATGAGGGAGTTTGTCTAAACGCCTGTGTGTGTATGTGTGTCTGTGTGTGTGCATGTGTGTGTGTTTATATATGTGTGCATCCGTGTGTGTGTGTGTGTGTGTATTATCTCCAGTTATGGGCTCCAATGGGGAAATTGATTGAGTCCATGGGGGTTTGGTGTCTCTCCACTTGTCCCCAGCATCATTGAGCGCATGTTAATCTTATGAATTATTGAGAAAGCACTTCCTATTGATCAGATGGGGATTGTTGCCCATGGCAGAGGTGGTGGGGTGGGAGGGGAGGCTGGAAGGAAGGACAGATCAAGGTTTAGGTATCTGCTCTTTGCTACATAAGCACCTGACCTTTACCAAGCAAGGAGTCAAAGGCTATACAAAGCCTGACCATGCTGCTGAAGATTGTAGGATTGAATGGGCCCTGCTTTTCTACAATTAGAAGTGTGAAGGATCTGTATTGTACGATTGCAGGACTGTGTATTAGAAGATTGCATTCCTCTTGCTTCACTGCTCCTGCAAGAGTGCAGAGGTCATCGCTGTGGGACAAATTATACAGTTACATAGTTACACAGTATACAGTTGGTGATTCCAAAAACAAAACAGAAATGCATAGGATCCATTTCAGTGAAAGCTGAAATGAAGGAGAGCATGCATATCACAATTGCTCATATGCATGCCTGTTAAGTATTACAGAGTGGTGGTGGTGCACTGGTGGTTGGGTGGTATGAAGTAGAGGTACTTGCTTTAAGCATGCATCCTAGCCTATGGAGACTTACAGAGCTGATATGCACATTACCCATTTATACAGCTTGGCAAAGCACTCATACCTCTTGTGCTCCAAAGATGGTGAAGAGTTCAGTCAAACCTGTAGTCGACCTGTCACTGTTACAATGGTACCAGTAACCCAGCTAAAAATTATACCTACCAGTTGATGCCGAAGTTGCTACAGGAGTATAGTGGAGGAAACTGCAGTGGAGCTCAGAAGCATGAATGGGTGAGTGAGAGGCCAGGAGGAGGTGTCACCTTACAGCCAGAACTAGAGTACCATCAGCTCCTTTGGAAGGCGCCTTAGCCTTAGGCTAAGTGAGTTGATCATACTTCTGGGTGTGCCGTGCTGATACAGCGAGGGCCGTGGTTTCACACCTGTTATACTAACTGTACCAAGAGGTAGTCTCTCTTTCCACTGCAACATCAGTTTCGGTGGTGGTATTGGCAGGGGCATTGTGTCATGGTTGCAGCAGTACAAAGGGGGCACATGAAAAGAAAAGCACACAAAAATTGAATGATAATCTGATCAAAAGTAAAGAAGAAGAAGACAAACTGATCATCATTTTTATGTCTGTGAGCTGTAAAAGACCCAAACTCAAATCTTGGAGGGTGCCAGGCCTCGTCTGGTTAATATGAATGACTTGGCTCTGCTATAGTGAGCCGAGCAGCAAACCTTGCTGAAAAAGCAGAGCATGCTCATTACACAAGTATAGCTCACCCCACTGACTTCATGTGCCAAGACACCTACAACTGGAAAGTGTCCTGTTGGTTAATTCATTCCTCACTCTTCGATTGCATTCAGGTTGGGGTGTTGGGCTGGTTGCTGTCCTGTCAGACATGCAAGCTTCTGGGAAAGGCAGAAACATGAAAGTTTTGGCCATTGTGACTGGCCCATGACTCAGAGAGGGCAGGTTTGTCCCATCACATGTAAGCAATGTCTGAAGCTGAACCATTATGATGTAACATCCCAAAAGGAAATTGGGCAATTCTCTCCAGACTGAGGTGAGTGTCCTGTATCACATATCTATCTGTTGTGCAGACGAGGCTGAATGGACCTAACTCCAGAGTGGTGCTTTAGTGGTTGGTGTCCTGGAAGACACACGGCCTTTGTTCATTTTTCAAAGGATGGGATACGGGAGAATTTCAGCATTAATTTTACCCACATGAATCTCTGCACAGACCCTCCAAAAACTTCCAGTCATAAAATTACCAGGCAGCTCCAATGAAAGCAATCATTTAACAAACACGTTGCTGGTGCAAGAACCTGGCAATCTATTGATATTATTTAGCTCCCAGGATCCTCTGGCAACAGTAGTGTAGTCAGTATGTGATGGATACGTGTTCATTAATTGATTTGGGGAATAGAGGTTATGGGCGGTATCCTCTCTTGCTTGAGGAAAGCTTTTTTTCTGTCAATACTGTTTGGCTGGGTGCAGACAGCTCTCAGTGTGAAGTGTGTCGATAACCTGGAGAACCCATGGGCGGTAGAAGGGAGAGCTCAGTTCAGAATGAGGAAGACAAGTGGAGAAGGTAGTGATGAGCACAGGATGGCCAGGTAATTTGGGAACAGTGTGTAATGGTGACAGCAAGTGTAGTTCTTTTCTATTGTCAATAGCTACTCCTCAGCACCCAGTTTGGCTAATGAGACCCATAATACAGATAAGCTTTTACTTTAGATCTGTGAGGGAAAAAAGAACAAGAGGAAGAGGAGGAGTAGAAGAAAATTCATGATAATTTGAAAGAGGGGTGTACAAAGTTGGAAGGTTTGGGGTCACCCAGTGGACTGTAATGAGAGACTGATTACAGCAGCGAGGCAATGATACCCAGTAATTCAGGAATCTGCCCAGGAGCTCATTCAGTCTAAATCATTTCCTTCTTCGAACCTCTCAGCTTAAATATGCTGCTGCTCCAATTCTCACAGGAAGGAGAGGTGTTACCCTGTGACCCATTACCGCTAACCAGTCCAGTTTCCACCCCGTAACTTCCACACATGCACATTCACACATACGCACACATTCACAGATTCAGCCCACCCCCCCACCCCCCCAACACACACACACACACACACACACACACACGCACACACACACACACACACACACACACACACACACACACACACACACACACACACACACACACACAAACACACACACACAGAGTTGTAGTTTTCCATGTTCTGGAGATTTCTGGCCGACAATAACCCCATGAGGAAGTGAACAGTCTAAGCTCCTGTCTAAATAACGTTTCTCCATCTGTGACACACAGCATGTGGCCCAGTTCCACTTCAGCTTGCCTGGCACTGTAAAACACAGTTTTATAAGGTTATAGTGTGGCTCCAACACTGAGCTACATGCAGTGACAAATAAGCTGAATACCAGCAGCACAGAGATGCAAGATGTGTGTTGAAGCACAGTAAACCTGAATAACAAATGAACAAAAAATCCTGCACTTACAGAGAAGGCCAAACCACAATAAACGATAAAATAAGTTCTAGAGTCAAATGAGAGACAAGCCCCATTCAATCACATACACCCTCTCCATCACTGTGGCAACAGCAAACACAACCCAACATCAGACTTTTAAGGGGTTGGGGGGGTGAGGGCATGGTTATTTGTCACCAGAGATAGAAAAGAGTTGGGTCCTAACTGCTGCTTACATCCTGCAATGCTCCTGGGCTGGTGGTGATTATAGGCTAATCTCTCTGTTTGCTCCCAGTGACCCAGTCACAGGCACCGGAGCTCAAAGACATCCGACGCTGCCCTCAGGGCAGTGACTGTGCCCTTCTGCCATTCGCTATCTGACGGGAAGCGGTGATGGTGGCATGCCACTTCACCAGATCCCCTCTCCGCTCATCCCTCCCGTCTGCTTGCAGGTTTGCTCCATACACAATCTGAACAGAGCAGAAATTTCTCCCTGTGTGCAAAAGAAGAATACAAATACTCCCACTCAGTCCTTAATCATGGGCACATGTCTTGTAAAGGGCTGAGTCTCCCAGATGAAGCATCCCTGACTGTAAAAGTCACCCCCTCCCACACCCCGACACCCACACGCACATCCTCACCCACCCACATACACATCTTTCTATCTACTACCCTCCCCTCTTATAACCCTGAAAAACAATTTCCTGGTACTGACAGTTTTTGTTTTTGACTTTGCAACAACATTTGCCAGGTGTGTAATTCACATATAAAGGAAAATGTCTCATGACAATTACAGCACACAGGAAAACAAATGTCACATGATAGATCTCCTCTCAGCATAACGTTTCAATTATGAAAACATGAGTAACCGTGCTTGATTTGAGTAAGATACGAACATTCGAGGAAGATCTCCCAAAAGGCTCTCAGTCAGACAAAGCAGCAAACCCACATCCTCTTCATGTTCGCAGTTCACCTCAGTTCAAATCCTGGGTGTATCTTACATTTAAGCACCTGGTACCCGGTCACTCCCACTATGAAGGGGAACTGATATTATGTGGTGCTGCTTTTCCAGATAATAGTTAGCCCGAATTCCTCCTCAAATGAAATTTAATAGGCAAGAGCAGTAAAGGTAACTGCTGGAAACTTACTGTACCACTGACAAGGGCTCCACTACCAGGCTGTCCTGCGGAGAGAGGCGGGGGGTGGCATGAGGGAGTGCCATGGCTGTGCAGACAACAGACTTCTGGGAGAGGCATAGTAGTGATCAACCTGGAGCTTCATCTGAACAAGGCAGCCCACATCTATTCCTTATCCATTGTACCATTGTCTTACAACCAATAGCACAGTGCCGAATGCTGATCTGTCTCCGAGTTCATGATGTACCTTCAATAAGAGGAAGAATCGGTATTCACAAATGAGTTCAGTTTCAACATGTCACCTAAAGGTAAATAGTTACTGTTGCTGTGGTCAATGCAGTTTTTGTGTCAGTAACTAAAAAGGGGACATTCTACAATCACTGGTTTCCATATGCACACAGTAATACTCAGAGTTAAAAAACAATCTGACTGGAAGTAGAAAGATATATGATTTTACGTATGAGTTCCAAAACCATCAATGGACACCATCTGGTGGCCACTGTACTGGAAAAAAACTGTTGTCTGCAGTGAGACCTCCCCAACACCAGAGGGCACACACCACTATGACTACAACTCCAGCAGTTCTGAGAAAGACAGCTATCTGAATTAAAATGTATCAGAATATACCACTTTGACTATTACTGGGTTATTTATTAAAACATTGCACAAAGCACTTCTGAAGACCAAAAGTATGAATTCCCTAAGGACAAGGTGAATGTCTTTTTATGTAAGAGCCTTTGTGAAAAGATGCGTTGTTCTCTTCTTTCTCTGAAAACAGAGAGGTGAAATAGAGGCTTTTTCAGGCCTGTTCTGTGCTTGCCGTGTCAATTATCAATGAAGTCTCCATCCTACACTCACAGCACAGATATTCCCTGAGGTGGGTGGATGAGTGACATGGGCAGTCTGCCACAGCTGGGCCGAGCCCATGTCACACTTATGCCATGCCCCTATCGCAGCCATGTCCCTCACTTCTACCAGTGTGGGTCGGGAGGTGGGGCAATGGGAGAGGTCATCATGGGACTGAGGTCCCACAGTGCTGAGCTCATCCAAACCAGGCCAAGTGCAGCTTTGTCCTGCCAGACACACTTTCATTTCCTCCTTCTCTCTTGCGCTTTCTTTTCTGCAACTGATTCTGTCTTTAGCTCTGTGCAGTAGGCGGCTATTTTTGTGCTTTTGTTGTGGCTCGCCAGCTTTGTCACCGTCCCATGGGTCCTTGGCCCAGCTGTGGGTAACGTGTGCAGCTGGACGTCCTTGATTTCCACAAGCTCATCCTCTGTCAGCGTGACTCACTCACACGAGTATCATTAAAAACACTGTCACGCGGCCACATTCTCAGGGCTGGGCTTCAGTGTGGAGTCAGCACTGAGGCTCAGGCTTCAGGCAGTCAGAAGACGCGCCCGTGCTCTGAATCTCCACACTCCATACAAGCTGAGCAAAATGTATGAACAACTGGTGCTCTGTGTGTGTGTGTGTGTGTATGTATGTCTGTGTGTGTTAGGTTGTGCTAAATCACATAATAATGGCCAAATATAGCATTTTTTTATACATGATTGCATCATGTTTTGCGTGTCAGAGACAATTAACAGTAAAGTGTTAAAGCCAGTAATACACTGGTACACTATGCATAAAAGAAAATTTTAAAAAGAGAGGTGAGATATACACCGATGAGCCAAAACATTATGACCACCTGCCTAATATGTTGTTGTTCCTCTGTGTGCTGCCAAAACAGCACCGACCCGCCGAGGCATGGACTCTACAAGACCCCTGAGGGTGTCCTGTGGTCTCTAGCACCAAAACATTAGCAGCAGATCCTTCAAGTCCTGTAAATTGCCAGGTGGAGCCACCGTGAATCGGACATCGTGAATCGGATTGAGCCCATTGTAGGCACTTTCGATAGCGGACAGGGGTCATCATGGGCACTCTGACTGGTCTGTGGCTACACAGCCCCATATGCAGCAGGGTGCAATGCACTGTGTGTTGTGACACATACCTCCCTTAACCATCATTAAAATTTGACTTGTGCCACAGTAGACCTTCTGTCAGTTTGGACCAGACGGGATAGCTTTCATTGCCCTTGCACATCAATGAGCATTGGGCGTCCAACACCCTGTTGCCGGTTTGTGGTTTGTCCCTCCTCGGATGATTGTCGGTAGGTACTCACCACTGCTGACTGGGAGCACCCCACAAGCCTTGCCATTTGAGAGATGCTCTGACTCAGTCATCTGGCCATAACAATTTGGCCCTTGTCAAAGTCACTCAGTCACTCCTGCCCATTTCTCCTGCATCCAACATGTTGACTACGAGAACTGATTGTTCGCTTACCATCTAATCTACTCAGACCTTGACATGTGCCCTTGTTTGGAGATGATCAAAGTTATTCGGTTCACCTGTGAGTGGTCATAATGTTTTGGCTTACCAGTGTAAATAACTCATATTAATAGTACAATGCAATAAAAATGAGTAAAAAAGCAAAACTGAAATAATTAAAATAATTAAAATAACTCAAAGGCTTAAAACTGAAAAGCGACTTGTTCTCTCATTTTCAAATTAATCTTTGGTATTATCAGTAGCCCAGTAACTGATGACCTAAGAGCTCATATGGCTGAAGTATTTCTGTTATGTATTCTGCAGCCATGTTTTCCTTACAAACCAGGAATAAAATTAATTCAAATAAGCCAATGAAGGGATTTAATTTGTTTTGTCAGTACCCTGGGGACTGCATTTTGCAAAAGTTGAAGTTATGCAATTATGTAATACACCACATCATAATACCAGGAGTTAGAATAGTCCAACCATGATGTGATAAATTAATTAATTCATTTCAATATCATACATGAATAAGTGGATGGATGAAAAAGATATTTTCAGTATCAGATACCAACAGAAAAGACCCAGAGACAGAGACCTTATTCTTGCACTGTTTCTAAGATGATAGAATTAGACTTTGGTGATGCTTTTCACATCTGACTTCATACATAGCTCAGAGTCTAGCATTAGTCCTAGATTTCTAACCTGTGATTTAAGATACACAAAACGCAAAGAAAATCTGTGCAAAACTGTTTTATCACTTCATAGTGCCTTTATTTTATTTTCATTTAACTGAGGAATAATTTGTGGCATCCAGTTCTTGATGTCACTCCGGCATTTGGTTAAACCTTAAATTGAGCTACTCTCAGGTTTAACACTCGCACACAGTTGAGTATTGTCAGAGTAGAGATGAATTATCAAATGGGAACATTTGTAGTGAGACCAATAAAGGGGCCAGAGTAGTGTGTCGCCAGCATCTGCATTTAGCCACAACTCCTTTACTACTTTGTTCAGAGCAGTCTCTGTGTTGTGGTAAGGACAACAGCCTGACTGAAAGTTCTCAAGGATGTTGTTATCACCAAGAAATGTATCAGGTTGTTTGAAAACTGTGAAGTACTCCACTAAGGAAAAGGGAATTTGAAATGGGTCCATAGTTGCTCCTCACAGTAATATCAGACTTTCACTTCTTCAGTAGTTGTTTGAATCATGGTGTTGAGCATGAATAATTAAAATCACTCAAATAATATTTCGGCTTCAAAACTTTCTTCCCATTCCTGGGGTGTAACAGTGACTGGCACTTCACGCTCTGCCAAGTCTGGCTGCTCTCACACACAATCTTGCTGACTCTAAACACCCGCCATATGCAAATTTCACACTGCTTCTGACTAGTTTTCCCTCTCATTTTTCTGTCAGCAGCTCTCTCTCTGCCTCTCTTTCCCTCCCTCTCTCTCTCCCTCCCTCCTTCCCTCTCTCGCTCTCTCAATCAATCTTTGCACTGAAGATGTGCAAATCCTAGCCATCTGGTTCCTTGTCAAAACAGCATCATTTGAAATTGTCATATGATTAAGTGGCTGTTTTCATCAGGCATAGAGAAAGGCAAGAGAAGAGACAACACCAGGAACAGTGTCTCCATTCTTTCCACCTATTCCCCTCATTTTACTCCTTTAAGCTTTTTCTTATGTCTATTCCCGCAGAGAACTAAAGACAACATCACCATCCATTGTTTGCAGTAGTATGGTCTGGTGGGTAAGGAGCTTGGCTTGTAACCTACAGGGAGTGGCTGGGTCAATCCTGTTGCACCCTTGAGCAAGTATTTTCAATGAATAAACTGACCAATTCCCTCCAATAAATATCAAGCTGCATAAATATGTAAGCAATTAAGCAAAGCAAGTAAATAAATAACGTACTGTTTGCTGGAACATGACTCATCACAGACCTGTTGGATCAGACTTCTTCGCCTCTCACCTGTGGTTTGAGGAGCAGCATTAGCAGTGGGCATCATATACTGTAGATGAACTCAGTTCCACAATGAGTCACATAGACACTATATACACACAACCGTAGCCCACCCAGCCATAATTCCCCCTACTGTTTCTCCCTCCAGTGGTGCATGTAATTACCCCTCAGTAATCATCATGATCACATCTTTTTACCCATCTTTTTACGCATGCTGTGTGCTCAGTGGAAATGAGGTAAGTCAACAACTGAAAAGCAGACATCTGTGTGACGGAGAGACGGACGGGAGATGGTCCTGGTTTCTGCGGCGTGGAAGGTGACGTTGATGCAGGCCCCCTGGAGAGGCCTGTGGTGTGCCACAGAGCTGTTACTTTTGCTGCATCTGCAGTGCTGAGAGCCCCATGGCAGTGGGTACAGCTCTCAACAGCTTTCTGTGGGGACTGAGCCGACTACATACTGCCGTTTCTAAGCACTGGCCAAGTGTTAGGTAGACATAGTCAAGATTGCCTTGGTCTTACACATCTCCCACACCTGCAACAATAATTTTATAATAATGTTGGATTTCAAAATGTGTTTCCAAAACATAGCTGCATAGTGCACGTGATTTAGGTCCACAGAGTGATCTGTGAGGCTAATGATCAGTTACTACCCCAGCTGAGGGGGGTTTACTAACATTGTGACAGAAGGGACATCTGCCAAGCTGGCATGTAGAAGAGGCAAATTTACGTGACAACAAATGAAGCACTGTGGAAGACACAACTGAATGGCATTATATTCTTTATACCAACATAAAAATCACCTGCTAAAGTGGCAAGAAAATTGGTGGGTTCAAACTGAGGGGCCTTTTCTAAATCTGTGTTGGTCATGCGTGAACATTCCTCAGGGGGTTTTAAATGATGAGCCATCCAATTGAAGATAACCAATTCAATCTAAAAGAACTTGGGACAGGTCACTTCAGCTGAAGCTGTTTGCTGGTTCCCTTTAACACACATATTTATCTGACTATGGGAGGATGAAGTACAAGAGTGGGGCAATATACTGGCATGCAGGGAGAGCTGTTGTTTTTCATGTTGTGCCATCTGGAAATTGTGGAGTACATGGTTATTATTCTCCCTGTAATCTGCCAAAGTTCAATGGTCAGACACAACGTGCTAGCTTCATTCTTGTGTGCGTGTGCATGTACGTGTGTGCGTGTGTGCGTGTGTGTGTGTGTGTATGTGTATAGATTTGTATGTGTATAAGCTAAACTCAAACATTTATGGTAGTGTGTGTGTGTGTGCAAGAATCAACAGAATAATCTGAATCATAGGAGAAAGATATCATTCATACACTCCATATTTCATGAAAGAGAAGATATTTCAGACATAAATGGCAATGTAGAGATGTTGTAAACCATTTGTGCTTTTAATGGCTCCTGTTTCCAGCTTTTCTGACAGTGATGAATCAATATCCAGGGCAGACACTGGCAGCAGAGTTGTGGAGATTTATTCATTTAGAATGAGTGCTCTTACCAAGAGCCTGGCAAAGAGCTGCATTTCACAATATATAATGGGCAAGCTGGAAAGATGGGTTCATTCTTTATACACAATCTCTCTATACTCCTCCTCTCTGTCTCCCTCTCTGCCTGTCTGTCTCTCTCTTTTTCTGTCTCCTTCTTTATGTCAGATGATTTGGACCCAAAGTTGTGCTGTCACATAGGGTAAGGTACTAAATATTAATGTTTTCTTTCGATCTATGACGACTAATGTACAGGCACTTTGTTTTTCTGATCTCATTGCATGGCAGGTCATACCTGGAAATTTTCTCCTCTACTGTGCAGTTGACTGTGACTGTGTGGCTTTGCCACAACTGCTTTTTTTTTCCTAAGGCTGTTTGTGCTCACGGAAGTGGCTCGCATGTGGGATTCATTACCGAATCAACTGCTCTGATCTGTCACCAGAACAAAGTGGGATGAAGTCCTGAAGTCAACCCTCATCCCAGAGCAGAATGAGATCACCACATGTGACAGGCCCATGTGTCGCTCCGTGGGTCATCTGTCACAAAGCAATAAACCAACTGATGAGGCCTGGAAGCCTGGTGCTGAACATGAGCACCACACGTTTAAGCAATGAACATTTGGCCACCACCCACTGATCACGACATTACATTGCATTCATTTAACAGACACTCTTATCCAGAGCAACTTCCAGCACAAAATATCAGAAGTGTAACCATTTAAGCTGAATATGCTACAGTGTCAGACAAGGCTAACAACGCTCCCAGACCAGTGAGTGTGCACATAACACTAGTCAAGCCCTACCCTAGGTTAACTTGTACAGCCTGACCTTTTGTTTTATCACCAATCAGTCACACTCAGCAAAAAACACTAGGCACACAAGAGGGATGTGCGGGTGAAGACCTTGGATGAAAGACTGGTATTGCAGGCAGAGTGGTAGGGTCTGTCCCAGGCTGTCTTATCAGGCTGCATGTATGACCCCAACTGGAGCATGGTCTATATTTGAAAACAACTGACTTAGTAACTTGCATGCCTTAGAGCTGAGCCTGCTCCAAGAACTCACATTAACCCAGTAGAGGGAGTAAGGCTCTCATAAACAAACATGACTAATCGCGTCTGCGGCTGCACAGCTTTTACAAGTAACAAAAACACAGCGTACGTGATGTCACCGTCACTAACAGTCATGCTAACTGTCATGCTAATCGTTGAAACTTAACTCTCAGCCAGGGCTTTTGCAGAGGGGCTGTGAGGAAGGCTTTGATACAGACTGGGCCTTGAGCTGCGTGTCAGTGGTGGCTTGGATATAAACATTTGAAAAGCATGGGGGTGTTGAAGTATCCAACCAGCCTCATTCTAAAGAGGAACGGCCAGTCAGGCAACAGACAGGCAATTCAAAGCCTACCTGTCAACAACCCACAGAGAAACTGAAAAGCCTGAGAAAGCCATAACTATGATAAATGTACTCTTCCTGATCCACAGTGCCCCCCCATTCATTCATATACATTTCCACATCCTTCTCCCAGTTGCCTGGTATTCACTAATATATGCAGGAGCGATCCTAGTTACCGAACTCCACTGCTCCTGACTAGCCAATCAATCTCAAAGCTGATGCAAAAAGCACATTAGAATAAACTTGTCACTGTACCCTCATGAATATTGAATGCAGTGGAAAAAATGAGAAAATAAAACTAGGTGTTGGGGATGCAGAGAGGCTTGCAGTGGAACTGAAGGACTTGCGGGGGGGCGGGGGGGGGATGGGGCGTTCTGTCAAGTGTGGGTGTGAGGGGTGCTGATGCTGCAATAAATTATCAGTGTCAAAAGAGAATGCTTATGCACATATATTTCTCAGTAATTTAAAATATGTGAGTTGTTTACAGCACCCAACATATGACAACAGAACAGCTAGAATCTTTTTAGTATACCTGGTACTTGCTCTTCTGAATATCCAAACATAGTTACAATTGTTTAATTCCTTTAAAAAATTGATAAACATTAAAAATTGACTGACATGGCTAAACAGAATTTTTTCATATTATGCATTTATAAAGATAGGTGTTTACTGAGGTCATCCAGCTGAAGCGTCTTTTTCAAGGGTACAAGAGCAGTGTGGCACTCAGTCCTTGTGTTCACGAGCCAGGCTCCTTCATCATTACATCGGCACTTTATTCATCTTGTGACTGTTTAAAAATATTTTGAAATCTAATATTTGGATTTCCTTCTGTCGTAATTCTTGTTTGTTTTTCTTCCATAAGGGCAGCTTGTTAAGTTTCCTATGCTCCATTCTATGTGTCTGAGACCTCAGGACTCAGGGTCCCTCCAGAGGATGTTTTAACATCCTCCAGACTGGTAGATTTACAGATCACACATGCACATGGACAAGCTCCTGTACCGAAACAACTGGGGAAAGACCGCCCTCTACTGGCTGCACTGGTCAGATCCTCCCTGCACTTGGCATGATGTGACCAAAAGTTTGACAGCAGACATATAATGGGAGTGTATGTTATTTATACGGGCATCTGTGATGGCTGGTGAGCTACAAAAAGGCGAGGGGGACCTATTTAAATCTGATATCTCATCCTGGAGATGTTTTTGGTCTTTTTTATACGAATAAGCAGTTTAATGTTAGTTAAGGAGCACCTGTCAGTGCTCTGCCTCCTTAGCTGTGGTGTTTTTGTTTTTCATGTCCATGTGCTTTTGTTCTCCTTGTGTTCTAGCTCTGCCCAGCTCCCCGCCCGGTCTCCGCCCGCCTGATTGCCTGCACACCTGCTTCCCATCCCCTCGTCAGCCCTATATCTTCCCTGCATGTCCTTGTCCTGTTGCTAGTTCGTTACAGCGTGTTCCAACCTGTTTTGTCCCCGCCGTTGCTTCTGCCTGTTCGTTTTTCCCTGGTTATCGATCCTGTCTGTGCCCGACCTGGTTTTCTGCCTGCTGCTTTTGCCCTGTTTGCCTGATTGCCTGCTTGCCTGGTTCCTGACTCTGCCTGAATCCATGATCACCTTCCCCGGAATTGCCCTCGGACTGCCTGCTTGGTTTAGACCCTGCCTGTTATCGTTTTCGCTACTCTGTCACCCCCCCTTTAATAAAGTCGCACGGAACCTGAAACTTGCGTGGTCCGCTCCTGAGTCCTTGCCTGAGCCGTGACAGCACCCACTAGAAGCTCATTATTTGTTGTTTTGTGTGCATAAAGGTGATAGGTCTGCCTCATATAAAATCCTTTAATTTATGTATTCTACAAAATAACTTTTAGATAAATTCCAGTCTGTCCCATTAGACACAATGATATGAAAAGGAACCAACTGCAGATGAGTTATTAAATTGCTTATTAAAACTAACAGACTTGAGAATCATGAAAAACAAAGGTTTGTGGCTATTATCTGTATGTTTTCTGTCTGTCCTGTTTATAGAGCAGCTCTCTGCCTCATACTGCACAAATTACCTTCCATCCTTGCGATCCTTACTGTTCTACTCTCCTTGTAACATAAATGGGTGAACCTGTCAGTTTTCATTCTGAGATTCACCTTAGAAATCCAGGTTGAAGTGAAAAATGCCCTGGTAAAGACAGAGCTTCCATTCCATTCCATTTAGTCTTAGGCGTGTGCAGGTGCATTGCTGCCAGCTGTAGGTGAGTTTCCTGCCGCCTTCGGTGTTTGGGAGCGTGCCGGTGCCTGTTCGTATCCAGACGTGAGCTGTAAGTTGATTAAGTCTTATTTTTAAGTAGTGTTTCTGTGGGAATCGCTCAGATGAGTCAGAGGATCCTTGGCCCTCTGGGCACAGAGAAGGGCATCTGTGTGGGAGACACGCCGGCTGAGTTTCACACAGAGGCACTGCAGTCAGTCTCAGGTGTCGATGTGGTGGAGAAACAATGTGACCGACTCAAAGAGAACAGGAGTCTCTTTAACCCTGACAATGCTGAATTCCCTTCCCTGAGGGGAGTGATGGTCAATGTGCCAAAAGTGTAATCAGTGTTGTGTTCATGTGCTGTCTTTGTGTGCAGTTGGTGGTATGGATCCTGAACTAGTAATGTGTTCATGTGTCACATAAGAGTGACACACACCACCACCCACCTCCCTGCTCTCTCTCCCTGTATGACCGCAGCTATGTCTGACACTGGCGGCTCTCAGGCTCAAAGGTTACCCTGATTTCTGTGGCATTATGTAAAAGAACACACTCTGCACAGGACAACTGTCCACAACCCATTTCTTTTAATATTGTGTGTACATTGTACATTGTGTTACATTGAGTTACGTTTAATGACAGCTGCACCCATAGGTAAACCCTAAGGTAACTAAAGAGTACAATTACAAATAGTTTTTTTTTTTTTATTTATGGAATAATGGGTGACTAGCAATAAAAAATATCTGCAGTATATTACTAAAATTCAAGTAATTACCTATTTTTTCTGATATACAACTCTATGTTTTAACAGTAGTTGTCCTCTTTCTTTCCCTCCTTTTCTCTCATTACATTTCTCAAGGCTTCAATTCTGTGACAATACGAAAAAGTCAAAGTGGTAGAGTGAAAGCAGCTGATTGGCTGTTTTTTCTCTCTTTTTTGCAGGTAGAGGTATGCAACCACAGATTTCCAGAGAGAGCTCCCAGTCACCCAGCACCATTTATCAAAGCGTTGCCACAGTGACAGTCGCTAATAGCGCGCCACCATGGGCCCTCTTCACACTCAGCGCCCAGGCCTTGGGCTGAGCTGTGCGGCTACACCATGCAAACGGCATGGTAATTGATACCTTTCCCATTAAGTCTGCTTCAGTCTCATGTCTAGCTCGATGTGGACAGGAACTATAAAAAGACGGTACACTAGAAGTGCTTGTTGGGTCACCTTATTCTTTATTTGCATTCTTCAAATAGATTTATAAGGGCATATATCCCAAATTCTGTCCTCTCAAGTCCACATTCCAATGTTCAAATTAATACTTCACACTGTGGCCCACAACCCTCCAGAGTGCAGTACTTGAATAAACTGAACATGTGTAATGATGTCTGTTTAATACCATGATCACATTGGAGCTTATTGTTACAGATTTCAATCCAAACCTAAAAGCTGAAAGAGCTGATGAGAGCTGTGCTTTAGTCTGCACTATACAATAACATGACAACCGTTAACAACATGTCAACACCTAGAAACACAATATGTTAAGAAAGGTCACAGACAAATCAAACAGACAACCTTTAGTTTTACTTTTTAATTAGCCTTCCAGGTAATCCAAAAAAAGGTGAACTGTTGACCATAAGGGGAGGAGAGAAAAACCCATGGCAGCAGACCTGAACTTAATAGAGACATTGGTGGCTATTGTTTTGATGAAGTTTGTTTTGAGTTCAGGAACAAGGCCTTGTTGCTTGCATTCAGACGAGACAACAAAGCTGCACCTACCTGTGCAACTTCTATGTTTATTTTTCCGTACCCTTACACAAAACACAATCAAGTTACTTTAGCTCTTTCCTCACTACAGCCATTTATCACCATTAGTTTTCAGTCGTAACAAATGGCAGTCTACAAAGTGAAAATTTCTGGTAATGCCATCCTGCAAGCTGATAAAATGCATAACTCCCTGCAATAACAACATCCTACAACCTGACCTACACCAGTGTGGTGTAGTTACCTGATCCAAGGCTGTTGGTCCAATTCACAGGTGGAGCACAGCTGTTGTACTATTTAACATGGTACTTACCCTGAATTTCCTCAGGAAATATCCAGCTGTATATGTGGATGAAATAAAACCTTTGTAAATTGCTCTTGATAAGAACGTCTGCTACGGGAGTGTAACAAACATATTCAAAATGCAGTCATGTTTTGTTGCTTCAGCAAATACCCAGATGTATAAATGGATGAGCTGTATAAAAATGTAAGCTATGAAAGTCTCTCCTGGTCTGTGAAGCAAGTGTAAACGTAATTTAACATTCAATTCAATTCAGCACTAGCAATATTACCTTCTGAAAGCTTAAGTCAATGTTCAACACGCAGTGATGACTCCAAATTGATGTTTAATATCAATAAAAACTTATAATAAGAGTCATTTTAATAACATTATGCTTGAAATGTGCGTACAAAAGAATGGCAAAGCAAGAAACTGAATCCCCAAGCAGGAAATGGGGGACATGTAATAAAGGACAGATTAATATTACCGTGAACTCCCTGGCCCTGAGAAGTACATATAGTGAAAATACTCCTTTTTATCAGAGACACGTCATTAAATCGTGTTACAAAAAAGAACAAAAACACTCCGTTCCCTTTCCCCGAGCAGCACTGAGGATATGTGTCTTTTGCCTTTGTTTGTTTTACCTCCTAAATGACAAAATTTCCAATCTCTTCGCTTCACGGTGTGGAAAAAAGCACACTTGATGCCGATTGATCTAAGAAATTCATTCATAGATCAATCAACATCAAGTGTCAGGGGCTTAGTGGGTCAAAATTCAAAAAATTTGTTTGTAATAGTGTACTGCTTTGAACATTCTCACATGAACGTGCACACGTGTGTGCATCTGTCTATGTATTTGTGGGGTGTGCAGCTCTTTGGCCTTTTCTTTTTTTCTCATTAAAATATTAATTATGAACATAAGAATTGAATGAGAAAGACAGACATTGGGGATTGTTCTGAATCCATCAGTCAAAGAAAACAAAACAAAAAATCCTCAGAATTAAAGCACATTTTGGCTCATTATTGCTTTATATTTGAATCAGCATCCACCAGTTCTGAACGCTAGTGACACTTCTTTGCACTAAATATACCTCCACCTTTTTCATTGTACACTTCAATATAGGTCACTTCTCAGTGTAGATCAGGCATGTTTGTGAGCGATACAGATTTTTTAATGTCTATAAAATAACACCCACTCAAATCTTTAAATGGGAAACAAAACAGTCAGATATGTTCATTGCAATTATCCAAAAAAAGGCCTACAGCGTACTCCTCTCGCAAACAACAATAAACACAGGTGCACTGATGAGGTTTGAGTGCTGGAGCACAGCTGTGCCTCCCCCCTTCATGCTGAAAATGCTTACATCTAAAACACATTTGTTTATTTATGCTTAAATTGAGAACAAACGATGTGGAGCTGAAGTCTTTTTGAGAGAGCAGCATTATGCACTGAATCCCAGGAACACCTGCAATTAATTCAAAGACAATGAGCGATTTTGCTCTCATTTGCAAATTTGATTAGATCAGTCTAACATATATATTTTTGGGATGTGATGGCGGTATTAATCATGGCTGTGCAGGTGTGAGGCCTGCATGGGTTCTTATTCTCTCTCAGCTGCACTACTCGGCACTGCAGACAGGGCAGTGCCAACGTTCAGATCCAGAGTCACTCCCTGCTGTGCCTCCCTCACCCCACAGCAGGGCACTGCTGCAAAAAATGCTGCCTGTATAGATACAGAAAGCAACTGGGTTCTGTTTTCTTAAATCTAGTATATCTAATATCTAACATACTGTCAAATGCTGAAAACCTGAACCAAATTCCAGAGGGCTTCTAAATGTAGGTGAAATGGCATAATCCCTCCATCCACCACAACTGCCTTCCCTGATATGCAACTGAACCAAAAAAATCCTTGCCGGCACTTCAAACAGTTTCCATGGAGAAACGTGGCAGTCAGTTGCTTGGAAGAGATTCACCAGTGTTCAATAAAAGAAAAAGAACAAGGTGGCCATGAGAACAGACAGGAGGGATGGCAGTGGAAACTGGTGAACTGAAGTCAGATGAACTAAGTGAAAATGGAGGAAAGAGAATCAAACGGAACATGGCACAAAACTAAAAACAAAACAAAGCCAGCCTCCATAGTCCACTGTCATTCCACATTGAACACTATATAACATCAAATCAAATGCAAGGATTTGAGGGAGGAGTGGCATGTATTGCACACCATGGACAGAGACAGAAAAAGGTGAGAAAAAGATTCTATCTCCCCAAACACACCTGATGTAAACAGACCATCTCTCCCAAACACGTGAATGCAGAACAGTAATGTTTTACACAAAGCATTGTGCAATTGTATGACATGCCAAAGTGACCTGCGTGCAGCTCAGGCCCAGCACTATGGGAGTGCTTAGGGGTGCACTGCACCCCCAGACAGACCTCAGTGCACCCCCAGTTGTCTCCTTATATCCCAATGTCTACATAGTATTTATGACTTTTTGTGCACCCCTTTGTATTTTCTCCTGGCGCCAAGCCTGCTGCAGCTGTATCTCGCTAAAACAGAAGCAGTGAAGCAAGCAAGGGAGTAAGCAAACTACATTCAGCTTTGGGACAGAGTGAAAAAATGTAAGCTAGTGCACTGGAGTATTGGTATGAGGTAGTATTAGACTGTACTATGTCAAATGTTGCATATGAGGTGCTGTGTCAGTGCAACAGTTTATGTGGTAGTGTGTAATGTAGTAGTGTGTAGTGTGCCAGCAATCAGTACATAGGAGGTGGTGTATGTTGACAGTACATGATAATCTCAGTGTGTAGCAGTGTCAGTGTGAAATGTGGTAATGTGGTAGTGTGTAGTGTGTGAGAACCACTGCATAGTAACTTCCATCTCTGGTTTAGGTTTGGTTTCGCAACAATGGAATCCTCACCAGGAACAAACCACAAACTAATGTACAAGATGTTTTTCTACATGGTTCTTGGTGCGATCAAAGTATATATAAAAGAGCCATGTGCAGAAAGAGCTGATTTTTTTCCAGCAGGGTTTTGTATTTCTCCACTGACTGTAATGAAAGGCCCCAGAGGGCAGTATGGCTGGCCTGTGTCATTGACTGGAAGATGGGGGTCATGTTCTAGGCTGACAAGACATGAGGCGGGGTCTCATGGCCAATCAACATCATTGACTACATATGGTCACATCTGGAAAACAAGAACCACTGTTGACACTGGTAAATGTCATGAAGAGCCATTTTTCAGTTTTTTTTTCCTCAAAAAGAAAAGCAAAATCAAACAAAACTGGAAAAAAGTCTGCAATTCATTTTCCCAATGGATATGAGAATGTAACTCACCCAGACGAGAGGTGAATCTGAGTAAGTCCAATAAACTCCTGTCATGCCACCTTACGACACTAAGCTGCGTGATCTTCTTTATGTCTTTCAGTCGTTCCATTAATCCCAATTGAGAGGATTTAGAAGGAGGAATTACAGGAGAGCTCATAATAAATAAAAAAAAAAAAATACACTGACAGGTGTATATCTGCCACCCCTTGGTTTCCAACACCATTCTGTAACCAAATGAGTGGAACACTATCGCCACCTAGTGGCAGATTAATCAAATTTTCTAAAATTGCTGGTCAGCATACATATTCCGGGGGGGTGGCGGGCGACAGAAAATAGACCCAGCTAACAAAAAACTTATTCCCCGACCTCTGATCCAAGGTAGAAGAGAATGCTCCTGGAACATAGTGGAAAAGAAAGGGCACCTGCTATCTTGCTAGCAGGAACCCAGTTTGCACACACCAATTTAGATAACAAGGCATGCTGCCAATGATCATAGCTTCAGACATACCTCACCATGTTCTGACAGCAAACTGCTTTCATGTTGCAAGACACCTGGTCGATTTTCCATCTGTGGTTGCCAAAACACTGCAGAAAGGGGTGCCTGCTTGTCCACAATACTTAGATTCCCAAAGAGTCAGATTATTAAATTCACCCTTTTTATTATCTCAAAATTATATCACAGTCACATTTTTTGACAAGCCAGGCACATGGGCAGACAGTTTAAAACTAGTCATCAGAAAACACACATTCGGACACTTAGGCATCCACTGAAGTGTGGAGACAGGAGCGGAAAACATTTTTACAACCATCTATCATGACCCACCCAAAATTGTGACTTCTGTAGTGTGAAAATATAATATTATATATCCTAATATTCAGAAGTACAGTGTCTCAGACGAGGTTCACCTTTAGAGGAAAACAGTACCCTAGGCATAGTACCCCCAAGCATCAAAGGACAGTATCATTTAAAGTGCCACGATTGATAGTACAGCATTGTCATTTACAGGAAAATGGCCATGTCTTTAAAGAAGCACTCCATGCAATGCGCTTAACTTTTACTAATGTAATGCAGAAAGGAAGGAAAATCAACCACCCTTCAAGAAGCTGATTCAAATATCTACCAAATTAAGCGAACAAAAAAAATTCACATTTTTTGACTTTGCATTTTTGAACAACATAATTTCTCTAACCGAAAACGAAGAAAAGTACAGCAATCAGCATTTCAGCAGTCAGATCAAACTGATGGGCATGCATGAATTTTCCATGGAAAAGACAGTCAAGCCATAAAGCAGAAAGGCACCATTATGGTCCTAAACAGATAAAAAAGCAGCAAAGGCAAAGAATTAAAGCTACAGTAAGTACAGTACATGTTCTTTCAAGGTAGGCACCAGTGAATGATTCAACACAAAGTAAAATGACACCTGACATGCTAACAAAGCCATTAAAACCTCTTTTATATTGCCCTTTTTCCTCTGGCTTCAAGCACATTGTACATGAGGGAAGCCACGTTTGTCTTGGAGTTCTCTCACTGTAAACACCTGGACCGACTCCACTGAGCTGTGAGCACACTCTCCATCATCGCAGTGGGGTTGGAGCCCAGATCCTGGCGGAATTTGCAGGCCCTGTGCAGGCGCGGACTGAGGGCCAGCTTGGTGAGGTCCACCAGCTCCCGCCGGTGGGACAGCAGCGCCACCATGTGGTCCAGCTTGGAGCGGATGGTGGAGTAGTGGTACTGCCGCTCCTTGGTCAGCTTGCGGAAGCAGTCCCTAAGGTTGCCGTCTGGGGGATTCCGGAGGGGCGGGCGCCCGTCCACCCTAGGGGGCAGGCGGACCCGGGCGTCGGAGCCCGAGGCAGAGGAGGCGTGGTCCTGGCTGACGGTCTGATAGGTGGTTGTGGCAGCAGAGAGGGGGCGGCGGGCAAAGTAGGCCTCAGGCTCAGTCTGTACGCCACTGTCTGCGGTGGGGAAGCTGGTCTGCGTGGAGGTGTGACAGGATGGGGGGGCCAGAGGAGGGGCCGGGGTGTCCACAACGGGGCCAGGCACAAGCACGCCGGTGGGGGCTTCGGCCAGGACGTCCTGCACGTGGTCCTGCTCCATCCAGTCCTCCCCAAGGGTGGAGGAGTCCGACACAGGGCTGCTCTTGCGGCCCCCAGCCTCATCGCTGGGTAGCGGCTCGGCGGGGACCTGTGCCCGGGTAGGCGTGCTCGTCATCCTGGCGGGTTCTGGCTGGGGCACAGGAACGGGCACGCGTGGCGACTGCAGCACTGCTGGCGACTTGAGGAGCAGGTGGTCGTAGATCCCACTGTTACGGGCGCTGCCGGGGGCCCGGGTACTGATGGGCAAGGACTGCGCATACAGGATGCGGAACTCCTCGTCAAAGTTTTCCGTGATCTGGCCTGACAGCTCAATCAGGTTGCTGCTGTTCAGCTTTCCGTCAGTCCAGTTGAACCTGGGGGTGGAAGTATACAACCAAAATGCCAGATTCATCCCATACCCTCTCTTATATTGTTTCTGTTGAAAATAATAATAGTAATTCACAGTGATAATAACAAGAATAATATTACTGTAACTACTACTAACAAGACTAATAATAAAATCCATCCCTGAATCAATCACAGTGTGCTCTCCAAAGAAAGGCATGCTATTTGTAACACTCGTCCTCAAACAGCAGTTGTACACCCTTATTGCGGGACATTCCAATGAAGATACAGCAGTAAGGCAGCGGAGTTCCTCTGCGTACCTGTAGGATCCGGTGGCTACGCGGTTTCCATCGATCAGCATGAATCGCTCATGCACTTTCCCCGTAATCTTGGCTCCAGAGCGCAGGAAGTAGGTGGCCCCCGTTATGGTCCGCACCCGCATTCGCTTTAACATTCAAACAAATGAATCCATCAATCAAACAAGAGAGAAAAAAAACCTTTCACAAGGTTTACACGAGCAACACTCCCTTAACAAAGTTGAATGTCAGCAGAGGTGCTGTGTATTGGTGGGAGAGCTTCACTTATGACCTGTGGGCTGCAGGTTTTACTCCCAGAAACACTGCTTTTGAACCCTTGCTTAATACGTGCATTTCTGAATTGTGTCAAAGATATCAAACTGTATGCTGTGTAAACTGTAAGCTATGCATGTCCCTTAGATAAACTTATTTGCTAAACAAATAAATGTTAATGCCTACTCTGCCAGGTACAACAAATGCGAAATTTTAGTATTTGATGGGGAAGTCAGCTTGTAACCAAGGCCTTGAAAAGTTGATTCCAAAGTGAGGCATTCCTGTTTTGCAATAATTTTGACCCTGGATAACCCTGAATGAGGGCCTCAGCTACACAAGCAAATACTTACATATGTTCTACCAGGTTCAGATTGAATTAAATAGCTCACCCATTTATACAGCTGGATATGCTGATAGTACAACAGCAGTTCCTCACATGGGGGTCAAATAAGCAACCTCTGGCTTACAAGCCTGCATACCACACTGCTTGCACATTTTAAACATGTTATTACAGGTACCCGTAAGTCCTCGAGGCGCACGCTGAGGTTCTTGCACATCTGAAGGAAGGAGCCAACGCAGGACTGGTCCAGCAGGATGTAGACGGGAACCCTGCGCTTGGAGCAGGCCTCCTGCAGATCCCTGAAGATGTCCAGGTCTGTGAGGGAGTCCGTCACCACGGCAATCACCTGCAACCACCCAAGCAGCTACACTTACTGACATTCTTATGAGTATCAAGTTGTTTGATCACCTGCGACCAAAGAGCCAATCACTTTTACTTATTATCTCTTGACTTTTGGGGGATGGAAAACATTTTTCAACCTAACACTGCATAACATTAAATTTTGTAAACGTGTTTAAAAAATATATATATATAACATTACTGCACTTAAACTTCAGGTTAGCCTCACTCATTCAGAAGCGTGGAATTCCTCTTTAGTCATACATTGTCGCATCACAAATTAAAAAACAGTTGCAAACACACTCCCATCAAAGATACCTTTTCGATGAATTTCGGCATATTTTTAAAGGTAAATGAATTATAGCTTAAAGATGACTCCTGTATTTGTGATTTAAGGTGCGTGTTCAAACGTGTTCATTGACAGAGTTGCTGTTCCTGAAAGCTTTTAAGCTTTTAACACCGCTTCACATTATTGAAATTCCAGCGGTCAGATTCAACATTGTTGTAACTTAAATATGAGGGTATTTCAGATTCCAGCATGCACTGAAATTATAAAAACTCTTTTAAACAACAGAATGTTTCACAGTCTCTCTCACACACATGCACACAGGCTCAAAGTCCCTCGACTCCCCGAGGCAACCGCATTCTCATATCTCCAGTGTTTGATTACATGCGCGTACTTGTGCGTGAACGCGAGGAAACCTTTCACCCTCGGGGAGTGTAGCACGCCTTGACGTAGACGTTTACTTTTCAGGTGTGTTCACCAAGAGGGACAAAAGACTAACGTATTTGATTAGTTCCTGAATCTAAGGCCAATTATGAGCATTATGGGTTCGGTTTTGAAAAAAGAAAAAAAAAAAAGCACGTCTACCATTCGTTCGTTATAAATTTGATGTCGTTTTGCGGTAAATACAAATACAGGACAAATTGGTTTGTATAGACTAGGTCAACACAAGGTTTTGGTCTGTCGGACGTGGCTCAAGGATTTCATGCCTAGGCAAACACAGAACCATGCAATTGCTATAGGTTACACTAAAAACTCGTGGAACCGTTTCCAAACATCATTCAATGAGCCTTCTTGCTTTGTGTTATTTTGATGGGTATATTAGTTTTATATGTATTAATTATACTCAGGACTTTTGCAAGACTGGCGTTTCTACACTGTAAACTATTAAAGAATGTTCTTAATGGTTTCTTGGTGGGTGGTTAATTTGCAGTTTATTGCAAACTTCACTCACGTGACTTCAGACTTTGGTCCAGAGGACGATGCACTATAAAATCAGTGTCTCGCATGTGCCCATAAAAGCATTTCTTTACCAGAACACGAAGACAGCTAACCAACGTGCTGCATTGTAACCACGTCATAAATAGTATTATGCCCATGTGACAATGTTTATTGACTTGTTTGCATACAAGCTTTTTGGAATCGTTTCTTTACAAGATATTTTTACTGAAAATATTCTCAAAGCTCTGCTCAGCGTTTTATCTTGCTATGGTTTGACAAAACGTGGATACATCTTTGGAATGCCCAGGAAGTTTTTTTGTTAATTATTATAAATGTTACCCTTTGATTCATTACCTCTTTGGCGCTTTTTATCATTCGCCTTGCAGCCTCCTTACAACTGTAGATACTCTCCCCGTAGCTGGGCTGAAAATAGGCGACAGCCCGGGTAACCCCTCGAAAGGACCCCGCGGTGAACGCTGGCCAGCCCATCTCCAGAAGCGGGGGCTCCACGTCCGACACCTCCGGGAAGTAGGTGACAGACGAACAGTCCATTGAACTCGTCATGGAGTGTTCTAGCACGACGTCTTCCCCGTTCAGAGAAACGCATCGTGGCACCACCGCCGAGTGGGTGATGCGTCGGATTTCGTCGTCGGAAAGGAAATTAGGTATCCTCTCTTTCTTTAAGAAACCCAAAAAAGCATCTACCCCACCTGCAACCAGTTCCTCCAAAGCAAGCCGGTGCCTTTCATTGTACAGCTCCTGAATATTAATGTCATTTCCCCGCTTATACAGCCTCAATGCCGGCGAATCATCCAGGCACTGTGAAAGAGCCATAGCACCGCACCGCAAGACGCTGCCCACACCTCAACGAGAATATCCTGGTTTCCTGAATCGTGGGTCAGTTTTTCAAACGCTAACACGTTTGTATTTTGCATCCCTGACAGTGCCGTCCCACCACCGATCGGTATTGGTCGACAGAGAACTGTCAACTCTGTCCTAACGCATGCGACTGCCCCCCTTCACAGACACGCCGCGCTCATTGGTTCACAGTTTGAATTTGGAGGCAAACAACTCCCGAGCCCATCCTGACATCCTGCATAGTTTGCTTTGCTTTCCCTGGATGACTCACTGTATTTTCAGTTTAACGACTGCGCAGCTGTATGCCTAAAACGACCTATGATGCAATGTAATTTAAGCGATCTCGCTTTTGCTTGCTTCGCATTGGTCTGTCATGGCATTCTCATATTTTTTATGACCCACATTAATGTCTTGATGGTATAAAAGCAGCTGCTGGAATAAACTAAAATGGATAAAGGTATACAACAACGTTCTGTTAGGAGGAGACAATTGAAGGCCTTCGCTTTGTCAAGTTGGGCGTTTAATCGGTGTCCATTTTGTGCAATATCAGATAGACTTGCTGAACTATCCCTTTAATTCCTTCATTTCTGTTGTGGATAAAACGCTTGTTTTAAATGATACCATAGGATATTAAGAAGTTACTGATAATTTCACGTTTGAAAATGTAACATTCAGAGGTCGTCTGTATCAGAAATATTAAAACATGACAATATTTGTATTAATTATTATTTTAGAAAACCACCTCATAGATTTTGTATTATTACATAGGTAATACCACCTCTTATTTATGGCAGTCACATTTTTTATTTATTTTACACACAAGCGCGCGCACGCACACACACACACACACACAGACACAAATAGAGTGCAAGAGTAAAGTTTGGGAAAACGGATTGAATAAAGCCAATATTTAATGCAAAAGTTGACCGATTCAGAAAATACAATATCTTACATTGTCCTCATCCACTCCTTAGGTTTCAAAAGTAATTCTTAACACTCTTTGGAATCAAGCCAAATCAGTACATTTACTGTTCAATTGGTTCATGTTCCTGTTTGTCATATTGCAGGATCCCATTAAGACTTGATACAATTAGTCGAGCATAAAATACTGAAAACTGTAATTCATCACATAAACCATGAGGGGAAAATGTAAATTTGATGAATACATTCTGGATTTGATTAAAAAATGGACTTTGTATATCTATTATACATACTTACATAAATTAATCTCTGGTAATCACATTTGATCTGGAAGCTACTGGAGAAACACGACAAAAAAGTATGAAATAAAACTGCAGTTTTTGCCGTTTCATATAATAATGTTTAAAAGGTAAATGTGAAATCCATGGCAGTCAGTGTTGATGCATAGGGTGTACAGTTTCATTTTAAAAAAGACACAATCCCAGCTGGAGATCACTAGTTGATTATGCTTAATGCACTTTCTCTAATGATTCTGAAAGATGGGTGCTGATGCTAGGAAAAAACATCTTCAACTTCAAAGTCCAAAACTTATTTCTTCCAATAAAGTGTGTCATATTCTCTCAAATAAAATCCTTTCTTCCAAAAAGTTTCAGTCGTAGTGCAGAGCTGTGTAAAATATTATCCAAACAACCTGGAAACAAGGTAGAAACAAGTATCATTGGCACTGACACTTTCTCCATGAATCTTTACATTACTGCAATGCAGGTATTTTATTTGTTACAATTCTCAAACTCATGCTAAGGAAAAAATGTTATTTGATGTTATTTAAATGTTATATAGTATTCTGTTAAATTTGTGATTTTTCCTAAATTTGTTTTAATGTAGTCTTATTTGAAGGATTTCATTCACCAATCTGTGATGAGAACTGACTGTACACAAAACATGTTACCAGCTATTCAAAATATAAAATGAGCTTTTCCAAAACTGCAGTGTGAACTGCTACTCATTCAGAAACCCCTCCACTGAAGAGTCATTGACATTAGCATCCCACCAAAGAGATGTGAGCCAGACAACATCAACTGCAGCAAGGATTAATTTAGAGAATGAGAGAAGATCAGGTGAGAATGAGTGAACGCAACTTGGACTAAGACACTGGGCCACTGACCACTTCTTCTTTGTGTATAGTAGTACAATGCGATTTCTGTTGCTTGGGTCACAAACCCAGTCAAACACATCAATCGAAACAGACCTGTTACAGTACAGTGTCCCCATCACTAAACTGAGGCACTTTTTTATTTATAAGGTAAAGAGAGGAAGATTTACAATATGCATTAGGTGTCACAAAAGACACCAAAGAGCATATGAGGATGAATTCAATCTCTGTTAAAACATCTTATTCCAGCATTTTTGACAGGATCAAACTGAGGTTACGAGAGTATTAGCTATCAGCAGGATAGAACTGAGACTGTATGACAGTATTAGATACCAGAAGGATTGAACCAAAAGCGTATGGAGGACGGAAGTACCAGGAATAAAGCGAAGGATGTCATGAAGCCCTCTTTGGTTAACTCCCACGTTCCCCCGTATTCCTCCTCATCCACCTGCTGGAAGCCACTGAAGTACACGTAGAGGAGGCCAGCGTTGACAATGCAAAATCTGATGAGGAAAAGACAGCACAGGAGGGTGCAGTGACAGACATAACTGAAACCCAAGAGAACTGAGAGAAAGCCATAGAGCTACTTCTGCAGCACTTGCTTTATCCTGTCAATTCCAGGATGTCATCACAATGTGCTTTTTGTTTAGGCCAATTCTGCCCCTACCACCAACTCTTTGTTTTAAATCAACATAGATTATTAATATTGGTATAAAAACTAATTCACATTATGTTCAGCACTAATATAAACATAGTAATATGTGTAAAGGTAAATGTAACACATAACAATAATATCAACTTATCACAACATATTTCCATTATATTATTAGGTAATGAGGTTTGATTTTTGACTTTGACATTCACATTCTAGAGAGTAATTTGGATAGAAACAAGACATTTTAATGCACAGTACATATGCAGACACTTTTATTGAGATGTGTCTGCACAACATGAAGTGCAAAGTGTTGTAGGATACCCCTCACTTTGTAACCAGCTGAGCTATTCGCTTGATTGAAATGGGTAACCAAGGGCCTAATAATCCCTTAGCCCTTGTTATGATTCCTTATGGGCACCCGCAAACTTGGCAGATTTGCAAGCACACTCAGACTTTGGGGGTTGGGCCCTTTGGAAGGATGTACTGATTAGACTGGGATGCAGCTGGCCAATTCCAGCTGTCCAGAGAGGAGCCATATGCTGACTTATCACTTTGCTATCACACCTGTACTTGCTTTCCAGTTTGCCTTTTTATTCCCACAGTGGATCACCCAATACTCTGCTTGTAAGAGGAAATGGAGTAATGTACTTAGAGGGGACCACTGTTGTATTCTGCAATAAAATTATGCATGATACATAAAAATGTATAATACATAATTTAGGTACTATTATTGGCATTTAGCAGATGCTTTTATCTAGCTTTCCTTATTTTTTTTTTCATTTCAGCTTTTACTCATGGTTTGCTTTTACATAGTTCCACCACTATGACACTGAAAACAAACCCAAACTTCACAGCACTCAAATGCACACATACACACCGGCACAGGAAAAATGTACTACATAAAGCTTGTATTTAATAAAAAATAACATGATGGTTTACAAAATAAAATATTTCAACATACTCATCCATTTATTAATTTCAAATTAAAATCTGTCCCTGAAAAGCCAAATCAGTATGTAGGACTGTTTATTTTTCAAGAACAGTTCAACAACAGGATTCAATTTGTTGGATATTACATACTTATCCGGCGTAAAATATTGAAAAGAATGTTTTGTCAGACAAGCCATAAGTGAAAAATATAAAAATTCCTAACAGTTCCTGAAGGGGGCACAATCACATGCTACTGAGAGATTTTCTAGAGTACCCAAACAGGGCACTTTGAACAGCAGCCGCCTTGTGAGTTTTCTGCTCCGTATTGCTGCAAAAATAAAAATCGCAGGTGCGCACAGTGATTGAGTACTTACATGGCTATTCCCAGAAATCCTTTAAGAGGTGCGATTCCCCAGATCATTCCCAAGACAACAGCGATGATTTGCCGAAACCAGTATATAACATCTAAAAATTCATCCTGCGAAAAATTAAGAGGATTTACTTGCCAATCAAGCATGTGGGAAGTGCTACTACTTCTAAACTTCTCGCATGACATACGTGATGTGGAGACAGTTACTACCGTACCGCACATTTTAAATACCCAGCAAGAGGAAATTAAAATGCAATAATGTTCTTAGCTACAGTACATCTTGCCATTTGTCAACCGGGCCACTGATTTACACTTGCAACGTTGTGACCGGTAGTAAACTACACCAGCTAACCCAAGTGACAGAAATAAAAGCCACAATGTAGCCATCAATGGTGTCTGCATGCAATAAAATTCATTGATAAAGAAAGAGACAAGGTACTGTCCTCATCTCTGTCGAATCGTGTCCACAAGCGACAATGACGTCGGTAACCCCCCTCGAACCCGAAAGGAACAGAACCCGACAGGTGCTGCAAAGAGCATGGTAACCTCGAGGAAAGAGCGTCAATTTAATCAGAAACACAAACCTTTTCTTCCCACTGCGCATTGCTCTTGAACGCTTTACTCCACGCAGACTGTTTAACTCCCCCATTGGCGAGATTAACTTCTTCTTTCCGTTTAGAACTGCTCTTCATTCTCCGCGACAGCTATCGAGTCTGAGACGCCTCAGTACCAACCTCTTTTGGAAATGCTGAGATCTAACGTAGCCTGTTTGATTAAACTCACAGTTTTCCCCTCTTCTGTTTCTTTCGGTCGTTTCCTAAAAGCGTTGGACAGCCCCCAACCCACTTTCAGCCGCACGCTCGTGGTAAATTCACACTGCTTTTACCATGATAGAATTAGAGGAGAGTAATTTCCAGATATCGTGTCTAACAGCCAATTAGAGCACGTAGCGTTCGTGCTCCCAACCAATAATAAGTGTTACTTTAAGATTCCTTTGGTCTTTGGTCACTAGTCTTGGTCATGACATCGGAAGCGCTTAGAAATCTAACAGCGCCACCCAGAGTTGGAATATCAAGTGAGGTTGTTTTATGTACACAAGCTTGGGGAATATAGCTTACCCCGATTGACCTCACTCCAGCACAATATGCTTAAAAAATATGGTTTATTTTGTGCTTATTCCTAAAACTGGAAAAACTGGAGAGATGCATATGCTGCAAATAACATAGTGTTGCATTTTACTGTATGCTACTACAACCTTCGTTATTTATCAGCTATTGCCACTTAATCGATGTTAAACTAATCAAAGAGAAACACAAAACTCCTACAGTTTCTACAACTCAAACAGCCTCGAAGCGTCAAAAACATCCATAAGTAATAATGTCTCTTTTAAAATCTGCTCTACATAATCTAAAGGGTTTACGTTGTCTTTGTTTCACGGGTGATTAAGTGGGCTAGAATTATCGCGCGAGGACGCTCTTTCCACAGAAATAAGGACCCCCCTCACAAACGGAAACGCCTTCTAAATGACGCCGAGTAGCGGTAAGGAAGAGGATGGACGGTTAATTTTTTGCGAGCCATGCCTTTTTCAGGTCTTTTTTGAGGTAATGCGATTAGATAAATTGCAGGTTGAGTGCAATAAAACATGTTCTAATATTATACATGCGTTTTCGTGCCCCATAGATATTGGTAAGATACCCTCTGGGAATTCATTAAACGATTGTAGTGAAATGGATGGATTCAGTCCATTCTCGGTTCCATATGAGAGTACCAAGGCAAACACCTACATGTAACCCTACGTGAACGGCAACACAAATAAATATTAACAATTGGCTATCATTTAATTACAACGAAGGTAACAGGCGATAGGGTGGCTTATGTTGCCGTACATATTTACACAGTCCTCTCCTGTTGACATCAAACTATGTACCTCTAAGATGTGTTTTTGAGAGATCACACTATAGCCACTATTATGAGTGGCTCTACCTAAATCTGTCACACTAAGACAACAGCCTAAAGTGAATATTGGTTGATTGAAGCAGTCTATGACAGATTGATTGCTGCTCAAACGGAGTGTCAATCAGTATTGGTGATCAATATAAACTCAAGACAGAGATTAACTACAACTGCTACTGTTGTGGTAGGAGTGCTGTAACACGTCCCAAACCCACGCAGGGTTCCGCTGTCTGTGACGCTTTGGATCACGTGTCCCGGGATACGCACGCCGTATAGCTTTTCCTTTCTCGTTCGGCTGGTCATGTCGACTCGACATAAACAAGACCAAAGGGGCCATTGTACTGGCTGTGGTCACTGTCGAGTTTATACCAGTATACCCGGCGCAGTCGAGGAAATAGGTTCCACCCCCCGGCCGCAACAGGCACCGATTGGAGTTGCTTTCTGATGTTATTTATTTGCGTATTTATTGTGGATGATTTACATTTTTCGGTCACAGATCATCTATAAGGTAAGGGTACTTAAAGTTGTTGATTGCCTTTCCTCACATTATGTAGGGAGCGTGTGCCTTCTCAAAGTTGCGTTAGCTTCTTGGCTAGCTAGCAGCCCTATCCTATTTACCTATGCGACGTAGCAGACAGACAGGGCAGTTTACATGAAGTCGCCAATGTATAAAATGGCGACAGTAGGTGGGGGGCGCCGAGTAAAAATTTTGGGGGGGAGGCGGGTAGTCCTTTTTCTTTATGTAGATATATCACGGTACTATGAAGATTGTAGCTACCAAGTCCTCAAGAGGCTAGCTTACGGAATCTGTACCGAAAGGGTTAACGCGCCAGTTTTGTTACAGTTTCACGAATTTACTCAAGGTTCTATTTGCTTTGTCGCGCACCACCTCGTGCTGTTTCAGTGGTTGCAGAATCTCTTTTTTGAACGTCACTGGCGGCCCTCGAGCTACTCTGAATCCCAGAAGTTGAATAGGAATGATTGATCTCTCCATATCAATGATTTCATGATTCGGAAACGTTTTGTTAATGTGCTTTTTATGATTAGTGGCAAAACACAGATTGCCGAACCAGCTATCCCGCCAGTATCTATAAATCCACCAGTAGTTCACTTTCTATTTCATTTATTATTTGTGCGGTGTGACCCCTTTACTTTTGATGTTGTAACCTTCGTTCAATATAATGCCTTTGCCATCACGCCAGTATCTGTGAGCATTTATATTTCAAACCACAAGCTTGTATTATTTTACTTTACAAGAGATCTGTTTTTTTTTTCCTTCAGTAATTGCGATCGGTATTTTAAAGAAAACTGGACCAAAATCATCTCAGCTGTAGTTTAGGGTACATAGCTATAACATCTGGTGAGCTTGATTTGATTTTGTGTTCCGGGAAACCGTTGTAAGATTCATGAGAATGCTTCTCCGAAGTGGGTGGATATCTTATTTCCAGCCATGCACTAAACACGGTGTTCTGTTGAGCTTTATCTGCTTAAATATATCCAATAGTCTTTGAAAACAATATATTTTAGGTTATTGGTTATTTAGTTCTGTAACTGGCTTCATGTGGTGATGGTATGAATGCTTAGCGCCCTAGCGGACTCGATGAATCACAATATGCTAATTTTGCAAGAAGAGGTACACCTCGTACCCACGCGTTTCTCCAAGACCGTGCAGCTTTGTAATTAAAAGAAAAACATCTATAGCAACTCTCAGTTCTGTTTGGTGTAAAGGTAGCTTAAGGTTAGTATGTAATATGCATGGATGTAGTTATGCCTCACCTGGTTTCTCACAGAGGGATTATTATGATGTGTTGCCGCTGCCCACCCCTGCCCTCAGCACGCGCCTGATCTCAGACGACTTGATCGTGACTTTATCTGAAGTACATATGTTTGAGTAAATAAATAAATTAATAAATAAATAAAGGTAGACAAAACAAGGACAGCCAAGTTCCTCTGTCAGAGCCTCTGGGCTTTGAACATCATTTCCCATGGTGGATTTCAAAAGAATGTTCCTCCCCTCACCTCTTTCCAACTGCAGGAATGAGGCCAAGCTAGCTGCCTTTCATCTAGATCCCCTGAAAATGGGAGTGATGCGCAGTGTAGTTTGTGGCCATAACAAAGTGTGTTTGTGTACACTGAAACAAACCCAAGAGGACAAGGGACTTGGAGGGCATTTTGCCTTTCCAGAACACATCATAGTTTGAAAGTCGGGCTATATGCTGTTCTAAAGTCCCCAAACATCATTGTTCTGGTCTTGAAGCTGTAGGCCTTACTTTTGAAGTCACCACTGGCTTGCCATGAGGTTAGATGTCTTTAATTTGGTGTAGTATTGCTCAGTAAGAAGACTTTATTCTGAGCTGATGCAGAGACAATAACATTCCAGAATTTTAGAGAGACCCAGTCATTTAATGCCAACCAGATTTGTTGCCCAACAGTACTAAATAACAGTATCCATGATAATTTCTATGAAAATGAGCATTGACCTAAGAGAATAAACACTAAAAAGAGTGTATGTGTGAAACAGAATTGAATCGGTACAGTTTTAGCTAACTCTTTTGTATCCTCTGTAATTGAAATGTGATAACCTACAACCAAAGCAATCAGTGCTCTTCTTAGGGATTCCCCAATTGTAATTTCAGTGTAAAACCCTTCACTGAAGTAGAAGAGGGGAGTCTGTGGCAGGGAGCCCCTTGCCCTGGTACTATAGACCAGATGTGGCACAGGCAAACATCAGATGTAGCTCATCAGATGTGGTACAGGCAGACATGGCTTTCATTTTCATGTGAAGAAGAGGAAGATGAAGGGCTCAGTCATAAATATTCTGACGAGCTCAGTAAAACCTCAAGGCGAAGCTGCAAGGTGCATTCTTAAAGATGTGAAAGGAAGAGCAGGATGCAGGGAAAGGAGGCACTGGCGATGGCCTGCCTGAATTGGTCAGTCCTGGTGGCTACATGGTCTAAAGCTTATGATTTGTTCACACTTCCTACAGTCCCACTTGCTTGCAAGTCTTGTTTCACTGAAATAGAAATCGTGTGATGGAAGGTGGCACCTCGACCAGACAGAGAGAGGAAAGGAAATGGGAATTTTCCACCATAATTAAGTGTACTTATTTAGCATTACGTCTTTCCCACTGCAGAGCTGGAACTAGCTCATTGTACCCCTTTTCCACTGTAGAACTAGAGCCAGTCTGGCTCATTATAAGGGGGAAGGAATACAATGAACCAGCCTGGTTACATCTGTACTATGGGAAAGGGGTATGAAGAACCAGCCAGACAGGGAAACATGAGGGTCATCAGTCATGGCAGACTGTGGAAAAACAACCTGTACAGGGAGGGCCAGGAACTTGGTGCAGGGCGCAGGGGTGACCACCTTGTGTGGTTGGCCAACAGAGAACACTGTTGCCATGGGGACACTAGCACACAATTGTCACTGCTGACCTGTCTCTTAGCAAGAGGATAGGACTCCTGTCCTCCAAGAGGCTGCAGCCAGGATGATTGTATCCATGTATACATCAACACACATGCATATACATATATATGAGTGTGTACATAGGTATGCGGCTGAGCTGACTGCCACTCAGGGACAGGGCTCTGGGTCAGGATGAGAGCTGCTTTACTTCAAAGGCCTGCTGTGTAAGCACTCTGCTAATGAGTCACATTTTTAATGAAGGTAA
Organism: Megalops cyprinoides; assembly: GCF_013368585.1. Taxonomy (NCBI): domain Eukaryota; kingdom Metazoa; phylum Chordata; class Actinopteri; order Elopiformes; family Megalopidae; genus Megalops; species Megalops cyprinoides. Next base: position 19,343,065 of record NC_050588.1, read on the forward strand.
ACTTTTTGGACAGAAATGCCAGGGGAACACACACACACACACACACACTCTCTCTCTCTCACACTCACACAGATGTAGAGGTAGACAGGCATACAAAATATTTAAACTGTCAGGGCTATGAACTTGCCTCTCATCTGCTCTCCCTTGTCGATGCAAAACCAGCACACAGAGTCCTCATTAAAGGCAGTAACAGCACAGAATGTCTGCTAGGGTGGAAAAAACCCCATCCCAGCCTTATATTTGGGTGTAGAGCTGATCCACATGACTTTAATCTATTTAATGGACACATCTGACAGACATCACTTTACTGCACCAGGGTTTGTTCTGTTGGTTTGTTTGCTTTTTTTCTCTGCATGTTATTAAATCCTCTGTAAGAGTTCATTGTAAATCCCTGCATTTGTCTGTGCATGTCCTTGTCTGCTATTTCTTTTATATTCAGAAACATGGAAGGTAGCTAATACAGAGTACATTTCCAGCCAGAGAAAGTGTGTGTGTGTGTGAGAGAGAGAGAGAGTTTGAATGTGTGTATGTGTATGTGTGTGTGTGTGTGTGTGTGTGTGTGTGTGTGTGTTTGAATGTGTGGCATGCAAGGACTGTGATAATGTGTGTAATACAAGAACTGATGTATGTATTTGTAACCAAGCACTAAGCTTAATGATTCTTGATTTGGTAATTTGGCAGACCTGTTATGTACCATGGATAAAAGCTATTTGTGTTCATTAGTATGCTAGAATAGATTATGAAATATATTTGAGTTCTTTTTTCTGTCAGGTAAGGTTTATTTCTAGCTTTGAAACCATGCAGATGCCAAGTATCAGTGGTTTTCAAAATAATGCAAGAATTCAGTCATCTGCTTGTTTCATGTAACTTAGTGAACCAATGGATGTACTAATCTGTGACCTAAAAACTGAAGTGAGAAGCAAATCATGAACTTTGCCCAAAGTGGACCGTGACAACCTTAGCAGTGACAAAGTCAAGGTGTCTGAGAATGCTTATGTGCAGAGGAAGAGTAGAGGACAGAGGACAGCAGGAGTGTGTGTGTGTGTGTGTGTGTGGATCATATAAGCACATTTGTGTGTTTTATATATAATTGCGTGTGTGCGCGTGCGTGCATGTGTGCGTGCGTGCGTGCGCGTGTGTGTGTGTGTTTTTGTGTGTGTGCATGCTATCCCACAATTCCCTTGGGTTGGCCACGTCATCAGAGTGGCTGCAGGGGGCAGCAGTAAGGTCTGGCTTCAGGGCAGGTCCCTCTGCTCCATATTACCAGGGCAGTTTATAGAAGGCAAGAGCATGAAACCTAAACCCTTTCATCTATATTCATCTCACCCCAACATAGCCAGTACGTGAGAATTGCTGCTTCACACACAGTGAAGCTCACATACAGTTTAATATGTACCATCTGAGACATCCTGAGACCTCAGACTTATTCTTAACTGTCAGTCACTGTCTTGTGTCTGTTTACATTTATATTATTGTGTCACCAGGTTTACAGCATACACTGTATAAAAGGCTCCCGGAGCAGTGATTTGTATAGGACTGCTTGAGGTATACCCATTTTGAGAAAACCATACCCAGCCTTAAACCACCACCACCACCAATTGGAGGGTAGTTCACATATACTGGCTGAGTGAGATGACCGTGAATAAAAGAGTTTAGATTTTGTACTCTCTTCTTCTATAAACCTCCTTTTTGTGAATCTGTAAATCACCTAAATTGAAGCATAGCATGATAAATAGGATTCAGACTTTGTAACTCCTAGAACACAGCCCAAAAACCAACCTCAATCATTGTTAACCAGCATGTTTGACACATCCAAATGCCAGACTGCAGAGTGATTGATTTATTTATTTAACTACAATCTGGATTTTTTTTCTCCCCCAACCACTGAAAGCTAATTGGAATTTTGAGAGTACTCACTTTTAATAAGCTTGGTTCAATTAAAGAGAGAGGTGCCTGCTTCATCTTGGAGTCATCCAGTTTCCACGGAAACAATTTACACCACTCCGTGAGATAAATAATTCAACCTAGCAGGATTTTTTTTTCTTCAGCATTCAGTGAAGTTTATTCAGATGACAGTATTTCATGCACAAAGCTAAGCTTTTATTGCAAGCTTTGTTCAGGTTATGCATCCCATGCAGTTAATCGTAAGGGATTATTTGCGATTTTAGGCCATCTAGGCGTAGAACACTCAATTTCAATTTTCCCACGGTATCAGTCACAGGTTTACACTTCATCATTGTGCAGACTTCAAGTTCTTATGCACTGATAGAGGTCTTGAACATGTTTTTAGCCCTCATTGGGACCTGACACATTGTTAATGCCACTCAAATTAATGCTGTGAGTATGTACGTGGCCACCAAGGCATTGATTCACAGATGGGTGCACATCTCTAGAAACAGCAAAAAGATTACAGGTGTAATGTGAGAATGATGTAATGTGCCAATGTGTCATGTTGGAGAATGACGTAGTGTGGGAGAACGATGTACCAGACAGCCAGGACTTTCGGGCACGACGCAAGACCGCAGTCAGTTGAAGCAATGCCATTACGTCACTGTGTTCCCTGTTGTTTCAAACATCAGCCTGTAGGGAATTGTCCCAAAGGGACATCAGCCCAGGGAATCTGAAGACTTCAGATATTCTCCTCTCAAAGTCTTTATTTGTACTTTCTCCTTTTCCCCCATTTTCCCAACATTTTCCTTTTGATCTCATTCACCAACACGACATCACGTTCTCCCTACATCATTCATCGTTACATCAGTGGTAAAATCACGGAAGAAGCACCCTTTTATGTGCTGCATTTGTGGGTGCTCTATGACAGCAATATTTTGGGCAATGAATGCCTTGGTCATCTTACATTCATGGTAACATTCCATAGTTTTGCACCTTGCAAATTCTGTGTCACCTCGACATGACATTATTTAAAAACATTTCATCATTCATGCACTATGTACTTTTCACAAGTAACATCGTTTGCACATTATGTCCCAAACCACTTCTAGTCAGATGTGAGAGCAGTAAGACAGTGACAGTCACAACATCACAGAAGATTAAATGAATCCGTTCGACATACTGATATTCCTTTGGCATATATATACAAGTTATTTTGCTTTATATTATGATAATAAATATATGTTACAATCCTGCTGTTTCAGTACCTCTTGCAATAACCAGTTTACAGGCTATAATTAATTGAAGTTGTCACCTTTATTTTACATGATGTCCACACGCATCTTCACGTCACGTTCACATCTTCAGCTGTTTCAGCAGCCCGTATACCTGTATACACTCACAACTAGGCCAGGTCAAGAAATGTGGCCATATTAATAACCGTGTTGGATACTCACCCTGCGCAGGGGTAACTTAAGCCATCTTGGACACTGAAGTTTGCACAATACTGTTTTAATCAGCAATGGGGTGATTGAAGCCGTATGCAATTTGATAAAAACGCAAGAATGTAGGAGGCCTGTGTGAGTTAGCCACCCACCCCCACGTTACAGGATGCACTATCACTGAAGCTTCTCTCTTGGGACAGGCTTTGGCAGAATTTTCCCAGCAGTTGCCTGATGCAATTAGCCGTACCAGTTACAAGCAGGTGTATGTTCTAATCAGCAGTGAATGAGCAATATGTTTCATTTATTTTGTCATTATTTATTAATTTAGGATGAGACCACTGAATATTTGATTATTTCAATATTCCACTACGACTGTTCTCTCTGCTACATGGCTCAGTATTCATATTATGAAGGCCAGAGCATGAAATAAGAATTTATCGCTATTATTCATTGTCCCTCTTGAAAGTGTGAGTGAATACAAATGAATTTACTATGAGTCACTCGAGTTTCATGCACAGCTTTAGGGAAAAATATAGGGCTAGATAATTTTAATATTCAGTTTTGGAACTCATTGAATGTTTGAATATCATGTTACTCAAAATGCACATATATATGTTCTGCCAAAAAAGGAAATTTCAGTACTGTGTATGCAATCCATCTGCAACAGTGGAGAAATATGGAGGTTGAAATGGAGTGCAGTGTTGGCTGTCAGTTGAATAGGCAGTTGGTTTGAAAGATTTGCATTGCCTGGTTCCTTCTCAGCTACAGCTCAGCTTGCCAGTGAGTGCCGACGAGGGTTTTAGTTCAGCTGGAACAGGCAGGTCAGTATTGCCACTCGCCGCCAATGACAGGAGAGACCTTTTGTTCAGACTTTGGGCCGAAATATGAGGTCTTATTGAGACGGCTTCTTTCAGGACGCCTCCGTTGGAGCACCGCCGTCTCATGTTTAACCAGATAAAGCACTCTTTTTGCTACGTGACCTCGTTCCACTTCCCAGCACATTCGAAAGTTGGTATGCAAAAAGGAGATGTACAGACAGGGACATCTTATTAGCACTCTCTTTTGTTTCTGCTGTTCAGCTGTCATAGCACTACATACCCAAATAACAAGGCTGCGCAAGTATATGCTAAACGTGACCCTGTCCTTTTATCTGAGTGTTCTACAGGTTTGTGAAATTCTCTCTCTTCATTTTTTTCCCTTTTACTTTTCCATCTCACAGAAATGAGTGAAGGAAGGAGGACATTAATACTGTTATTATCTTCATAGTCACTGTAAGCCATGCCTAATGGTATGAGGTCTTTGCAGGAGCATGAACACACTCATGAGGTGGCCACTGTCTGCATACTTTAAAGCATAGCAGTGCTGTTAAAGTGGATATGCTGGATGAGGTGACATCCTAAAACATCCCAAATAACAACAAACTGACAGCTTATCCAGGAAGGTATGCTTGAACGTTAGATTCTTGCTGCAAAATCTGGCGTAACGTCTGACTCTGCAAGCCAGTCAGGTGTGGATAAGGCCTTAAATGTATGTGTAGGCACACATTTGCTTTTTGTTGGTAGGATTTGTTTATCAAGCACCCCAGAGCAGTTTAACATGAGTACAGTCACAATTTCATGTGCATGGTTGGGGTTTTTTTTTTGTTTAGGAGTAAGGGACCTTGAACTATAGGTCCAGGGATCTGAGTGGTTGACCGTCAGGTCCAGAGCCCAGTGTTCTGTCCACCTGCACCACACTTACTTCCCTTAATAATGTCAAAGATATGGAAGGTAAAACGGCTCTGACATGGACGAACCCGAATGCTGCAGCACACGCTCAGGAGGCGTGCATGCGTGCGTCAGGGCACCGTATGGAGCGCCCCACCCCCTCCACGTCTCTGCCCCTCTCAGGGTGTTCTGTGCCCAGACGTGGCCGCCCCGTGACCCCTCCGCAGGCGGCGTGTACCGCGCGCGCCTGGATGCAGCGAACCAGGATTAGAGAGTAAGATGGCGGTGACCTAGATTTTTGGGCAGGGAGGCAGTGCCACGGCAGTGCCGAGAGACGGAGCGACGCGTCTGGGAGGGGGGTACGCCGTGTCCCCGCTGGAGTTTTTTTTATTATTTTTCTGGAGCAGTTTAATCTTTTATTTAAGGATCGGGGGTGGCAGTGAGCGCAGAAGCCCCGCCCATTGGGTATAAGTGCCTCCTTCGCACTTTTAAGTGTATATGTCCAAACTGTATATGCAGGACGGCGTAGTCCCCCTGGAATTAGGCCAGTTACCAGAAGGCCTGACGTGCTGTTGGACCTGTCTTTGCTCTGCTGTTGTACTCTTGAGCAAGGATACTTCAAATTCCTCTGGAAATGTGCAACTGTATAAATGCGCAATATGTAAAACTATACAAATCACCCCGGATGAGGTTGTCTGCTGTGGAAATGAACAATGTAATGTCTCTCTTTGACTTGGTGCTTGCCAAGGCCCAGCGGTGGGCCGAGACCTAGGAGAGGCAATGGTTGGTCAGGTGGAAGGGTACAAACAAAAAGGTCGCACAAGGAGAGCATGGGGACATTTAAAATCTTCTCAGTCAGTCCTTTCACCAGAATGAAGTGCTAAGGGGAGTACAGAGTGGTTATGCTACATACAAGGACTGAACTGTGGCAGTGGGCTGTCTTTTAGAAATGTTTTATAACTTTAAACAGACAGCGCCGGGTAAATGCTAAGACTGTAAAAACAAAACTTGACCCTCACATGTTAAGGAAACAAAGGTTCTGAGTTGTATCACTTTGCCACATTGCCTGCAGTGAACCTCCTCTAAATTCATATGAATTAAAGGGTCACAGAATTCACTGATCCTGATGGCATGTGGATCAGCTGGTTATGTCAGGCTCACACAATGCGATGAGCCATCCAGTTGATTCAACAATCGGTAAAGGTGCATGGCGCACATAAATAAAAAAAAAAAAAAAAAACCTCACACAGCTCCTTCTATTTGAATCTCACTCTGTTTGATTGGTTGGCATAACTCTGCTAAATTTGGCAGGGAGAGGTATTTCTGCACTGCCCCCTGAGCGAAAAGTTCTGGATGGTTCTTCAGCAACCCCCCAGAGTGCAGTGTGCTGATGCAAACGGGCAGCGCTTCCAGGGGGAACTGACTCAAACCCGATGCACTCTGCCTCCCTCACTGACACATCTTGGCATTTGAACCAAGTGAGGAAAAAAAGCTGTCTTCCTTTTCAATTTCTTCTCTCACGACTGCGCTACATATGGTAGCGCGCCCAGAGTAACAATCATTATGTGAGGTTTACATAATTGTTAAACAAAACAAGTGGAAAAATGTGAACCATAAATGAACCTTGTCCTGGAAAAGCCTCAAACAGCCGGTGGTGCTGTCAGTGTGTGTGTGTGTGTGTGTGTGTGTGTGTGTGTGTGTGGGTCTATGTGTGTCAGTGTGTGCACGATAGAGAGGGGGTGATGGAGTGGTGCATGCTGGGATATGAATAAGCTGGAGGTGTGTGTGTGTGTGTGTGCGCACATACGTTTGTGAAAGAAAAACACACGGAAGTTGTACACTGTTCCAGTACTTGTTGGCAAACTTCCCCTCTCACATGACAAGTTGCCACACGACACAGCAACACACAGGCAAGTGTCAGCAACCCTGAGGAAAACACATTACAGACACCAGGGAGCATAATGGCTCCAAAGTTGTTTACACCAAAATGTAAACAGATAGCACAATAATGCAGCTGTCAGCAACAAGCGTGGCATTATCCCAAGGCTGTCATTCAATTTAGCCTGATATGAGTCATGTTCAGTCACCTGTGCTTCCTAGATGTAGGGGTATGTATCCAAGTAAAATCCAGGTTTGCACACAATAATTTAAGATTCAGTGTTTCTTGTGTTTTGTGTCAACTGCCATTAAAAATATATTTATTTCGGGGCAACAGTGTGGCATAGTGGCACAGGAACTGGCTTTTTGACTAGGATGTTGCAGGTTCAGTTCTAACAGGGAATTGTATTGATGGTTAAGAAAGTAAGTCACCCCAGATAAAGGCCTATTGTAATATCAAGAATGCTGCCTCATTGAGATTTTTTATATCTCACCTGCAGGTTTCCAGTCAGCTGCTAAAAATATAATCTGCACAGCAGGGGAGGTCCCAAAAGCCAGGGAGGAGCATGAGTTGACGTCACCCCCCTCTTCACCTGTGAACCCCAGCATTTTTCACCGGACGCCTCCAGCATTTCAGCCAGTCAGCACCACACGCCCCCCCAGGCATCCCACCGCCATGGCCAGCAAGAGGAAATCCACCGTCCCCTGCATGATCCCACCCAAAATCATCCACATGGCAGAGGAGCAGGAAGCCAGCCTTCCCGACCGTCTACCGCCTCCTGCCAAGGAGACTTTCATCCGCAAAGAGGAGGAGGAGGAGCAGGCCGTGAGGGCACAGGGCTCCAAGGATGTAAGTCAGTCCTCCTGGCCTGAGGGGGGTGATGTGCAGCAGGCAGGGGACTCTTACAGCTGTCGGCCCTGCCATTTCGAGTCCCAAGATCTCAACCTGTTCCTGGATCACGTCTACAGCGGTCACCCGGATTTTCGGGCCGACCCCAGCTTCTACTGCGTGGACTGCGGGGTCTCCACCGAGAAGTTCGAAGGCCTGGCCCTGCACAATGCGCGGGCGCACCCTAACGTGGGCCTGGCGGGCAGCCCGGTGCACACTGCCCTGCAGGTGAGAAAGAGAGACAGGAGGACGACGGTGGAGCAGAGCTTGGTTGGAGGCGAGGGCTCGAAGGAATCCGAGATCTCCATCACCAAGACGCCTATCATGAAGATGCTGGGAAAGGGCAAGTCTGAGCACAAGAGGATTGTGGTGTCGCACCCCACAGGGGAGGAGCCTTTGAACCCAGACTCCTTCGGTCAAAAGGAGGGAGAGAAGAAAGACGCCCCAGCCGCCATGCCCACTTCTGCTGTCGTTCACAACGGAGCAGCGGCTAAGGTCCCGATTCCTTCTGCTATACAGATTGTGAACGGCTCAGGCACCCTTCCCGTGCTTAAAACAGCCATCAGCCAGGTGGTGACAATGGTGCAGAACCGCACCCCTCACCAGCAGTCCGCCCCTATCACGGTCTCCTCTTCCTCCTCCTCCTCCTCCACCACCAGCTCCAGGAACCTGCCCAAGGTGATGATCCCGCTGAGCAGCATCCCCACCTACAACGCCGCCATGGACTCCAGCAGCTTCCTCAAGACCTCCTTCAGCAAGTTCCCCTACCCGACGAAGGCGGAACTATGCTACCTGACTGTGGTGACTAAGTACCCCGAAGAGCAGATCAAGATCTGGTTCACCGCGCAGCGGCTCAAGCAAGGGATCAGCTGGTCGCCGGAGGAGATTGAGGATTCGCGGCGGAAGATGTTCAACACCATCATCCAGGCGCCGTCCTCCACCCCACCGCAGCAGAGCCAGCACCAGCAGTCACGCCACGCCCAGCACAACCCCGCCCAGCACACCATCACTGTCCTGCCCACCCCTCTGGGCTCCAACGGCATCCCCCACATCCTGCAGGGCAGCCTGATGGGGCAGGGAGGGGTGATCGTCACCCAGCCGGTGATTGCCAACGGGATCCAAGTTGGCAGCACGCCCGTGACCCTGGCCGTGACCCCCAAGCCCCAGGCCAGGCCACAGATGCAAGCCAAGCCAGCAGCTGCGCTTGTTGCTGACAAGGGGGTCAGCATGGTCGTGGGAGCCGTGGGCAGCAGCAGTCGCATCACCAGCAGCAGCAGCAGCAGCAGCAGCACTAGTAGCACCAGCAGCCACACCAGCATTCGCAGTAACGGTGCCAACAATGGCAATAGCAGCACCAGCAGCACCAGCAAAACCAATGGCGACGGTGGAAGCAAGGCAGCGGAGGCGGTGGCGCTGCCCGCCCCCAAGGTCGCCCACAGCTCCCGCACTCTCCCCAGCAGCTTCCTGGACCCCAGTTTTTACAAGAGCAAGAAGTCGCAGGAGCAGCTGGGCGCCCTCAAGCAGAGCTTCGTCCGCTGCGAGTTTCCGGGACAAGAGGAGGTGGAGCGGCTCACCAAGATCACGGGCCTGACAGTCCGGGAGGTGCGCAAGTGGTTCAGCGACCGCCGCTACCACAACCGTAACCTGAAGGGTTCACGCCCCGGCGGAGGGGTGCTGTTTGGGGGGAGCTCCCTCCTCGACCTCACCGACAGCCCCTCCCCAACGGGGAGCCCCAAACCCCAGCAGTCCTCACGAAGCCCGCCCACAGCGTCGAGGCGAGCCCCCCAAGCCCAGGCCCCAGATTTCACTGCCATCCGCTACAAGGAGCGGGACCCCCAGCAGGTGCGCGCCCTGGAGGCCAGCTTTGCCCTGGACCCGCTGCCCTCCACGGAGGAGGTGGACAGGCTGCGGGCGGAGACCAAGATGACCCGGCGAGAGATCGATGGCTGGTTTGCAGACCGGCGGAAGAGGTCGGTGCCCAAGAGGAAAGGGGAGGACGATGAGCAGGAGGAAGAGGAAGAGATGGAGGACGAGGAGGCTGACGAAAGCAGGGACAGGAGCCTTGCCGGTGAAGAACGGAAGCTCGACGCGGAGGACCCGTTGCAAGGGACGTCGACGCAGCAGCACGGCAAAGAAGAAAAGGGCAAGGACGATGCCCTCGGCGGCTCAGGGCCCAAGGTCAACCCCATCAAGATAAACCTAAAGATGCTCAAGGTGACCAAGACGGAGGGCAAGCCCGATGCTGACGGCAGCCAGCCCGAACGTGAGCGCGAATCCGACAGCCCTAAATCGCCTCCGCTCTTCACCTCTGGCCGTGGCAAGAAGACAGCCGAGCAGCTGCACCTGCTAAGGCAGGTGTTTGCTCGCACCCACTGGCCCAGCAGCCTCCAGTACGACGAGCTGATCACCAAGACGGGGCTGCCGCGGCCTGAGGTGGTGCGCTGGTTCGGGGACAGCCGCTACGTGTACAAGAACGGTCAGCTTAAGTGGCTGGAGAGCTACCAGCGTGCCGCAGCCGAGGAGGACGCAGCGGCGAAGGAAGACACTACAGTATTGAAGGACCACCCGACCGGCCAAGGAAAGCCGGGGGAGGAGCACAGCGAGGGGCGCGGGGAGTCTGGCAGGCAGAGCGAGGAGCACGTCCACCGGGGATTCGGGACGCAGGCGCCCCAGCCGCTGGAGGGCAGAGTGACAGAGGAGGCAGGCCACGTGGACCTGGCGCCTGCTTGGCAGGACCAAGGTGTGACAAAGGAAACGCAGCCCAAGCAGAATGAGAACAGCGTGGGGACACGAGAGGAGCCTAATCAGGTCACCAGCGCCCAGGCAGTGAAGCCCAGTTCAGGTGGGTCCTCATTGGATGGTTCCTCAGGTTTGGCTAGATGGCCCAGAATCCTGTACTGTTCATCTCTTCATTTGCTGACATTGTGCTGAATTCTTAGGATGTTGCACTTCATCCGAAATACAGCTTTTGCAGGATTAAAACAGAAAAAGGAACTCGTAATTGAGACCAGAGGTCTCAAACTTGGATGGCGGAGAGCTGTCTTGTATTTTTTGGGTGCCTTTCCAACATTTTCCTCCACATACTGTTGAGTGCAAGCAAACAGCACTGCAGATGTGTCCTTTAATACCCTCCCTCTGGTTGGATAAATAGACTCAGTTGAGCCCATGAGGAAATATTTGGAATGAATGCCGGCATACATTGTTGCCCTGTGTTACATTTAGAGCTAGAGAGAAGGGGAAAATTACTGTGGTTATCAGTGCTCTCATCAGGGTTTTATAATGTTTCATATGTCAAAGAAAATCTTTGTCCAGCATTTCAACACAAAAAAATTCACAGATTTTACAAGAGGATACGCATACGCGTTGGTACTCTGAAAGCATTTTTTGACAGAGGCTTGAAAGACCAGAATCTGTATTTATTTATAACAGTAAGTCATTCTCTTTTTTTTAACACCTGTGGGTTAAAAACAGAGGTGTTTATGTTGATCAGAAATTCAAGATAAAAGATCCACACTTGGATCCCTGCAGGCTTCTTATATTAAAAATGAGGTTAGAGGATTTAAATGTAGAGGCATGTCGCCCTTATCAGTGCAGTGGTGCTATAATGTTTACAAAGTTATGTAAGCCTAGCTACTTAACTAAAATACATTACCACATGTATAGAAGTTAATGAGAAAGGAATTGACAATTAGTGCTTCTATTTTAAGTAACACCGTTAAGTTTCTAGCATGGAGCTGCACTCCTAAAAAACAATACACAAAAAAGTAAAATATTACACTACACTAAAACTAAAACTGTACTATACTATATTTTCGAGCAAAGTAGGTTGTGCTCTTATTTCAGCCTGTGTGTGACTTCGTAGTTTGTATAGTTTCTTTCTGGTGGGGAAGCAGGATGTTGCTGACTGGTTAGATTTCAGGATTTCACCAGTGTATGTGTGGGATATTAAGGATGGACATGTGGATGGAAAGCCACAAGATGCAGACAAGTCCAGACAAGCAAACTTCTGTGTGTGGAGCTCCTCTTTTATTACTGTTTTGAGCCTGGGGCATTCTGGACCACAGATGGCCACATGTCCTGAGTATGTGTAGTGAAGTTATGAATATATTTGCAATTAACAGTATTCACCTAACAAGTATGAGGGAAACTGGTTTCCTTTCCTTGATTACCTTCTTCTTAACACTCTTAACATGTGTTTTTTTATTATTATTACTGAGAGCTGCAAAAAATTCCTGTGTTAATCACCTTTAATGTGTGTGTTTCAGGAGGAGACTGATGGCGGCCAGGTGACGCTGGTCAAGGGGAAACGAGGGCGGCTGGCTTTCCTGACAGGCGTCGCAGGGTGTGATCAACATGACAGCAGATGTGGATGTGACAGGATTGATGGAGATGGACTTAAATCCCAACCCCCCACCTTCCGTCATCCTCTGTCTTTATATATATATATATAAAAAAAAATACACAAAAAGTACAGACAGAGCCTTGCTCTGTCAGCGTTTGGGATGGCCTTTTTTCAGGTCAGCCTGACGCTTGGGGGCACGTGGATGGGAGAAGCCACCCTACACCAGAGAGAAACACGCACAGGAATTGTATGGTTATCGACCAATCACGTATGTACCAATCTGGGAGTCGCCAGGATGAATGGCATGAGGAACTCGGATTGGGAAATTAAGGGGTATGCGATAGGAACTGCACAGCGGAAAAGGTCAATAGTCATGGAATTAAGGGGATGTTGTTTGTTGTATTTCTTACTTTTTTAGCAACCAGTACATCAGCACAGGCTTGAATTCTGTTTTTCTGTTTTCATGGATTTTTAAATTTTAGGTTTTATTAGGTTTTGTTTTTCTGTAATCGGTTACTGTCAGTCCAGATATATTTGTGTAAGTATTTAGCGGATCACTCCATCAGTATAAAATTTTCACTGTAAGTCTCTCAAAAGTGTGAAATATACCCAACGTACTGGAACACTCAAATTGTATCAAGTAAGGGGACATAAATCAGTAATTTGGAGATCACTACAGCAAAAGGCACTGCCTATAATTTTGCACTTAGCAACTATCAGACTAACACTAACGTTACACAAATCACTCACGCACACCGACTTGTGAAGATGAAAACCAGTTAATGATCTGATCACAAATGTAACATACCTTTTAAACAGTGTTCAAATAACAGGGACATTGTAAAAGATGTTTGTCCGCTCAGTGGAGACCGTAGAGTAAAAACCTGCTGCAGGCACGGAGTAGAGGAAATTACGATCTTGCTACCCCAAAACTGACAAATAGGCCAACAATACAATCACTAAACTGAGAGCTAACGACCGATGGGAATCCAACAAATATGCATTTCTGAAATTTGTGGAAAACTGACAAATTGTTCAGAGTGAAAAATATGTTGAAGTGACCTTTTATAAAGCATTTTCAATAGCTTGTCAGCGTCAAAAATGTTAGCAATTTATTTTTGGTTCGCGAAATTTGCAAATATTCCTGGACTTGCAGAATTATGATTATTATGACCGTATACGACAATTATCAAACAAACCGTTCTCCCAGAATTATTCATACCCAGCTTTGTTGCTTCATCGTCATTTTACCTCTGAATCTTTGCAGAATAAATGAAATACAACAAGAATTTGCAGCTGTTTTGTTCTTCGTTTTTTTCCCCAGCGTGTAGACCACACACCTGCCATTGTTTAAATTATTGAAAGCTTTTGCAAAATAACAACATGCACTAACACAGCAAAACGGGTCCCAGCACTGGCATGGGTTCACATAATCATAAGAACCATGCACAACTTCATAGTATTTAGCCGGTAAAAGCCACACACTAGTGTCTTCGCACTTATCTACCTGTGCTGGTAAACATTGGTGAGCAGGACAGATATCACCTTAAAAGACAAATGCGACAAACTGCTGCTTGGCCGGAAACAAACAAAAAAATGTCGGGAAGAGCTTGCCAAAAACATCGGTACATCATCTAACTTTTTCCCTTTTTTTGGACTCTTACCGGTAATACAGTGGTGCCATCTGCTGGCGTTAGACTTGCCTCTCAGCTTCCTTTTCTACAGAAAGTGCTAAATACAAACCTGAGGTAAAGTGGCATAGCATTGAATAAAACATTATGAGCATTAATATCATGATCATTAATTCCATCATGATGGACTTCAAATTCTCTTTACTGTATACTGACCCTTTTCTGTTCACGGGGAACACTCCAAGCCTTGCGGTGCAAATCAGTGCAAATCCAAACCAAATTTGGAGTGCTGCGTGGTAAACCGATAGTTTAGCTTAAAGTCAACATTTGAAAGGTGCTCTGTTGGAAAAAGGGGTCCAACAGCTTACCCCAATCAAGCAGAGGAAAAAAATCCTACATTTAACTGGCATACCTACAGGAGCATGTTTTAACAGTGTATAGGGTACCTTTAGTTTTTAATTGTTTAAGTAAAACGTGTAGAAAGGCACACAGAAAGGCAACACCTCCCCCCCAACCCCACCTTAGTTTCTCTCTCAATCTATGGCACAGAATAATCTTTCTGAATGATGAAACGCTGGGCATCTGTAGTGTAACATCACCTGTGTTAATTTGGTAGAATAATTAATCCAATTACCTGATGGGATGTCCAATTAAGTTCCCAAGTTGAGCAAAAAGCAGAGACATCTCTGGCCCTCCAGGGTGAGGACTGGCCTACCTCTGGAGCAGCCCCCACCCATGAGTAAGACAAACGATCACTGTGCATCCCAGGAGTCCTCACTCTCGCAAAAGGACCTCAGTACTTAGCATATTTTCATTTTCACACTGCAGACCTACGTGAAATCAAAACTACATCACAGTAATGTACGTACAAAGACACAGCACATATTTGAAGTTGTAGGGTTTTATTCTTAAATAACCTACAATGAGCAAAAAAGGAAAACAAATGAAAATAAAAACATGATTGAAAGCTATGGCAGAAGAGGTTGAGAAACTGGTAAAGGATATTCAAAGGAAGGAGGATTCACACCTACTTACTAAGTTCCCTCCTAAAACCCACATGGAAGTAAGGAGAAAAACATGAGACTTCATAATTAAAATTAGTTCATTTTTCCCTCAGTCTTTACAGTTACAAAAAAATAAATGGCCTAAAATGGTCACATACATTTCATTTTTTATTTTTTTGGCAAAAGTTGATATCCCTCTAGAAGGTTTTATCTGACCTTTTGTAAGAAAAAGGCTTTCCATTACTACCCCACAGTACATTAAAATAGCAATTTCTTCAAGTAACAGATACGGGAGTTTTTTTCCTCTTGGAAAAGTCATTAGAAATAAAATTAAGTTAAAACTCAATGGCGACTCAGAACTATGTGGAAAGACGATCACAGGACATGGGCGATACACTTAAAGTAAAAATAAAAATATCGGTTCACATTTACATTGAAGGAAAAAAAAAGTCCCTGATAGAAACTGTAAAACAAAACAGAAATTCACATTCTTTCTGCTAAAGTAATATAAACATGGTTTTAACATTTCTTCCTTCCCAGCATCCTGTCTCATGTTCTGGATTTTACTCCACACAATTCAAAGTCTAGTTAAAAATGAACTTTTTTGACACGTCACACGCTCACGCAAACACAGCTTCTGCGGTCGGTTCCTCTCAACTGGGCTTGCTTCTTGCTTCCTTACAAAGGCGCAGGTGTACTTTAAGGAATTCTTTGATTTACCACCTTTCTGTTAAAATACATAATTCATCAATAAACCGGAGGGCTAAAACAGACCAAGAGAATAAAATCGTAAAATGATAAAAGTTTTGTTGAATACAGTAGCTACAGGACCACAGAGTTCAAAGTTCACAGGAACAGCATCAGGTCCCTTTGCCAGAGGGGGTATGCCCATTTTGGGTCAGACCATTGAGCCACTGTATGGTCCCTCGTTCATGGGAGACTGCTGTAGCTTTGGGTGTCGGGCTCGTAGGAGGGGTGGGGGGTGGTTAGTCTGAATTGTCTCAGGAGGCAGCCAAGTCCCCCACCTGCCTCCAGCATGCCTGATACCCATCACCCCCACGACCTGACCCTGGCCTACCACCGTCACCTCTCCCATTGGTCCAGCCCTCTTCAGGTCGACCACCGGCTGGAATCAGTTATGCTAAAGATAAAAAAAAAAAAAAAAAAAAAAAAAAAAACTAAAATGGAAACAAAATGAAACCGCAAACAGGGTTTAAAATTCAAAGTCTTCATCTGCCATGTCTATGGCCCAGGCGAACTTCTCCCGCTGGGTTTTGTTGTAGATTTTCTCAACTGGTATGCCCCACTTCTTGCACCTTGGAGGGGAGAGGGAGAGGGGGAGAGGGAGAGGAGGAGAGTGAGAGGAGGAGAGTGAGTGAGTGAGTGAGGGAGGGAGTCAATTACAGCAGTAGAGTCCTTTCAAGAGACAGTACAGTAGTTCATTTACAAGGAATTGACACCGATACCAGAGATCAGTGTGAACAGAGGAGAATGCCATGCGGTGCTCACTCACATGCGAGCCCTGCAGTTAACTAGCAGCAGGGCCTGTCGATACTGCTCCAGTAACTCACAAACTTCAAAACGGACCAACTCATCTCCCCCATGTCTTTCACGATTGATATTCAGTTTTATCTCAAGTTGTTCTGACTCAGTTCTTTGCACAGCTCGGGCGCACGCGCACGCAGTGACCAGCAGTGAGAGTTTGGAGTCATCGTGCTGGTGTTTTATATACTTGTTTTAAAGGTTTTTTTACATGTCCTTTCCTTTCTTAAATCAATCGTTTCAGTGTCGTTATGATTGAGCGCTCTTAGTGCTGCTGAACCAGAACCTGAACAACATCCTATGATAAGTGAAAATATGACAGACCGACAGCTATTTGGTCACATTCTAAACCACATCCTTGCTTTCTGTCGTACCCTTTCAGCAGAGGCAAGCTATAGCAAGAACTCCACACTTTGGTGCAAGAGCATTGATCTTACCAGGCCACCGAGATGCGGGGGTCCAGGTAGTTGAGCTTGGAGGTGCCCAAAGCGATCTGCTTGTTCTCCTCACGGTCTGTTGCCTGCACCTCCAGCTTCATCAGCTGTTCCTCTATCCTCTGCACGGCCTTCTTCTTGCTTTCCACCGCTCTAAGAGAAAGCATGGGCAGGGGTGTGTCACATTACACAGCCTGTCATATATAGTCTCAGGCACCACAGCCTAAAGAATGCTGCACCACTCATTCAGTCATGCATTTCTGCTGCGATCAGGGACTTACTTTTTGGACTTCTCGTCTCTCCGTACTTTGGCGTCTGCCTTGGCGCTCTTCAGCTCTCTCTTGGCATCAGCAAGCTGGTCTTTCTTGGCATCGATCTGGGGATAGAGAAAGGAAGACGTGAGGACAAGGGCAACCGCAGGGGCTCAGGCCTTCCTGTTAAAGCAGCAGTCACGGCAATAGGCAGACACACTGCCCCACACCTACAGCTACTGCCTTCACACCATCACAGAATCATCACCATGATTAACTGCATGTAAACTATCACCACAAGGGAGCACTTACATAGGGAGCACTGTTAAATTGATTTAACCATTAAAATAAGGGTGGGAGGTGTACATATTGATTGATATTTAACTACTACACAGGGATCTCAAACTGACCATCTTTAGAGTTTGTGCTTGGTGAAAAGGCTCCTCAGATCGATGCAGTTTAAGTCCTTTTTCATGGAAATGCACGTTAAAATGCACTTGAGTTTCATTTTCCAGAGACTATGTGACCACAGTGAGGACTCCATATCCTCAAAAACAAGCAAAAACTGACTGCTGATTACAGTCAGTAGCGTAATTCTGCATCTATTACTCAAAGTGTCTCTTCGGAAGTTTTGAGCAATTGTCATGTTATTTAAATTACATTCTACTGTCTGATGGGTGAAAGTGTTTTAAAAAAAAAAAAAAAAAACATGGAGAAAAATAAAAACTAATAAAAAATGCAGCCGAATTGCAGAAACAGAATTGGCCTTTCCGAAAATGTAAATATTCCCCTTCTAAAAAGGAAGAGGGAGGGGGGTCGCCCTACTCATGTTCCTCACCTTGGTCTGCAGGTTCTGCATGGACTTCTCAAAGGTCTTGGGCGGAGCTCTCTGATGGTTGCACAGGATGGCCACAGCCCGGTTGGCCCGGTTATAGGACAGGATCTTGGCTGGGATGTTCTCCTCAGCTGGGAGATCACAGGAAGAGATGTACCAGGTCAGGGATTAAGCTGCATCTGCCTACTTAATCAACCCTCAGTGCTGGCTGCCCATACTATAATCCCTGTTCTCACTCGGTCTTAAATGTGGGCTCCGTCTACAAGCTCCCATGAATAAGCCAAAGCCCAGTTTAACAAACACCCCTGAAGGCAATATGTTGCTGTTCCCCCTGGAGTACTCACGGCTGGTCAGCTCCTTCAGCTGCTGCTGCAGGGTGATGGAGGCATTGTAAGTACGGAACACTTTGGCCGTCAGTCCATCCATCAGCTCCTGCAGGTGCTTGTTCAGTATGGAGGTCTGAAAGAGTGAGAGAAGTTAGTTGATCTCACTGATTTAATGACATTTAAAGATATTTGCCCTCTTGTGGCTCATTTTATATCTGTAAATCAAAAAAACAGGTAACATACATAAGAGAATGTTTTAAGTACATTACATTCACAAATATTTTTTCACTCTAATGTCAAGATTTTCATAATGCTACTAACATTTGGTTATTTTACAATCAGTATGAGAAATTGGCCTAATTTTTTTGCCACAGAGATTAGGGATGTGTATCTTGTTTGAATATTCAAATAAGCAATCCCTACCCCCACTGTATGAAACCCCAGTTCTTCCTGTGCAAATAATGACTCAACCTTTCACATGTAATACTGATATGGCCTTACATTAAGACGGTCAAACAGGTCATCCTCTGGCTGCTTGTTCTCCATAAACAGCTGCAGATTCTTGAAGACCTTCAAGAAAAAAAAAAAAAAAAATCTTCGGTGACCAAGGTAGTCCACTCCAAATGATGAGAGAGCACAGCCCTGCACTTTGCTGACTGAAGAACACTCTACTGGAGTCAAGCAGAACCACAAATTTTTACTCTCAGCTCAAGGACGTGACCAGTGCACATCTGAGTAGACAAAAATGCAGAGTCACACTAAAGGTATTAGCGTTCAAACACAGGAGGGTATTCAAGACATAATGGATGCAAGCCACTGTAGAACACAGTAATACTGCAGCAATACAAGAAACCCTTTTCTATAATACTTTATCAAAAGTAAACATCTGAAAGTAGGCTAATCCACCAATGCAGAGAAAATACAATGGATAAAACTGATTAACAAAAGTCATCTATATCTTACAAGGTGCCCCCAGTCCCAAACAGCATGAATTCACAGGCTCTTCTCAGACTTGGGATAAGAGACCCTGTGAGTACAGGGGCATCCAGCCTTCCCTGGGCCGATTCCTTACCCTCTTCTCCACAGGAACCTTGTTATAGTAGCGGATGGAGTCCTTTCCCAGGAAGTCAAACTCCACCACGAACTCCTGTCCGTCTTTTTCCGGGAACAGCTGGATGTGCTCCACCCTCAGAGAGCAACAGCCGACCGTGTCCGCCGTCTCACCCTCCTCTTTCTCGTTTCCTGCTCTCAAGGCCAGCTGCCGGGGGAACAGAGACATTAATGACACCGCGGATTACACACACTCTCATTCAAACCATTCAAACGACTGACCAAAAGAGTTTGCGTGAGTAGATCCTTCAACCTGCCAATGAAAGGCAAGGGCGATAAAGTGCGGTACCGTGGACTCTTGAGCGGTCATGAAGCCCCACAATTTGAGAACGAGTTGAAAATATTAGTTACAGCTGCCAGATCTGATTTTAGCCTTGTCGTTTTTGCATAACATCCCATCAAAAGGGAAAACGATGCAGTGACATGTAAATGAGCACCACAAATGATGCAGTTCCTCAACGCAATGAGTATACTAACAGGTGAAGTTTAACAACGCTACTACATGGCAGGTGCCGGAGAGAAGGCCATGCCGCTGTGCCTCGGTCTTCACTGACTCTAGACTCTGCAGAGCCCTGTCCCCTCACCTTGTCAATGAAGTAGAGGGCAACCGATCTCTGACGGATCCGCATCTCTTTGGACTTCCAGTCGTCCCGGTACTGAGACCGAATCCGGTCCACACACTTCTTCAGCCTGCGCGCCGTCTCGTATTTCTGCCAGTCCTTCTCGCCCTGTCAGGGCACACGGGCGCACACACATGCAGACATTAACTCACAGATACCAGGTCGACCCACTGTGGCAGGATGCGACAGGATGCGACTCGCTTCCTGTGACTGCACCATTCTGCAGGTGAACAGAGGGCAGGTGCGTTTCGATTCATGACTCATCTCACAAAATTCAAATATTATATGGCTCTCAAGATTGAACACAAGGGTAATGGGACCACACTTTTTAGTCCTCCAATGTGTGAAACCCGTTACTTGTGTAAATAGTGTCTCACTGCAGTCACTCACATTGTCAGGCAGGAAAATCCAATCTGCATGAATTTGGTCATTTTATGAAGGTTTGACTGGCTCTCCACGTACGCTGGTGGCCATTTTTTGACCATGCCCTGTTGCGCCCACCTTGATCCTGGAGCTGGGGTTCAGCATGATGTACTTGATGGAGCCCTGGATGTTCTCCGTCCAGGACACCAGCCACGTCACTTTGTTGTCATGCCGCACTTCCTTCCACTTGGTGCCTGGGGGAGGCTTGGGGTGTTTGGAGTCCCTGGTAGAGGAGGAGGACACAAGGAGTGAAAACAGGCCTTTAGGATGTAGGGCAAACCTCCCCCTCCCTCCCTTGTTCACACTCTCTCCTTTATGCATGTAAACGCACATCTAAAAGGTAAGAACAAAATGGCAGCATTTTTCCTGATGAATCTCATAAATAGCCAGAGTTCTGTAATGTACCCACTGGTGCAGAACCAGGAGCTGGATTTATGCCCAGGGAACTCCATTCATCGAAGGGTGACAAACATGAGTCTCGCACACAAACAATACATACTAGGACATGAATCATCCAACTTACAGCGGCACACAGAATTATATCCCTCTCCCACCCTATAACGTCATGATCAAGGTCAGCCCTTCAATCAGCTCACCCGACCCTTACTAAAATTTGTGTAGAGGGTTGGAGCTGACCCAGGGTCAGCGTTTGGCTGAGCTGCCTCCCTTACTTGCTGCAGTTGATGATGATGTCCTCCGGGCGGATGCGGCGTTTCAGCATGCCCATCTTGGGGTGGTCCCCTCGCCCACGGAACAGCCCCGGGGGCTCGATGCGGAAGTTGGCGATGCGCTCCTTGTGGTTGTCCATCACGCAAAAACCATACTCCTGCAGGAGGCGCTCATTCTCCTCTTTGATTTTCTGCAGGGCGATGGAAGGCAGGTGAGAAGCATTCAAATCCAGAGGCATTAAAGCTGCACCCGAGTACATGATGGTGCCGTTTCCTCCTACTTCCATCTCCTGTCAGTCAGCCCCTTCCCCCAACAAGCCCACAGAGGCGGGGCCACAGGCTAGCCTACAGCATCACACAGGGCAGGTGCTGGGGTCACACACTTACCTGCTTCTCTTCTTTCGACATCTGCTTCTTGGCCTCTGACTGGGCTTTGAAGTACTCGCTCATTTCAGTAAAATCACACTTGCCCAGGTCAGTGATCTTCCCCTTTTCTTCAGATGTCATTTCCTGGGGTGGTGTGATGGGAGAGAGAAATAAAATTACCCAACCATAGAAAAATCAGAGATCTCAGGGTCTGTTGTAGCCTGATTAAGCTGACCACAGGAGCTGAATTAATCTTTGTGAAAAGCATACCCATACCTAGAGCTGCCCATGCCTCCTACCAAAGAGCTCTTCTTAAGAACAAATATGCTTCCTACCTTCCTCCAGTCTTTGAAGAAATTTTTGCGGAAGATATCCTTGGTGGTGTACTCATGGTCCAGCATTTTGGCAAAGAAGGTGGCCACTTCCTCCGCTTTCTCACTCAGCTTCAAGGGTTTTCCTGGAGAGGATCCACATCAAGTTCAGAGAACGGCAAGCACAGCAGGCCTTGATACATGCAGAGCACAGTAACGCTTACTCTTCTGTGCTGACCAACACTGAGCCCATCCTCAACACACTCACCGCACACTCAACCATCTCCTACATGGAATCATACCCAACACCTGAAACACACACACCCTACATTTTCCCAACAGAAGGTTATTCTCTGTTACCCTGGATACAGAGAGGTAGCTAACCCTCCCTAAACATAGTGATAACATCTCCTGTCAATGAAATGTATACTGAGAACAATAAGAAAGCAAGAGCAAGAGTCTTTTTCAAACGCCACTCTGGTCATTTCCTATCCCATCTCTGTTCCTCACACAGACAATGATAGACTGCCAGTTTCCCAAGTTCCCTAACGTGGGGCTTACCATCATAATAAAACTTGACGTTGCTAGGCAGAGGTTCATAAGGTGGAGCAAAGACAGGGCCTTTATGCTCCAGAAACTTCCATTTGACGCCATCTGTGTACCTCTCCTCTTCCCACCTACAGTCAAAAGGAGAGAGAAGAGAGAGAAAGAGAGGAAAGTTAGTCTGTCATCTCATCCTTGCCATCTAGTTGACAGCAGTTTGTACTAACATATGAAAATGGCAAAATGGCCACCTTTCTTCTTCAGTTCTTTCAACCGTTTCAGCATAATTACAGAACTCAGAACTCTAACGTACAAATATATGTCCCCAGGAAATTTTTTTTTTTTCCAAGAGGGAAAAGTCGGCCATCTCGCCGTATACCAGGCACGCAGCTCATGGATCTCTCAGCTCCCCAAAAACCAAAGTTCAACATTTTTGCACTGTATGTCTGTATTTTCATGCCTGAATGGTAAAGCACACACAATACTGGAGCAGATCTGTGGGGTGGTGCAGTTATGACTTTTGAACCTGTCCAAGCGGAAAGCATGTTGGTTTCCTCACCATTTCCACTTCTCCTCTGGCTCCTTCTTCGCCTTCTTTTTCCCATCAGTCAGTTCACCTTTCTTGTCTTTTGTCTTCTTTTTCGGTTTTATGTCCTGCAACACGCACAGCAGAAGTCACGAGACAGAGACTGGGTTTCATTTTACCAGTTAGAAGTTAAATTTATAAAAAGACAGGAGGTCAAATATCCATCTCACCTCTTCATCCTCCTGTTTCCTTTTCTTTGCCTTCTTGTCATTTTCAGTCTTGATTTTTTTGGGTTTAAATTCAGAACTGCAAAAAAGACCACCCAGTTCAAACCTACTAGGAATGCTACCAATTATCTGTATGGTCTGCCATTTTTCTACAAGCTCTCCGCTTAAGGAACAAAATTAAAACATTCACCAACTGCTAGGAGATTTAATTGCAGACCTACAGAGCTCCAGACATGCTACGAACACTAAAGGTACCCAGAATATTTTTGGAAAAGAAAAAAAAAAAAAAAAAAGCAATTTACAAACCAAGAGAGACAAACCCCAGATGGAGTTTATATACTTAATTCCAAATAAACATACATGAGGGGGAAAAAAAAAAAACCTCATTCACTGAGGCTCGTCATCCTGACACACTAATGGCCGAAGACCTGGAAAGCAGACTCAGAGGTGGAATGCAGAATAAAAACCACAAGTGCGCAGAGATGACGGACCACCCCAGAGGAACCCATGCCCCCCATGCCCCCCCCCGCGCCTCATGTGTCCAAGCCGAATGGTAAGACTGTGCTGGGAATCAGGGATGCCTACAGTATGTCTTCAAGTCATTTCTATGAACCTGGAGTTCAAAGTAAGACCAAGATTTCAGGTTATCACATAAGGAAGACCCCATTACATAAGAAACATAGACCTTCATGGACACTGCAGTGAAAAGAAAAAAAAAAAACAGCAGGTATATTCCCCTAGCACGCTAGTGAAAATATACACATACTAAGACACAAAACCATGAACTAAATACATGATCAATGTCCTTACAGGCATTCAACCCAAAATGGGTGGTGGACATTACTGTTCACTTAAGCAAGATCCCCTCCATCTCATAAAGCAGACCCATAAGAGGTGCTATATCCATTATCACCTGGAAAAAATTAACATACTCGTGCTTTCCCAAACATAATTCTATGTATGTCTTGTAAAAATACATTATGGCCTTAATTACCCAATTACTATATTAATAGGAAAATGAGTTTTATCATTAATATTACAATTTGTTTTGCAAAGCTTGTTATGAACAGTAATGAATAAAGCAGTATCTGTCCTAAAGTAGATGCTATTCACAAACCAAATCTCTAATTATTTATTACAACAACACTAAAAATGTTTATTTTCAGAGTGCCTGTCAAAACATCACAAAGGAGTGAGAGATGCCTACTTTTGGGTGGTCCATATATAAATGTACCCTTTTCAAAAGCAACTGACATTTAAATAATTAGACCTTATGTTAGTGTGAGAGCATACTGTTCCTACAGTAACACACACGAATTACATTATCACAGCAGATGCCCTTTTCCAGAAGAACTCACAAAATTTACAGTTTATATGGCTGGATATTTACTGAGGCAAAGCCGATTAAGTACCTTGTCAAAGGGTGAAAACAGCAGTGTGGGACCCAAACCAGCAAGCTTTGGGTTATGAACCCTGCTCCTTGACCACTACACTATGAAACTGGGAGATCTCGCAACACATGGGGCCGGCCAACAGGGGTGTACTCACTCGTCATCGTCTCTTTCGCGCTTCAGTGACCTTTCGTGTTTGGGAGAGGGGTAGAAGGCGTCAATGTCCGGTTCAGATTTGATACGAGGGGGGCTGTCAACAGAGAGAGGAGAGTGAAATGGTTAAAGAGGCGCGAGGTTAACATGTCGTTGAAGTACTGCTAATTTTGAAGCCAAATTTTGGACATGGTTATAAGACATGTTAAATCCTGTATAAAATGTATAAACTGATCTGAACAGATTTACTGTGCCAAAAACCAAGTAGCTGACTATGTGCCACATGGGTTCTTAAAGTTTTTCATGAACAGGGACCATGACCATAACAGGAGAAGAGCCCCTGGTGTTATTCGACACACTTGGAGCCAGTACCTGGCAAATCCGTTCTCCTTCTCCTTCTTCGGCTTGCCATCTAAGGATCGGATCTACGGGACAGAGACAGCGAAAGCGGCATTTAGGATGTTACATCAGAAAGCCTGGGTTCTCATGCCTTATGTTGTTAGAGACAACTTCAATTCCCTGTAGGACTGTGGTTAAGCACGAAGCAATCTTCATGGAACCCTCTTGTAGAAAGCCACTGTCAATACCAAACCAATCTTGTGATTAAAAAAAATGTTTCAGTTTTGGAGGTTTAACTGATCTCAGTGCAGTGTGTGAGCAATGCAGATATATATAGTGCCAAAAGAGCGGAGAGATGAGCCACCTTCTCCTCTTTCCTCTTCTCTTTGTCCTTGTGTCTTTCCATGCTGCCGTCTTTGTGCTTCATTTTCTCACGGTCTTTGTCTCTGTGCTTCTTTTCAGAGTCCTTGTGTTCGCTGTGGTTCAGGAGAGCGGGAAAAAAGGAAGGTGGTCAGAGGCCAGCCGTGACTGAGGTAACGCAGAGGCAGGTATCACACAGCTTAGTATTCCTGAGTACAAAGGTCAGGGACTAACGGGACGCCACCAAATAGTTTGGATTTCTTCTATGGTGTGAACACCATGACTGTTCCCTCCCTGCAACCACCCCCAGAAGAGTGCAGCCCAACCCCTGTTAGTCCCCAATATTCAGTTTCACATGGGCCACACCGAACTGAGCCAAAACCCACAGACAGCTACACCGTGCTGGAAACACAAAAGGCAAATTGTTCGCAGATGTCATTCAAAAAAAAAAAAGCATCACTTAATTTCAGGAGAGAGCCATGGAGCAGCACATGCCTGAATGGATGGCCCCATATTATCTCAACACTCCACCCTCCCCCCTCCTCACAAACACAGCAACAGCCTCCAGGAGGTCCAGACACCGCTGATTACACGAAAGCCAGTGTGGTTATCATCGCAATTTTTGTGTGCGCAATGTGACGCACCCACACCCCCGATAGTGTGTGAAAGACTGGGCGTGGTCAAGTTGTTAAACCACAGCATGAGAACCAGGCAGTCACCTCAAAACACGGCAATCTACTGAGCTATCGCAGCATCTCCCGTGTCCTCCATTGGCCCTGCCAATTTACTGCGAGACGCCACGCTCTCATTACCGCCACCTCATCTTTCATACTGCCTGCTAAGAGGACCCACTCATCACACCAGGAAATAAGGCAGAGAGACCGCCAGAAAGAAGAGGTGCACGAGGCAAACTATTTGATCTGCACACAATTGAAACTTCCCAGACACTAAAAAATGTCATCCCCTGGGAGAGGGGATGCGCACCACTGATGGCTCAGTACATCACTGCCTGTCAGAAGCTGCCAGGTGCTGAGTGACAGAGAGCCATGTTATTATGTAAATTTAGAAATATGTGAATTGTATACATATATACATACATACGTGCCCGTGTGCACACACACATTCCCATACACACACAGTTCATTCTCCTTCCTCTTAAAAAAATGTGAGAGAAAGAGAGACCTCAGGCCTACCTGTTGCTGTACTTGGACCGCTCCCTGTCCTTATCCTTCTTGTGATCTTTGTGTCTGTGTTCTTTGTCCTTATGTTTATCTTTGTGTTTGTGAGCATCTATGGAAGAAGAAACATATTACACTCCCTTTCAGGAACACAGAAATTCTATAAGAAAAGACAGTTTACACACACATACAAACACACAAACACACACATGCCAGGGAACAAAAAAAACACCCGTTACAATTGAGAACAAGCTCTCGTGTTCCGTGACTTCTCAGCCAACACATTCGAAAAAAATTCCCAACAACAGTGTGGGGGTACATAAAACAGCTGACAGACATACACACAGAACAATGTAATCACTACAAAGAGACTAAGAGATGCATTTTCTTTTGCAATGCAGTAAAGACTCACAAGCAAATGAAACATTCACAAAAGATACCAACAGTCCTCCCCCATTTCAAAAAGATGAATGACATGACAGACAAGTCAGTCATACTGGGAGAGGGCCCACAGCCTCACCAGCAGCTCAATCTGTGGCCACATGTCACAGTCTTAGAAACACATAGGGAGCACCATGGGCTGCAGAAACAATGATTATTTTTAAACAGTGAATCCTTGGTCAATTCTTGATGCTACTTAACCGCTGCTTGGCAATTTACTTTTTTGGTTCACATTTATGTATATGAAAGTATGTGCATATATGTCTCTTACATTGAATATATCCCTGTATATGCATACATTTTTGTACATAGTTCTCTGCACTCTGCATAGTTCTTGGATTTAACACTGTTTCCATTATTGTTGTGGCAACACTACTGTTATTTATCCTAAATATCCAATTTAAAAACAGCAGTGAGTTTAAATGAATGGACTCATATTGATATCAAAAGGGAACTAAGAGCAGAAAAGACTAACAAATATATAGCTTATTTAAAAAACATCTCTCCAGTAAAATTGAGCAGAGAGGGCAACAACTAAAACTGCACAGAGTCGCAGCGGCTGTGATTCTCTCTGCTGCAGTGCTGTCACGGTTTCTGGTGCAGATCTGCATTTAATATGCAATACAGGTTTCAGAACCCGGCTACTTTTGAGAGGAGCGCAACTATCTGACACTCTCTCCAAAACCCCAACTATGCAAAACACAAATGATAAGGAGATGATCAATGTGCTGCGTGCTTGTGTGTGGGTTCAAAGGCGAGGTTTCACACTTGTAACCTTGCTTTGGCACACTGTGATGTCATGCCCATAGACCACAATGTGACTCAACTGACACAGAGGCCTTTCTTATACCTCTGTGAGTAAGAGAGATAAAGATGACATTCACGTGAAATCTATAAATGGGTATCTTCAGGGATGTTGTCTCTGGTCAGAAAGTGCCAGGGCGGGGAGTTCCACCTGCACCTCGGTGTGATTCCCCACTCAGACGGCCCAGCCAGATCAGCAGTCTGAAGCATACCCACTACCCGCACACCACAGGGGACAGGCCGTGCCTGAACTCCCTTTAAAAGGGGCCCTCGGAAGAAGCCCCCAGACCGACCTGCACACTGAACCCAATCCCAGGCCTTGGCAGACACAGAACAGTTCATCATAGACCTCCACTGGAGGATTGCTCGTCTTGCTCTGTTGTTCTAGTAGTCTGTAATAAATAATACCATCACTGGACCATAGGGCAGTGGAAATCTTAGAGGAAACACTACAGCCCCCTCCTACATAACAACCCAACCACAACCGCCCAGGGTGTGTGTGGCCATATGTCATATGTGCACGAGTGTCAGAGCATGCATGAGTCAGTGTGCGTGTCCTGCAGATCTGAACAGTGAACACAGCAGATAGTCAAGTTCAGCTGTACGCTCCCTTCCAAACAAGTTAACCAAAGCCCTGCACCAGGAAGTGCACAATTACGCAACTAAAAGCTAAACACAATGTATGACACTTGAACAGCTTCCACTGTAAAAGGGGGAAGAGCGGTGCCTGCTGGAACAGTCTGATGAGCCTCTTGCAAATACGGAGCTAATATCATCACCTGACACAACTGACCTTTCAAGGTTACAAACGATCTGCATTCCTCAGGTGTGCGTACCTGAGGCAAATGTCAGTGTGCAGTCACACATGTAAAGCACACACACATGAAAGTGTACACACTAAACACTCCATGAGAGTTCCCACCAAAGTCCTGCACAACGACAAGCAGGTACTTGCTACTGAGCTCTGCGGAAGATGCAAATCTCAAATTAACCCTTAAAACAGTACACGTGGCCACACCGTGCAGTACTGCGGAGAAGCACATTCATACACTACACTACAAAGAGGTTATACAAATGGAATACAAAGGTTAAAATAACCCCTGAAAGTTCTGCAGGTTGTTCAACAATGGCCAGTCGTCACTTCAGAGCT
The DNA here is from genome assembly GCF_013368585.1 of Megalops cyprinoides. Classification (NCBI taxonomy): domain Eukaryota; kingdom Metazoa; phylum Chordata; class Actinopteri; order Elopiformes; family Megalopidae; genus Megalops; species Megalops cyprinoides. The sequence goes on from NC_050588.1 coordinate 19,371,845, forward strand.
GAACTTTGCTTTGCATTATGGAAAGGATTCCACAGGCCACATGAAGGGACAGGAATGCAGGTTCCCGTCATGCACTGCAGCTGACAACCTGAGCTGCTACAGACACCCTGAGCAACAGCATCAGATTCTGCACCTAGTTCAAGTTCCTTCCAAACTGGCTCTCAAGTTACACTCCTCCTGTAACCATAGCCCTCAGAGTGCGCAGCCTCGAGTACCAGAGGACTGTCTTCATATGTCCAACTCTTCCCCCTCCCCGAGCCACTATACTTATGAAAGGCCTGACTGCTTGTCAGGGAGGAGACAGGGGCCACCTCAAAGGAGCTCCAGAGTGGCTGCTGAAGGTCACAACTCAGACAACTGTAGTACAAAAACACACAACTTACTCTTGATGACAGCGCCCTCTAGTGCATTGCACTGACACATCATCCGTTCACAGAGGGAACAGAAAAAGGACCGAGAGAGAACCAAAACAGGACTCTTACGAAATAAGTGGGTACACACATAAAAACTAATCCACCCACTTACTGCGCAGTAAAAACTTTAAATAAAAAGCTCAGCCAATTCGGAGCACAGAACAATTTCAGTGCACTCATGCCACACTGAATCCAGAAGTTAACACACCATAAGCCTTCAGCATTGACAGCCATAAAAATAAATCACAATTAAGTGGCAATACCATACCAGGGAACCTCACCAGGCTTGTAAACCAGGCAGTAACGGGTGCAGGCCTCACACATGAGCAACACGCAGGGGGGAAAGCCCCCCATCTGAAAGTTCTGATTCAGCGGAGGTTGTAAAGATTTCCCTTTCAAAACACACCGCTCTGTCCAGACACTGCTTGGCACTTCCAAAACATTTAGATGGGAACATTTCCCCAGCTCTCAGCATGTCGTTCACCCCTAATCCACACCCAGCCCCTTCATCAGGCTATCACTCCTTACTCTGGAGTTCTGGCTCAGGGCGGCCATTTCTGGCACGAGCACGGAGCCAGAGGGGGATGGCTGCCTGGGCTGACTTCTGAAGGCCTCACTCAGCAGGGCTGGTTGAACCACAGCCTCACTTACCAGCTGAGCACCAGGCCTGCCCCAATCAGCCAGCCTTACAATGAGGCCTAACCCCCAACTGCTCCAAGAGACAACTCCAAGTATGACCAAACACGGTCCTCAAGTTGCATTCTCACTTTACACCCTGCTACTGGTAAAGCATGGGGTCAAATGTAACAATGTAACATATAAAAATGGTTACAGTATGGCCTTTTCAGATCTTTAAAGCTCTAAAAGGGCATCTGTGAGATACATACGAAGTAGGCGAGATATAAAAGTTTAGTGAGGATAGTGTTATGAAACTGCACTTTCAGCAGGTGTAAACCCAAGGCTAAAAGAGATGCAACGACCAAAAGACTGGAGTCATAAAACAAACAAGACCAAAAACAGAGAGTCTTTTGTTCCCTCTTTATCTGCGAGAGCTAAATCGGAGCAATCTGAGCAATCACGAGACTAGCGAAATTCAGCGGGAGATTCACAGATGCTTTTGGAAGTGACTAAAAGATGGACCATGACAGTGCAGTAATACAAAAGGTATGAACATAAAACATTTGCTGCCAGGCCCAGTGCCAGCCTGTAACCTCTTCTCTCCAGCTTTCATTCCTACATACATTTGCTTGCTCACCTCAATGAGGGAAACATCTTTCCCCTGAAAAATGTGGGGAATTCTTAAACCCCCCCCCGTGTCTGTTCACAACACCACCTGGTTGAGAGGTCAGAGGTAGTTTACATGTGTGGGTTTTTTTGGTTGCAGCCATTTAGGAGTTAAACAGCACACAAGCGAGAATTCACGTGCCAGTCTTTTGCCAAAACCTACAGGACATTTCTTTTGTAAGATATCCACAAATTGTTTTTTTCTTGTTATTTTTTGGATGACCACCAGTTCTTTTGTGGAAAAAAAATAATGGAACGCTACAGAACTACACGTCTTGGCCAGCAGCGGTGAGTGACTAACAATTCTAAAATTCTAGAACTGTGTACATCCACACTTTATGTCATTTGATGCTCATCACAAAGGAGAATCATGAGGACACCAAATACAACTTACTTAAAGCTAAATAATATGAGTTTTGTTCCCATTTTTTTGATTTATAAAACCAGGACTTAAATGTCAAAGTGGCAGAAATGAATGATAAAGCTATCCTTGCTGTGTTAAAATACAGTCATGTCAGAATGCGTATGACGACATTAATGCTGTGTTGCAACCCTGTCCGGACCTCTGTCATTGGTGGCTAATCACCCGTTTATGTCACATGACAATCCTGTGCAGTAACAGCCTCTTTGCACCTCTGGTACTTGGACCAGTGCTGTGGAACCTTTGGAAGGCACTGGTTTTACCCAATATTCACATCAGAAACAATGCCAGCAACAAGACGGGAACGCCAGTGTTCCAGCATCAGGAGGAACCTAAAATGATCCTAAATGTCATCTTATTCCCTCTAAACTGGAAAAGAAAGAAAAATTCCTCCAACATGTGCAAAAAAAGGATCAGTTACAGGAAACATTATCTCAGGGAAAAGAAAATACAATAAATAAAGGCTGGGTATATTTCTTGTCAACAAGAATTTACAGAAAATGTGCAAAAAAAGAGAAGCTGGTCTTAGCTAATATGAAACAAAGCCACAATGTGAATGATGCACCCTGATATGACCACTCTGGTGGGTCCTGGCAGTTAACAGTGGTTTATGGGCAATGAAGTTTTCATCTCTGCTGAGAGCACATGATAACACCAGGACCCCATGAATGTGGGAAAGATGATTCAGGATAGGGAGACAAAATGCTGGAACGTAATCTCAGCGTCTGGTGGAGGAAATAAAAACACAACGGTGTGTAATTTCTGGTAAATGTGACATGTGGCAGCTAGGCAGAGAATTAATTCTGCCAAACTCTACACTGCAGGCCTGCCCAACATAAGGGCACTCATACACAGGCCTACTCCTCATGCAGATGGTGGGGGTCTACAGAGACTTTAGGCCTTCCATTTTTGCCCCATGACACAAAAGCTCCCCTTTTTGTAGAGGGGCATACTGCACACACCACCAGCAGAATCCTCTATTGAGACCTGAATATCAGGGAGACCCTGCCCCTATACAACGGCCCACCTCTACTATGGGGGGGGGGGGGGGGGGTTACTGCAGTGAAGAATCCCTCTGCTAGGTAGACTGTAGCCTGTGTTGTAGAGGAGACTCAAGACCAGAGGTTCAGCAGGCATTCCTAGTCTATCTGTGTGCATCATCACTGGGAAACAGATCTGTTGCCCCCAACCTAGTCTTAACACGCACACATGGCTTGTGTGTGTATCTCTCGCCAGTCTGTTAACAGAATGATATGAACTGCTCCATCCGAAGCCCTGAACCTTGGCAGAGGAAGCTGGGAAGCAAACAGTTTTTAATCTGACTCAACCCTGACACCTCAGGTCTTTAAAAAACACTCTTACACAGCTTGTTGACAGACTAAAATTAATTCAGAAAAAAATGGGGGCCAAAATCTACAACTAACTTTTCCCTCAGCCGCTTCAAATCAACTTAAAACTAGCATCTGACAGTTATAGCACCACCATCAGTTAACTGTGCCCTAAAACTTCAGAAATACATTAAAAATAACAGAGAAATAACTTCAACTAAAAGAAGGCATTTTCTAACTTGTCTTTTCTCCAGTGTAAACTTGTGAATCAATTCAAAACTTGAACGCTAATTTACACTGACAATTTCAATTGCTATATTAAGTTTGAGTATTAAGTATTATGGCTCAGCCTTTTCTACTTTGCGTTTCATGTTTTGAACCTATGGAATGGCAAATTGCCGTGGGGGGAAAAAAAAACAAGGTATTACACTTCAGTGAGGTAAAGGATGATGTGACAATGTGTCCTCCTACATACACTTGCATTTAAACTTCCAGGAAGTAAACACGGGAATCTACGCTCGGTCTAACAGGGTTGGGTGGTTCACATGATAGTTATTTGAAAGCAAAAATGGCTTGTGTCGTCGCTATGGGACGCAAGTAGTAACTCGTTAACTTCTGAAAACTGCTGGCATACAGATTGTTTAAGAGTTCCTCTGAACCTGTTAGTCATACCCAATCGGTAAGTTTCGATAGCCTAATGATGAAGTTAGAATTGAGCAATACTCGCTGGCAAATCTTAACAGCGGCACTTCCCCACGCACACGTTGTACTGTCTATTTTGGAACACGGCCTGCAATTAAACCCAGTGAATACTTACCATTTCAGAAAAAAAAGTTTTAACTTTACAACTTGCTGCATATTGTAACAACCGGGGTGGTGTGTGCTTGTGAGGGTGGGGGTGTTACAAAAAATGCATACACCTCAAAAAATTACCAATTTGTGAACTGGAAAAAAAAATCTTAAAATAATCAGGTTTTCTAAAATTAATATTAAGAACACAAAAGGAATAATGTAACTAACCGGTTTGGATGAGTAACTCAACATCTTTTTAAATTGTCATTGTATAGATCAATTGACGCTACAAGCTTGTCTGTTAAACACGGCATCTCTTTTTCAGTTTTGCTTGAATAAAGAACATTCTGCGTATCCCCGTTCACACCCTGGCGCTAGTAAACGTATCGGATCCCCCCAGCTCGTCCATGCGTCGCCTCCATATCACGGCGATCTGCACTTTGTGTTCTCGGCACTCAGACTGCCAGGCAGAGAAAAAGAAAATGGCGCAGAGACTAAGTCCTCAACCCCCAAACCCCTACTTTTGGTACCAAATTACGACCCTTTAGCCTCATCCCCCAGCCAATCGAATGTCGTTTTATGAAAAATAATCTACGGCTCTTTTAGAATCCGCGTCCAAATCGAAAAATGAACAAACTCAAGTACGATTTAAAAGCCCTTCATTTGAACAATAGGCGCCTGTGAGCAAAGGAGAAGGACTTAGTCTCTGGGACGCCATTTCTGTCCTTAAAAACTAACTAGCGAGCTCGCTCGTCTTCCACACAACAGAACGGGATTGGGAACGAAAAACAACCATATTAACACCTATTTCATTACAATGTCGCAGCTATGCTAGACTTACCATTAACCCGAGATCCAGATTCGATCTGCAAAAGAAAAAGGTTAAACGTGTTTAGCTAGATTGGAACTAACCCTACATAGCTAGCTAGGTAGCTACTGTAACTTTCAACTAGCTAAGGTTGTGAAAATGTCTTTTCATTAATTATTTTAGCAGGAAATTCCATTAAACTACTTATAAAGTTATTCGAATACCAACGCATACTGAAACAAATGTTGCCGTTTCTTCACGCACCCAAAACAATTACATCCTTTTTGTAACAAATTTTCACAGGATATTTAGTAGGCTACTGCTTGTGGTGACAATTTAAACGCGTTAACTACAAATATCACCCGACAAAGCAAGGGCTTACCAACCATGACACAACACAATATTGGTGTCATTACCTGGGAATCGTTGTGGGTATGGTCCCCACTCATTTCCAAGTTCCTTATTTAGAAAATAAAATATGAAATGTCTAAGAGAAAATGCCGGCAAGGAGAGATGGGCAGAATGGAGACGGGAAACAGTTGTGTAACAGACTAAGTCCCACTTTTCACCTATTGCGCATGCTCCCATTCGTTTAAATGGGTAAAAGATATACGTATTGGCCTGTTTAGTCCCTCCCCTTTCAAAGTGCACGAATTCACACAGCGCTGTATGAAGCGTGGGAGCAACTGCAAGCCATGTGGCGACAAAGACCGGCAGCGTCTATCTGTGCGTCGGGTCAGCGAATGACCTGACATTGCTCATGATTGTCGGGGGTCTCAATGTCTGTTTTGAAATCAGTCTCATCCAAAGTCGTCAACAATGACAAGATGTAATTCAAAATTGCACAGTCCTCCATTAGTTGTGATGATGTGTCATAAAGTTAATCATTTATTATTATTATTATTATTATTATTATTATTATTATTATTTCCTTTTCCACCTCCCCATAACATTGCACATAAATAAGGATCTGTGCTTGTCACAGTATTTGGGTTTTCACACATCAAAAAGACTGTGAGAAAGCACCTGGATTCATTGTTCCTCTCATGCCTTGGCCATAAGGACATTGAGTTAATAATATTGTAGGCTATTTAGTTTATTATAGCTGGAAATATTTTTGTCAAATTCCCTTCGTCTTTCCAAATTACAACACGCAAAATTTGCAAGCATCAGAAATGATAACCAATCAGGAATTTTTCCCAGTAGTGGCAATTTCACATTGTTTCTTCAAATCCCTCTCTCAATCTGTTCCTCTGTCAGTTCAATGTTGAATTTTTCAATGTTTTAGAATTTTCATCAAAACTTCATTTTGATGTACTGTCATGACAACTGTTCATTCTTGTGACTAAAGCATACACATTTCAAACAGAAGAAGCAATTGTCAAATATAAAATAAAGACAAAATGAAGTAATATAAAATACAGTGACTAAAACAAAAAGGCAATGTTCTGAAAGCTGAAGTTTTTAACACATGAGGAGGGTATTTTTTGTGTGTGTCTTACAGTCCCCTAGGCTGTGGTAGGCCTCAGTATATTCGGCTGGCAGCAGTACACTGCCTGGGTCTTTTCCGAGGAGGACAGGCAATTTATTTATGTTCTGTAAGACAGAGAATCAGAGATTGATTTGTGTTGTATTTGGGGGTGTCTATTCCATCTCTCTACTCCTCACATTTCGTGATGAAGTGCTGCTCTGTCTTGACTTCTTGTAGAGAGCAGTGAGAGCACAGCCTGTCCTCTCTGCGCAGCAAGGCTTTCCCGTGTCAGCTCGTCTTTTTTTCTCAGGCTGTACTCACTCTTACTTTGTCAAAACTTGCCTTTGCTTAAAATATTTCACTGTTCACAGGTGATCTGTCACAGTGTAGTGCCTTTTTAGAGCCAGATGGCACTCACATTAGCTTTGTGCACTTGTGTGCCAAACATAGGCATTAATACAAAAGGTGACAGCTTTCATTGTATGCAGAATATCATGGCTGAGCAAATTAGGGCTGCTCCTTCTCATATACAGTCACATCTTTACTAAAAGCCTGCCTTTTAAATCAAACGCATTTGACTCACTGCCATGTTTTTATATTGTTGATGTGTTTTACAGGTGTTCTCGCTTATATACACCTTCACCCCTGAAATACTAATGGTAAAACAAGTTTATCAGAAGGTTTAGCAGTAACTCAAATGATTTAAAAGTGCTTTATTGAGAGTTTAGAGTTTATTATGAGTTTAGAGTTTAGACAGCTGTGTTAACTGTTTTGAGAGTAGTTTTGAGAGCAGTTTGCAGAAATGTACCAAATTAATTCAGAATAATTGTAATATTCATTCCTGAAATACTTAAACATGTAGTCAAGTCTATTTTACTTCTTGTCATTTAATAATATTATTATTAATAATAATAATAATTATTATTATGATTATTATGATTATTATTGTTGTTGTTGTTGTTGTTGTTTTGTTCTACTTCTTCTTATTATTATTATTATTATTATTATTAATAATAATATTATTTTTATTACTATCATTATTATTATACAATGACCTTTACCCCCTACCGCACCTGTCATATAATGGGTTGGACTGCTTAAATATTTTTAACTTTAATTTAGTTGGGAGTTTAATGTAAGTGTTCCATTGTGCAAATATTTATGCTCCTGTCTCTGTCAGACAGCCTCACCGGCTATAGTAAGTGCTCATTAAATTGGTATCTTATCTCTTAGAGTGTATTGTCTTTATGGTGTTATTTCTCTCTCTCGCTCTCTCTCGCTCTCTCTCTCTCTCTCTCTCCATAGTGCCCCCTGGTGTGTGGTTGTCTGCATTAGGCCCTACGTAATGTCCCATCATGTGCCCACCTTACTCATATTCACTGGACCAGTGCCTGTGGAGTAGAGGCTGTCCTCAAGAGGTGGGTCGGTTTGCTGTAGGATCCCACAGGCTTCTTCCATGGCCCTACGGGGACGTGCCCTTACGTGGGCTCTGTGCGCTGGGGCCCTGGGGGGATTCACACTGAATCATGTGTGTTTAGAGCATGCTCACTCTCAGCCCTTCAGAGGGCTCAGCGTATAATCTCACTAGGAAGATTATTAAGGTGAATGGCGAACATGAAACAGTGCAGTGGGGGTGACTCTCTTAAGTCTACTATGGTCCAAGTGTTCTTCCTCTTTTATTTACTCATAGGTTTCTAAACCCTCAGCCATTCAGGGACAAAGAGCAATCCCTCATGAACACTGGGCTGGCCTGTTTATCCTTTCTCATGATACACTCACAGCATGTTAACTTTCTCTCCCTGTCATCCGAGCCTTAAAGGGTTAAGTACCTCACACAAGGTTACAACAGGAGGGGGTTCACCTGGCAGCAAACTGGCAGCCTTTCGGCTACAAGCTCTGCTTCTTGGCCACTACACCACGCTGCCGTGGTGTCTATCTGGTTGCATTTGATAAATGCAATACTGTGCAATAGTTTCATGTTTGATCTTAGCATGAGTGTGTGTAAAGGTGGGGGACCTCAGCTGCATTCCTTTAACTCCCTTTGATACACTGTCCATGTGATTTTGATAGCATAGCAGGTTGCTTCACTTCATTATCTCTCTGTTGAATGTTAAATTCCTATCCTACAATTACATTTTAGCTGAGTTCATTCCTACATTTAGACTATATATTTATTCAGTTAGCACTTTAATCCAGAAAGACATACAAAGCATCAATAAATATCTAACTGTATGCTATGTGAACTATGTAAGTTGCACTTCATAAGTACATACTATAATTAATTTGTTGGCTATCTAGCAATTATTACAGGTTTACCATATGCTGCTGTTCATATACCAATATGAACAACAGCATATGCAGTAATTGTCATTCCACAACTGAACAAGAGTCAACAGGTCACACAGTTGCAAAATAGCTAGTGTCATACTGATAACGCGGAGTAAGTGCTATGATAATATATAACAATCAGTGCTATGATACCCTAAATGTGCTACATGAAAAAGGAGGACTAAGATACTACCAAATTAGGAAATGGCTTGAGGGAAAGAAGATCCAATGTAAAGAAGTGGGTTTTCTGTCTGCAGCAGTCGATAGACACTCGGCTGTCCTGACAACTGTGGGAAATTCGTTCTAACAGACGGGGGTCAGAACAGATGAGGGACGTGACCCAGAGACGCTGTCTCACAGAGGAGGGGTGGGCAGGTGCTCTGAGTTTACAGAGTTTCTTCACCTATTTTCTTCTTACAGAGTTTCTTCTACCTATTGCACAGACATGACACCCTTCATCACCTTGCAGAGAAGTCAGTGTGTGACATCGTCACTTGGGCTGTTGTTAGGCAGGATGATACTGATAACATTACAGTTAGCAGAGGTATTGTGGTCTAGGTACTGGGCATGAAGCTCTAAGGCTGCAGGTGTAGTTGAGAGGTGGGCCACTAGCATTCTACCTTTCAGCATGGTACTTGACCTGAATTGTTTCAGTAAATGTCTAGCTGTATAAATGACACGTGTGAGCATGTACGCTATTCAATGCTAATTTGCATTTAGTTACATAGCATGTAAGCTATGCAACGCTAATTTGCTCTGGTTAATAGTGTCAGCTAAGCAAATCCATAACGTAAGGCAACAATGTGACTGTGGTAGTCTTAATGTTCCAAATCAACCTGTACAAGACCATGGGACTGCTGCTACACTGGTGTGAATCTCTACATTGCAAGGCATAGAATATAACATTTCAATATGAAATATGTCATTTTTATGAAAATATGATGGACACATATTTCTGTCGCAAAAACATTGTAGCATGTGATTGTGCTTATATCTGTGAACTTACATTTTGAGACATTTTGACACAAATTATTATGATGAAAACCCAGCTAGGATCTGATGATTCTGTTTGATGAGACGACTTCATTCATTTCAATGGGTACATGAAGGTCAGGGTTGCATGGATGAGGGTAAGCTTGAGGAGTGAAAAATAGATGCTGGCAGTAAAATATTTAGGAATTAACATTTGACATTCTAACAAGGTCAAAGCTTTTCTTCTCTCACTGAAGAGTGAAAATGATTCACAAGCAATTGTTCCAAACACCTCAATACCGGTGGAATTTAAGAAGTGAGTTGGTGTGGAACTGTCTGCACATGTCTCGAAATGACAAGTTTCACCCACAAGAGGGCGCTCTGTACAGTCTCTTGTTTACCTTCGAAGAAAACATGCATTCAGAAGTATGAAATTACAGTCAGTGACAGATGAATTTGTTTTGGTTCCCTGTTAGATTATCAGATTCAAAATCAGTCTTAAATGTCAAAAGAAGACAATCATAATGCATATTAATAACCAGTACAGTCCCAGATGGCTGTCTCCAAAGAAGAAAACCTGAAGTGTTTCTCTGAGGAGGGTGTTACATCTTTTTGACATGTCAGACATTGAGACATCAAGGAAAACAAATGCCTTTAAAGCTGATATGTTTTAATTATTCAAGCCAGCATGTACATTTATATGCAAAACAATCACATTACACCACAATCAAAATAACTATGCACCAAAATAAATAACTACGCAGGCATTGAACTCACAAGCATGCATGAATAAACCTTAACTCCTTCAGATTTTATTTATGTACAATGCAGATTTTATGATTTCTTAGGTGTTACACATCTTTGAACACATCATTGAACTCTTCCAGTGTATAACAAGTGAATTTTATAGGCATTAAAGAATATGTAAATGATGGGTGTTACAGTTTATCTAGACTGCTAAGTCCAGTTGAATGAAATTTTGATCCACTTTGTGAATAAATTTCTCATTATTTAAACACAAACTGCAAACGATCAGTACATCTTTTCAAAACAGTTAATACAATTTTATACAATTGATACGAAAATGATTTAAGTAAATCATGCCAACATAAATGGAAACATTCAGTTATAGATGTTGCTACCAAAACTGTGAATCTCTTCTGCTAATGTGCAAAACCAATTTGCACATTTATTCAGTTAACAACCAGCCTGTATGTATGCATAAAAGAGGTCACCTCTGTGTTGGTGTTTGCAAGAATGGAGCAAGTAAGAGGTTAAGGACCTTAGAGAATGATGGAGCTTGAAGCCAATGCAACGGCACATATGAGGCTTTATCAAGCAGGCTTCACCTGTCAAAGGTAAAGACACAAGGGAAGGGGGGGGGGGGGGGGGGGCCCAGCACTGGAAAAAAAAAAAAAACAAGAAAACTGTAAATGTACCATGCCAAAGTAGGGCCAGCATAGCCATGCATGCCATAGTCTCCAGGGAGGGTGTTCTTACCCACATTCCCACAACTGAGCCATACAGCTCATTGCATTCCTTCACACATTGTATCAGAGTATTGTGCCACCAGAACAGAGAGAGCAGGTGAGGCCTGATGTATCACACTTTGTAATCATATGGGACAATGCTGAACTCCATCACTCCCGTGAGGTTACTGAATGGCTTGCAACCCATCCACATGTGATGATGCAATTTCTCCCCCCTAAATTCCCCATTTCTCACTCCTGTTGAGGAATTGTTCTCTTCATGGAGATGGCAGATGTATGACCACCGTCAACATGACTAGATGTCCCTCCCTGATGCACCGAATGCTGCCTGTTTGGCAGTCACAGCCAAGGGTTGTCAAGGGTGGATGCACCACTGCAGGAGCTTTTTCCTCATTGTATTATTATGTATGTTGGTGAGAACATGTGGCCTGATCAACTAGAAAGAATGGGCTAAAACTGCAGTGCACAGTAATGTATTTTTTATGTCTTTATGACTTTGCCTTTTCACAGAAATATAGGTTTTTCATAATCATTTTGTTGTATTTTTTAGTTAGTGTAGTTTTACCTGGTATTTGAGGGTATATTGATACTTGTAATTTGCATGTATTGGGCCATTGAAATGACTGACAGAAATAACTTTCTTTGAGATGACAATTTATGCTGTTTTATGAAAATAATTTCATTTTGTGGCATGCCTTTATTGTTTTGAGTGTCAGTAAGTGGAGTAATGTTCTCAGGCAATCAAGAAAAACTGTAAAAGACTGCTGGCCTCTGTGTGCAGAAGCACACATTCCACAAAAGCAGCTTTTTTCCCAATTTCCCAATGACATAAAAGTAAAAATGCAGTGAAAGATTAGCAGTTTTGATTATCTTCTTGGCAGGAAATGCACATAATGTTCTAATATTCACAATAATGAAAAATTCCCTGATTGCCTGATTGGCCACTTGTTGGCCATGTGTGGATTCTTGCATGGCACAGGGTGCATTGCTGATGCTGCTCCTCTGAGGACCTAAATGACCTGTCCGCTACGGAACAGAGCAATCAACTGGATTAGAATCTCCTTTGGTATAGCCCTTAAGCGCTCTAGTTGCTGACTATGCACAGCTCTCATTATTCATCCGTTGTCCTTTAAAAGGGCTTATGCAGCTACAAACTCACAAAGGCTGCATACTTTGAAATGCAGTGTTTTTTGGCCAGTAACTTCTGTGTGTAAAATATGTGGGTGTGTGTGCAAGTGTGTAGACTTGTGTGTGTGTGGTCAGGTGTGAACTTGTGGTCGTGGCCCTGTGTTTGACACTGGCACTTGTTCATGTGTGGATGGTAGTGTCCTTGTTTGTGTAGCATTTTGTATCCTTTTGTTAGATGGGCTTTATGTTTGACTTTGGGATATCAGAACTGTAAATGTAATATTAAATGTACTTACATCTTGCACAGCACTCTGGATAAGAGCATCTGCTGTCTGTCTGCATGTGGGTCTGTAGGTTTGAGAATGGTGAGATCACATTTTGAGTGGATCAGATCACATTAAGAGTAACCATGGAGCCATCAACGGGGGCTGTCCTGTTCTGCAGAATGTCTGCAGCAGCAGCTTAATTTCTTTGCCTTGAGCAGGATGTACAAGGGACCGAAACCGCTGGCGAGGGTTGTCATGGCAAAGCTGGCGGGCACAAGGACGCAAGACATGACCCCGAAATCTGAGCAGTAGTCCGTGCCGGTGATGGAGAAGGCCAGAGAAACTGCCACGATGGGGAGGTAGAACAGCAGCAGGCGAGCCAGCATGGCCGCCGCGGTCAGCAGCGCGGCCCTCTTCATGGGATGGACCGTATCCGCGCCTGGCGCAGGCGCCCTCAGAGCCCGCAAGAGGAGGGCGCTGAGGAAGACCATGGTAATGAGCAGAGTGAGGATGAGGCTGCCTGCAGCCAGAGGCATCCCGGAGAAGGAGGTGAGGCTGAGGGTGAGGCAGAAGGCGAGACAGAAGGTCCAGATCAGCGTCATGGACACCCACCTAACCGTCTGGTCCTTTTTGAGGCGCCGGTAGAGGTGAGCGTGCGTCACTGCCAGATAACGGTCCACGCACACCGAGAACAAGAACAGAGGTCTGCCAAGAAGGTTGAACCCGTAGAAGAAGTACGCAATGCGTGTTAATATGTCCATTCCCAAAAAGATGTTAGCCAGCTCCAGGCACAGAGCCACGCAGTACAAGACGTCACTGGCAATGCAGTTGTAGGCTGCAACCTGACTGAGGGACTGGAAACGCTTGCCCGTCATGGGGATCCAGAGCACAAGGGCACAGCTGGGGATTCCCACCAGCACGGTGAAGATTCCAGCTGCCCAGTAGGCGTAGATGGCTTGGGGCATGTCGGGACACCACTTCCGCAAAAAGAGACAGGAGCCATTTTCAGGAACAGATGTGAGGCCGGAGGAGTTAGAGAGAAGAAAATCCATCATCATTTTGGAAAAAGGCAAAGCACAACAGACTGAAAGGGACACAGGAGAGAGTTGAGGTTAGTTATCAACAATACAAAATTCAGACTCAGAGAGCTGTGCCCCCATCCCACCCACGCCTGAAATGAAGAAATACAGAGGAAGAGCAGGTTACCCCATGTTGTCTGTATCAGGCCTGTATTTTTATATGAGGAAAGATCAGTGTTGCTATACCCAAATGTCACATCATTGCAGAATCTACAAACACCAGAACACAATTCTGCCCTCAAGCAGACTTCATCTTGATAAAACTGCAGAAGTCCACCATTGCTAAATTTACAAGATAAATCCGATAAATATATCAAGAATTCCAAGCAAGAAGATTCAATACATGAGGAAAGAAAAGGAAGTCTTGTGTCAGATCTGTTATTGATTGCTGGATGAAGGATGCTCGGCTGACCTCACTGTAGATCTGGGACTGTTGTAGCCAAATTTAGTTGCGGAGAAAAAGAATCCAGTTGACTTTCTGAATGACAAGTAGTTCACTTGGGGGTATCAGGGAATACAAGTTCCAGTGCAATGAATGACTTTTGGTAATAAACCAAAAGTTAAAGTAAAGCAAAAGTTAAAGCCACAAATCCTGGACTGAAGTTTGCCTTCTGATTTGTATCCTCCCTGTCCTGGAAAGTATGTTAATGTTCAATATCAGTGCAGGAACATGAAGAAAATAACTTCTACCGATGGAGCCAATGATGTTCCGTTTGCTTTTCGTGATGATCACTTTTGGTGAAATAAGACCAAAGGCATGTTGAGGTTGTTGAACACCACTAATCTCCTCTTTTGTTCTGATGACCTCTTATGGGCACCGTCCAGGAAATATTTGCCTGTCAAAGTTACACTGATACAGCAGGGCAGATTCGATTTCCCATTTTGAATTTTCAGCATGTTTCCGACTTCAGCTCGTTATGGGGGTGCAGGTTGTTATCGTTATCATTTGCATGCCTGCATATTGATAACAGCCAGAGAAAATGGCAGATTAAAATCACCACGCTGCATTTGCATGCAATGTCTCCAGAACCAGAGACCACATTCAAAATGATTGAATGTAGTCTCTGGGTCCACTTAGATTTCACCTTTTCTAGCAATTTTTTTGGCAATATTAACCACATATTTTTTGAATGAAGCTAATGTAATAAATAAAATGTAATGTAATAAAATGTAAAAAATAAAGTAATGTAATGTTCTTTATTGTAACTGTTTTAAATTCTGTTTCCATACTCTCAATCTCGATCAGAATAAATGTAGAGCTATTAAAGCTGACCAGAGACTTGTAATAAATGTTCATGGAACAACTTAACATTTTAATCAAGTACATTGAGACTTTCTGCTATCACTAAAGCTGGACAGGAGTTAGGGAACGTCTTGACATCGGGGTTCGGGAATGCATCACACTCAGACTGGTCCAAATTCTGAGTGACACATGCATTTAAACATGGAAAACAAAAACCCCTTATGTGCAGCTGAATGAGCTGAAGGGTGAGACATCATTGGGGCAGAGAGATAGGAGGTTGGGGGGCACAAAGAGGTGGAAACAAATTCTGATTGCCATGTGGCTGGTAATCAGGCACAGCCTAAAGCCCAGTGTTTCCGACAGTAGTTTCCCTTCCCACAGCCTCCTTTGCCTGCCGTGTGTCAGACCCGCACCCTTTGGTTAACCTTTTGTGCATCTGTAGACAGCTGGGTACTCAGCTGATATAAGTATGCTTGGACTGCAGAGAGGCATGGTACCTGTTACCTACTCGTCCATTATGTAATGAGTCACACCTACTCTACTGCATGTGCTGTGCTTGGCCTTTGCTTACACATTATCTCAGTTTAGAGCATGGCTGTCACCCCAGATATCATCAGGGATGACATGTGGTGGATAAAGCCTACTGACACACCTACCAAGCGCATCCACTGCAGAATCGAGGGGAGTCTGCGCTGACACGCCATGTGAGTTTGAAACCAGGGAGTTGTACCATGTGGGACCAAGTTCAGGACTCCACCATGAATACAGAGCCAAACTGTACTGCTCATGTGTCACAGACGGTGCCTTATATGGTAATGAAACATTTTCCATTACAAATTCACCAGTCAGCCATCAGACCTCTCATCTCCATCTAAGTCTCTGGGTAGTCAAACCTCACAGAAAAAGCGATGTTTGATTTTGAGAAATCTTGTTTGAGATGTTTGAGAAATGTCTTTCTCAAACAGACTACCCTGTTCTATTTTATCTGGGAATAGTTCATGCAGGAATGAATTAATTTAAATTTATCCACCTCCACAGGAAAAAACAAAATCAGAGGCTTGCAGTACCAGATCACAACCACAGGAGGCTGTCATAATACAAATCAGCTTTGTACAAAGCTGGAACGCAAATCAGGTTTCCTCCTTATGTAACCCGAGAGGAAAGCACACAAGATGAATATGTGATCCTGGTTATTCTCCACTTCACTTTATTACGTAATTACTCACTGGATTAATTGCATGGGTTGTATCAATCACAGTCCTATCATGGTTTAAAAAGCTGGCAGAACTTAGAAGTGCAACAAAACCAGTTGCACGAGAATTTTGGCATTGCCATAAGTAGGATAGCCTAAGTTTAGGCTTGTTAGCATGTAAGGAATCTTAGTTTTGAGGAACAAACCTGGTGAGGAGGCTGTGACTCAGTGAGCTCAGCTTCCTCTTGCAACAGCAGGTACAACACAGTCAATTGAGACTGTTGGCAAGTGTCTCAAGATGAACGCTCATGAATGTAAAAGGCCACTGTCAGCTAATGAAGAAACAATATCTCCTGTGTGCTGTAATGTCTACTATATCCATACATGTATTAAAACACATTTTCAGTTCACCCTAATCAACTCTTATATACTCTTTTCTGTGTAAGTAACAGGCCATGGTATTGAAACCACACAAGTCTGATGCACTTTGATGACATAACTAGTAGTGAGGAGGAACATAAATATTATCCTTGCTCTTTTCCTTTGAATTAAAGGAGGAGCCAAACAATTGAAAGCAGCTATTAGGTGGCAATAACTTCTCTACTGCTTGTTGTGCAACTAAAAGTGAAGAGTCTCACTTGATCTAGGTTTTCATGACTGGAGACAGCTGAACAAATTCTGGCTGTTGGAGGGCAACTATTTTTCATCTGAAGCTTTTTAAACATGTGAAATCAGCAGTGACCCTGAATGCAAGTGGTTAAGCAGTGGTATTAATTATTGCTGCTTTGGGACAGAGTCTGCACACCAGAATTAGCACTCCTGTGCTATGACCTGTTCACCTGGGAGAGAAGACGCAAAGCCTCACGTGAAAATCACCTGAGCTGCAGAGAAGGGCGTCAATCTATCAAGCAGCACATCAATCATTTTTTCATTTCACCAGAAAGGTCAAGTGCAAACTTGATTTTCTCTTGCAGTGATAATTGGGGCGAATAGGACACGTGGGGAATGCAAGGAATTGTGTGGCAGTGATTAGAGCTACTTGTGACCAAGTAATGTGACCCGAGACACAAAGGTTTTCACGCTCACTCTTTTGATAAGCATGTATCATATATGTAAGAGAACTGCTTAATTCCAATAAAAATGTATTTATGCTGCTTCAATATCATATATTTACCTTATATGTTCTGTATACAATACATGTGATTCTTAGATGATTGTTACAGGACTTTCATTGGGATCACTGGCAACTTTAATGCCTTACCCATTTCCTGCAGAAATTTGGTTTTCCAAGGTTTCTCATCCATGTTCTAACCAAACCAAACCCCCCTTAGCTTGACCTGTGAGGCTCAAAAGGGCTACAGGGTTGTATGTATGCTCGGATTTCAAAAACCTCCATATCCACTGCAGGGGAAAGACATATTCAAGGCACTTGCAATGGGGTTTTCCTGGTTTCTTTGGCATGGAGTTACAAGAGCCTTTGTCAGGGCGTTCCTCCATCACTAGGCCATGAGCCAAATGTGCCCAATGCATAATAATTATTATTGTTTATTTGGCAGCCTTATCCAAAATGATGCACAAGGACACTGAAGTAAGATACTACGCATACCACAAGAACAACAAGGATAAAAGCATAAGTACAGAACAAGCAGAAACACTGTGTGACAATCTAAAAAGCAGAGCTCAGAATATAACCAACAAACTGTAATCATTTTAAACATACAATGCCTAACAACTATCCCTGAAAGCAAAGCCTATGTCCTATTGATGAGCACATACAACCTAATAAACATTTAAAAGCAAATGTTACTTAACAGCATAGCACTCACATGATGCCAAAAATGACTCACATGAGCAACATTGCCTTGGATCATACCACTAATATTATTCTAATCAGTAAGATCAGCATTACATCTCATCAGATTCCACTCAAGGTTTGAAGTTGCTGGTTGAATGGTGTAAGACACAGGACGCATTCATGTAACAGGAACTAACAGACAGACATTGACACATTGGTTTATATGATGTACAAATGAGGGGTAGAGGATCGGGGCAGGGAACATCTTAAAGTCACCTTAAAGAAGAGCTGTCAAACACTACAGAAATTTGGTGGTTTTGTGGTCTGTGTTGTTTGTGTCACTGTAGGCTACACCCTCTGCTAAAGAAGCATGCCGCTGGCATTAGCAAGATGATTAATCTGTGAACAGAGTACTAAAAGTAGACAAGAGCCACAGGCAAGCTTACAGGCATTGTGTTTTGTCCCACCTCAGAAATGCACATTCTATATATAAATCACTCAGCACACCTATGAACTTGTATATATACCAACACACACACATATATATGTCTATGATATATAATAAGTACATGTAATATGTGTATATTATGTATATAATACTTTTCTCCTTTTTCAACCTAACTTTGGAATTTAGGTTTGCAATTTTCGATTTGTCTCATTACACCATGTTGTACACTCAGGCAGGAGTGCTAAAGCATAATGAATGAAACACTCACACACCGCTAGCAACTTGGATACACTTTTTAATCTTCAACAAGACATACATTTTGAATTAGTCTCCATTTCTGGATTTAGTATGCACACATAAAAGGTAACAGTCTTGACATGAATGTATGGTAAATTATCTACCATAATGACAATGTTGTCAGTTCAAGAAAAAAAAAAAATATATATAAAAACTGTAGCTAATTTCATCTCATTTATTTACACTCCTTTGCTTCCTTCTACCCGTTGCATAAAATCTTCATTGGTAGAATCAGCTACTTGCCAATACATTCAAATGATATTATTGTTGAGGCAGTGCATACAGTTTAAACTTGAATAATATACCATCCTTCATTCCTGGAGTCCATTTGTTTAAACTAAAGCATTAATTTGAAAACACAAATTTACACAAACAACACACTTCCACATTTTGGTAAATGTACATATGGAATCCTTCATTTCTTTTTGAGTGCTACAGCTAAGTTCATATGTAAGAAGAAAAAGGCATGTCCACTGCACTCTGCTCATAGTCATTGACAAAATCGCAGTGACGTCAGCAAATGTTTCAGCCGTTATCTGTACATCCACTTGATTCCACAGCCGTAACAATGCAGCAGTGCAATGACGTGATGACCAAAGATTGGGACACCTTGGGTTGGCTGGAGTGAGGGGGGCGGGGGGTGGCAGTATTCAATCTAGCTGCAATGTCACTGTGGCCATCAAGTGACAACTGTAAAAAAGTCCAACAATTTTCTGACCCAATTTTCCCTACACTTCAAAGACTGCAGAACTTGCAGCATGTAGGAATTGGGGAAAAAAAACCTGCAGTGGCACTGAACTGACGCTGAAATTTCTTAGTTTACCTTTAGGGAGGAGGCACCATGGCAGTTAGATTGTGTGGGGAGTTAATGTAGTTATTCTTTCAAGGACACACACGGGTGCTGATAAAAGCACATGTAGGAGTCCTGCAGTAGCCTCTTGACCAGATTGCTGGTGTTTGACAGATCCGCTGCAGCCAGTTCCTCCTCTGGCTGTGACAAGAAGTCTCCCACCTCCGGGCAGGCCTTGATCTCTGGAACGCTGAAGCCGTTTTTGTCATCGCCTGAGGAGAGTGAGAAAATGTAGATTGAGCCTAAACTATGTGTCTACTGCACATAAATAAAGGGAATTATCAACATTTCTACAATATTTCCTAAAAAGCCCCAAAAGGGCCTGTATTTTCTTTGCTGTACCTTGATGGGTTACCCTTTTCCCACAATGCATCATAGTCATCATCTGTCAGAACCCATCTAGCAGAACATAACTGAAATTAAAAAGGTGGGTTTGACCTCACTAAAGAAAAGGAACAGTCCCCACTCAGAATGGGAAAAAGGCAATACCGACTTGTTTCTCACTGTTCTTGTCCTTTGTTGAATTAAAACCAAAATCAACAGCAAAACAAATTAAAACCTGAAAATAGGACTGTGTGGGTTCAGCTCTAAGGAGGACTGCCAAATACTTCTTGAAAAACATCAAAACTGCGATAGAGGCTGCTGCCAAAAATCTTAGGAGTGATACAGCCATAATAAAGCAAAGTGAAATGAGGCTGGTATTGACTGAAGTCATTATCCTTTTTAACCTGTATCCACTTTCAAGGTGAACCGTGTTTTGAACGCTATCATTCCTGCACTCACGTTCAGTTCCAGGGGAGCACACCGAACCATTTCTTTTTTTAAGAAAAAAGGACAGTCTGGATATAGTTTTTTGTATGAAAACTATTTATTTTCCCTCGGCCGTTATAATTAAATTGGGTTTGCTCAAACCTGAGGACCGTGAGGGCGCGGGGTTTCAAGACAAGACAAGGGACCTAGCGTCTCACCACAGCGGTCGGCCATGCTGTCGAAGAACAGCCAGGAGCGCGGGGAGGGGCCGAACTTGACGAATGAGACGTAGTGGCTGGTGCGGATGCAGAGCACAGCAAAGAGCTGTAGCTTGTGTCTGGGCATGGGGCCGTCCACGGGGAGGTCCGTTGGCGCTGGCAGCTTGCGAGGGGCATGGTCCTTCCGCAGCGGGTGAGAGTGCACCTGAGTGAGCCAAGGGGGAGGGGAGGACATCAAAACCGTGCGGGGTCTGCAGACACAGAGTACTCTATGCCGTTTGTGCCAAGTGTAGTACAGGATATAATGAGGATTCCATCGGGTGTATCAGTGAAAACAGAGCATAATGACCATTACACCATTGGAAAATACCACTGCAAAACATAAGTATGTTCTTTTGACCAAAGTGTGTACTCTCTCTGCATTTGCATTTACATTTGCAATGTATATTGTCTTTACTTGTAAATGCCATGTTGGCTCTGTATCTCTGTACCTGAGTGCTGCAGGTGGTGCAGTACTGCTTTATTCTCCCTGGCTGCAGTTTACGGTCCCCCAGGCACCCAGGGCACTCCAGCTCCGCCCGCCCCCCACAAAGGAAGCACTCCCGAGGGGCTGGGGGGAGAGGGATAAGGGCCTGTTCACCATCATTTCACATCCACCGCACCTCAACCTGGCTAACATTCCCCCGCATTTATCTTTGTGGCCACCACAACATGTAATATCCTTATATATTCCTATATACCTGGTGAGAGAGTATCTCTCTGCAGTATCACGGAGGGGTAAATCAGTCCTCTGGGAAAGCTGTTTTTAACACTGTTACATTATGAAATTCACAGTAAGGTGTCCTTACTGTGCTTCCATCCACAGATGCATTGCAATGATTACATTTTTAACACCTTACACAACCTAATAATGAATACCAATTACTTGCTGCGGGAAGCATAGGCCAGTACTATGACCTCAGCACCACATGCAAGGAACAGGCGTGAGTATTGTTGTGATTGTGGTTAATGATTGGCAATGCTTACAGTTGTGTAGGAGGTCTGTGATATCCAGCTCTGTGGATGGTATGATCCGGGGGAACATCTTATACCCCTTCCCAAATCTCGGCATCTGGACCATCAAACAGGATGGGACCTGAGACAGGGGAACAAGAGGAATATATATGAGCCCAAGATTTAAAGGCATGGCCATCTTTACATAGGCATGAGCATGTCAGAATTTAAGAGTTTAGTTTTTTCCCCTTAAAAGGATTTATTCTTTTCAAGCTGCACAGGTTTATTCAACACAATATGGATAATGGCATCTAATGTAGGAATATTACAAAATCATGTACAACTGCATCTTGAACTAGGAGAAACCTTATAATTAAAAGAACCAAAAACATACAGGAAAAATGATAAGGAACTGAGATAAGAGCCAATCTAATGAGGTGTAAAATAAATATTTTTAAGAATACAGATATTTTTCCAGGTTTTCTGTTCCCTGTATATGCCTCCACTAAATTACACAACTCCAGTGGTAGCTCTCCACCAGTGATACCAGCACTTTCTCAGTGGCTACGAAACCCACCTTTTCAAACTTGAGGTCACATGATAGGAAGGAAGTTTCCAGGAGCTGCTGGACTGTAGGCACCGGGCCCACCTGCTCTTTGTCCAGAATGATCTGGAAGGTATAGGAATCCTGAGTAATCTCACTCCCTGACCTGAAAACCAGAACAGACAAGCATTTCAGCTTTTTATAATTATTTTTCCTAATAGGCTCAAGATACTCATGTCCACGTGTATAACCCCTTATATTTTCCATTCTCTAGATTCCATTCCAGACTCATGCTACACCCACAGTCACACACGAATCAGCTGTTTGATTGCCGCTGAGATAGCATTTGAAAGGGGCGTGGTTCAGAAAGGGTGACATCAGAAACCATCAGGGTAGCATGTGAGCTGCTGTGAGATAACTTGAAGATGAAGCGGATTAGTGAGGGACAGCAGGGAACAATGGGGGGCACTGAAGAGAAAAGAAGAAGAAGTGAGAGGTAGTCAGATGTGTTGAGGAGTAGGAGGGAGCAGCAAGGAGTACAGAAGAAAAGTGAGGAGGGGTGTGGAACTAAAAGGAGGGTTTGTAAGACCTGAGCTTCAGGAGTGGATCCACGTGAAGCAGCCGCTGAAGCAGGATTGTAATGAACTCCTCTGGGTCTGAGGGGGGAGCAGAGAAATGTGGTGAAATAGCAGGGAAAAACAATTCACAATGAAATCATTTCACAATTGAAGCTTACAATACCACTTTACCGTGGACTTCACTTAATGGTCATGTGACATTGTAACTTGTGAAATTAATTATTCAACCAATAAATGCACTTTGGTCTGAAATTTAATTGTCATTATTATCCTGTACAAATATAACCTTGCAACATCACTGACTGATCATGCTGATGGAGTTTAAACATGTCCATGACTAACAAAAAAAACAGATTTAACAATGAAAAGTTATTTTTTCCGCTGTTATTCATTTGAAAAGGCTATTGTAAGCGGTCACACCTGCTGCTTACCTAAAACCTTTTAAAACACTCAAAAATCCATGTGGGTTTGGCAAAGAAAGAAAAGAAACACGCCAGCAGCCAAGGTGTGAGAGGGGAGTACCTTTCTCCTCCGTCAGGAACGAGTCACACCCCAGCTGTCTGCGGAAGGCCATCACACTCTCACACGGAACAAAGCCCTGTCTGGGAAAGAAGTTCAAGTCACTCCCTGTACACACACTCACACACACACACACACACACACACACACACACACACACACACACACACACACACACACACACACACACATTACCCTTATCTGGACTGTGTTTGCCCACAAACATGTACCCTGACCTGAATGACTCTGACAAACGTAACACTCACCTAGACTGTATGGACCTCTCATGGGTTATCACCATTTTGCGATATGACAGTTTCATACACAAATATGTCAAAGGGTGCCAATGCACCACAGTGTGTTTACTGCCAAATCAGCTCTATAACATTACATAGGTAAAATTGTTTTTATAATTTTATTACTATTATTATTTGTTATGACTTCACTAGAAATTGGACTCATACTCTCATTGTGTTAGGATGGGCCCACTAATTACAATGCAAAGAGTTTTACAGCCACGGACGGCATGCATAATCTTTCTACAGGAATTCTGTGTGTTCAGTAGACTTCCCCAGCTGTGATAGTGATTGCCCTGCAGATGCGTCTCACACATCACACATGCGTGTAGTTATGTAGCTGGGTCAAATGTGGACAATCACGTTTGTCGAGCAGCTGGCTGACACATGACCTGTGTATCTAACTGCACAGTCGGTTCATGCCGTACACACTCATCTGAACCTACGGTGGGACACATTCATCTGCACCTGCTCTGTTGTACATACTCATCTTTATCTGCACCACTGTACATACCCATCTGTACCTGCACCGCTGTATATACTATTCCGTACCTGCGCAGGCGGTTGACGATTTGTCTCCTCAGGATGGAGGGAACTTCTTCCTCTGACACCCCAGGACTGCGACACAAACTGTCCAGGGTGACTGAGGAGCTGAACAGACTGCAGAGACACAGATGATGTCATTTGTTTACTGCATGCCTGGCTGACTGGTTAGTTAGCTGGTCAGTCAGTTGGTTAGCTGGACAATTGATCAATTGGTTCATTTGTTGGTTGATTCATTGATCGATTTGATTTAACATACTACTGACAGATCTTTAGCAAACATGAAATTTCAATTTTTGGTACAATGGACAGAGAGAGAGAGGGGGGGGGCATAGAGTGTATGACCTAACTTATCCAGAACCCCATTTATATGGTTTCCCACAAGAGGAATCAGTGCTCACATCTGAGACAAATTAGGCATATTCATTAAACTTGTTCAGCCTCTTTTCCACCTGTTCATGACCACACTCCACTTATGACCCGAAAAAAGGAACAGATTTTTTTTTAATCCCAATAATGCAAGATTATTATACTGGAATTCTAAAAATGTAATGCTGACTTCAGATTCCTCAAAGACGTCCATCTAAGCATGCAATGAACTGATGGGTTTCACAACACACAACTCACGACATGTGACAGAATTACTGAAAACAAGACCTGGGTCAGAGCACAGTTATGCAAAACTTCTGAGGGAACTTGCATTGCCAAAGTTCATTGCACTGTGACATCAGCATGAAAGGAATGAGGGAGACCAGGTGGTCGTGTGACCCAAAAAACATTTACATTCACATTTACATCGCTTTTATTCCTTGGGCACATGCTATGGCCCTGAGTGACTTACAAAACACAGGCACATACAGTACCAGTCAAAATTTCGGACACACCTGGTTAAGATAATGGAAAACGTGCATTCAAAGACATTTTGATCTAAAGACTTGTGCTTAAATGTTTGAAATTTTTTCTTAAACAAATATAAATAGTGAAGTTGATGCCCTCATTTAAATTTCTTTCAACAAAAAAAAAGAATCTTAAGAACCTAAGCATGTAAAATATAGGATAGTTTTGACTTGTTTAACATTTTTTGGTCACTGCATAATTCCATTTGTGTTATTTCATAGTTTTGAAAAGTAAAAATGAAGAAAATAGTAAAGATAAAGAAAAACCCTTCTATGAGTAGGTAGGTAACTTTTGAGTGGTACTGTAAGTGAACATAATCAGGTCACATGAACAACAACACCTACAAAAGAACTTAGAACACTTTCGAACAAAAGTGTCAGAATAGAACACAAAGCCACACAAGTCAGTGCCACAGTGAAAACAAACATCAGCTGCACAACTAAAGCATCGTTATAGCATGATGTGCCATGCAGCAAAGTGAGACAGCTCACCTGAACAGCGTGGAGTCCAGGTAGCATGAGTTGTAGTGGCCTTGGATCCCCTTCATCCTGCCCTCCAGCAGAGCCAGGGCCTCCGATTCTGGGATGGGTGGGGCATCTTCAACCCCCTCTTCCAGAGGTGTGTCTGAGGAAAACCCATGCCACAAAGCAAAACACTGAAGCACTCCCCAGTTCACTGACACAGTTAAAATAAAGTGAAGGTACCAAAATGAGGCAAAGCACTGAAGCACGTCTGATTAACTGACTAACATGCAGTTAGAATGCATGTCTACACCTAGAACCTGTAAGGTGAATGAGATATGTAATATCCTACATTCTAGGATTACAACATGCTGGAAATGTTCACAGGCCCTAACTGTCCTTGATCCAGGTCTACCAGGACTAAACAAGTCGTTTGACATAATATCTTCAAATATATGACATGACTCATAAATAATGGCTAATCTGATTCTGTGACAAGTCACACCAATGTTCTGTGCTGTTCCAGTGAAATTCCATAGTTTTTGTGTGTTCCATTCTGTTATTCCCACAGAACTCATTTGTCCATGCGCTTTCTTGCTGTTAATCGCAGTAGAACCTAGTTACCTGTGTGTGAATGTTACTTGCTGTTATAAGTAGTGGAACTCTGTTATCTGTGTGTGAATGTTCATGGATGTTAATCGCATGTATTGTATACATACATCATATCTGTTCTATGCGCATAGTTGTTCTGTGCCATTAATCCCTGTGAAACTCTTAGGTCTATGTGTGACTTGGGGGCTCACCTGGGAAGAGCTCATGATACTTGGGTGCCTCCTCCACAGCAGTCAGGGACTGGAAGCGTCCATCTGGTCTACAAGTCTTTAAGGGGACAAACAGTGCTCTGTTTCCTTTGCAGGTGAAATACTGTTGGGCTCCAAGCTTTCCATCCGAGCAACCGCTCATCTCATAGTCCTGCAGAGTTTAGGGCACATTTATATTTGTTTAGCAGTTTCTTTCCCTTCATTTCAGTTTATTTCTTACAAATACATACATATAGATATTAGCAGTAGTGCTTGTGGTAGTATGACAACTGTTCATATTGCTCATATTTGCAACTCTGTTTTGCCGACATCATACATTATGATATCATGCCAATAAATTCAAAGTGCAATTCAAATTATTCATTAAATGAAACAGGGTGAGAGGTAGAGAAGGCAAGAGATGACAAGAAAGAGAGCAGGAGGAAGGGAGAGGGAGAAAGTAAGAAAAAAAAACTGAACAGATGAAATCCAGCTGTCTCAGCCGCTCACCAGTTCAATGCCGGCCCAGCTGTCCCTCTGTCCCTCAGGTAGCCCTATCCATCGTATCACCCCGTACACGGTGACCCCGCTCCCAGCCTCCACCTCCACCATTGACCCCACCTCTAGGGGGCACTGTGGTGTGGGGGCTTGGGGGACGCCGGGAGGGCTTCCTCCGGCCTGTCCGCCTCGAGACCCCGAGTTCGGGAGTGAGGGGATCCGCGAAACCGCCCTCTTGTTGACACCTGTAGAGGGTGACACCAGGCACGATGTCACCAGACCAATCCCGTGACTCGGACATAGCTGTGAAACACAATGTTCCTGAACTGCTCTCCCTGCTCGCTTGCCAGAGAAGCACATGCTCTCTGCATTCCTGGGCCTGTTCTTCCAGTTCCACACACTAAAAACAATACTGCTCGCTGACAAACACACCACACACACACACACACACACACGCACACACAAGACTTTACTTCAGCCTTCAGGTGCACCTTATGGTGGCGTGACTAGAAAACCAAACTGGAACCAAATTTAAACAAATGTGATTTTGTTTGCAACATCCAGTGGCACCCTCCTACACACTGTGAATGCTGTGAATAGATGAAATCTTCTCATTCTCAGTTCACTGGACACCAGGAAACAGCAACCTCACCTTCAGTCTGAAGGTTTCGTGGACTGACAGTGTAGTTGGGGACAACTTGGACAATGTCTCCAGCGCTGACTAGAGGGAGCGGGGGCACCTTCTTGGTGGGCTGACTTTGATCTGTGTCCTGTAACCAAATGTAGGAGAAAAAATATAAAATGGCATTAGTTTTTGTCATGTACATTTACTGACACAGTTGGCCAGTTTATCTCTACCAGCTAGCTTGTCGAGGCATCACTTTATTCTGTGTAAGACATATTAGTTGGAAAGTGTGAATCTGCTTTTGAATCTACACAATAGTCAATACAGCAACACTGCTATGGGATGGGCTGCTCTGCTCTAGGCCTAGTGGGCCACAATCCAACAGGCTTTCCTGTTTCCTGTTAACTACAGACACCACAAGAGCCAGAGAGGTAGTTCAACAAGACAGCGATTAATTCAATCAAGTGTTGAAACACCTGGGTGGAGCCTTACTCTATGGCCCTCTAGCACCAGTGCTGACTAGCAATGACTAAGATGTAGAGTAACTAAAGGATGGTAAAGTGTTCCATTAAGATACAAATTTAGCTATGCGCACCCACCCCCTCCAGACCAGCGTCTCTTATGTTTACCAGTGACTGCAGAGTGGGGCTTTGTGAATCCTACAATGGGTGGGCCTACCCTGTGTTGTCAATCACCAACTCTCATAAGCCAATCACATGCCTTCGCTCTCCAAAGCAAACCAATGTGCTCCACTCACACCAGCATGCCACTGATAAAAAGTGGCTTGTCTGTCCATATTGAGGGCACACAAAGCCGCATCACTGAAGGCTTACCACGAACTCCACCTCAAACCCCAGCATCAGCAGGTCGTCAGGGTTCTCCCGCCTCCCGATCTGCATCAGGTTCTTGACCAGGCCTGGCTGCAGGCCCTTCTTGTGCTTCACCACCACCAGGTCGTTCTGGGCCAGATCGCAGATGGCTGTGAACAGCTGAGGGTTACACAGCAGTTCCAGCCGCTTCTGGGACGGGGTCACGAAGAGCAGAAGCTGTGCCTGGTGGCGGGAGAGGGGGTACGTGTCCTCCCGCTTCACCACCCCGCCCCCCTTGACCCCACCAGTGCCACTGTACATCTGGCCAATCAACTCCCCTTGCTTTGTCTCCGCCTCCACCCTGCCGATGCAGCCCTTGCACACCGACTTGTAGCCATTCCTGGCCTTTCCTCTGATGACTATAAAGTACTTGTCCTTACGTTCTTCCTTCTTCTCCATCAGCTCTGGCCACACCTGCGTCTGTCTGCCTGTCTGTCCGTCTGCGTGTGTGTGTCTCTATGTCAGATGTGCAGTACTCTGAGCAGGTTGTGTGACAGCAGGCATCCTATCAAGGAAGATCCAACAGGTTATCTCGCAGACAAGGGTGTCACGGTCAGTCCCGTGCTCTACTGAAAACAGGGTGCATGTGACACGCAAAAAACCAATGTGATCAGTTGCAGGTAATCGCTTACGTTCTGATGTTTATAGATCCTAGCGTACAATCACATGTTACTTATTACAGAAAGATTCACATGGACATAACTTCTTGCTGCTTTACAGATTTTTTTCCCTAAATGAAAAAATGGGTTTAGTTGTGAACCTAAATTGAAGTAGCCTGCACCGATCGAAAATTCACACAATCTAAATAAACATTTATAAAACGCTTTTATTGTTTTTCGTGCATCACCAATTTAGTAAATAAAAAATAAACAGAAATCTGATGATTTCCAAATATTACCATGCAATGTCATTCAGTTTAATCAAGTCCAAACATCCCATTTTTGGTGTAGATTAAATTTGTGCGATGATGGCAATATTTATGAAATCCATTCAAACAGCACATTAAAACCGGCTCCATGGTTTTTATTTCATACCCTGTAAAATGAGACAATAAGTCTTTTTGTATGCTGATACTACCGTCAAGCGATGTACTAACGTACATAAAGGTGTTGCGAACTGGTAACTTTCTGCTTGTTGGTAGAACTTTACACGGTATGTAAACATATAAATATTCTTACTCACCGTATATTCCGAGCCGTACTTGACTTCGATAGCTACAATTATTCCTCTACCATCTCGTCTCACTGACCAAGTTTCACAAACCCAGCGCCGCGACGTTTCAGGAAGTCACAGATAATTCACTTGCTTGACCCGTCTGTGACCGAATACAGGCTAACGTCAGTGACTGCAGCTTTTAAGTGACGCTCAGGGAATACGTGTGCGAACCGTGAAGCTTTTTCATAGGACAGAGCGCTCTGTGGGATGTTCCAAACAAGATCGATAGAAATCATCTCAATCCCTACCTACCGAACACACTTTCCAGACAATCGAAGCCTAGTAACTCCTGTCACTAAGATTCGCTCCGTATGATGCACTCTTACATAACGCAAATTTAACAGTAATTCATAAAGTGTGGTTACGTCCCCTCAGCTGTACGTTTCGTGTATGCATACAATTGTTTTGTGTAGTTTATTTGGTATGTTCAAATAAATTCCAATAAATAAAAGAACTCATAACAAGTCTAATCAACTAATAAGTTGATAGACCAAACTTTAAAAGGCGTAAAGCGACTTTCACTCAAAAAATGACGAAACTGTGGTTTTATGGGTGCGTTTCGTTATAGGTTTCCGTGGCTGTATTTAGTATTTCCAATTCCATACACTGATGTGTATAGTACGTATTAATGAATATTAGTTTTAGCAAATTAGAGCAAAAATTTACTTTAAAAAATGGCCGAACACATACAGCAGATTTCCCCTTCCTATTTTTATTTGTGGTCTGTATGTACATTTTGTGTGCATGGTAGAACACCGTATCTGTATGGAACACAATTTCCTCATGAGAGGGCGCTGCTGCCCACGCTTATAAATTGGCTACTTAATGTCCGGGCAGAGAAAAAACTACAACACCGTTCACAGTTCCATTTCAACATTGAAAAGAGCGGTAGAAAATTTAATTCAGCTTTGCGACAAAATTATACAAAGGCCTGAGGCATTTTCATGATCAGGTGCCTGAACATTATTTTTCCAGCATTTAAAGAACACACTCACACACAAAATTGAAACCCTTCGAAGTAAAAAAAAAAAAAAAAAAAAAACCTCACATTGCTGTGGGAAACAAGCACAAATGTCATCACTCTTCTTGAAACAAAACTGTACGCAAAATAGTTACACAATTAGTCCATCCATTTAACAATCTAGGTCAAAGGCTGACAGAGCAGGGACATTGTACAGCTTGTAGGTCAACAGTGCAGGGCTCATTTTGACTTCCGTCTCTTAGCCTGGGTGGGGCTGGCACTGGAGTTGGTGTCTGCAAAATCAAGTGAGGAGACAGCCATCATGAAGGAGATACTGACACAGAGACAAAAGCCATGGAGAAACTTGACTGATGGATATAACCTTGCTCAAGTGTAGAAACATCTGTCTCTCCCCTACCGCTGTGAGACTGTATGAGCATGTGAACACGTGTATGTATCTGAGTGTGTGTCAGTGTTTGTGTACGTGTAAATGCATGAGTGCTTGAGTGAATGTGCAAATGCATGTATGTGAGTGTTGGTACACATGCATGTGCATGCATGAGCATATATACATATGTGTGAGTGTGTATTATGTCCATGCATATGTACAGGTTTGACTGTATGTGTATATGTGTGTGTTTGGGTGTTTGAATGTAAATGCATGTGAGTGCATGTGAATGGGTGCGAGAGCGTAGGTATCAGTGCATGTAAATGCGTACATATGCATAAGTGTAAATGTTTGAGTGCTAATGTACAAGTTTGAGTGTGAGGGTACGGGCTGGTCTCTGTACCTTTGCCAGCAGTGGTGATGGCGGAGGCAGAGCCTGGCCTGGTGGCTCGCTTCCTCTGCCCGTTCTCTGCAGACTCGCCCCCCTCCTCCGGTTCCTTCTCTGCTCGTGAGGCACGTCTGCCTGGACCCTTCGCCCGCTCTGGGACCGCCCTGTCCTCCCTGAGAAACACAACAAGGACAAGGGGGGGACAAACATGTGGCAGATGCAGCCATTAACCACAGCAAGAAAGCAATGGGGCCAGCTTGTGCCTGTGTCTTTTCTGGCTCTTTCTGCCTTTCTATTCTGTGGCAGACTCTCCATCTTCCCCCCTCCAGTTTCAGGAGGGGGTCCAGTCTCTGGTGACAGGGGGCTTCTTTTGGCTGCTTTTCTCCACTTAGCACAGATGATGTGTGGTATGACACAGCGGCGTGTGCGTGGACGCCCGAGGGCAGCACACGCACAGTACCTACCTTTGGGCAAGGCTGTTGGGTGCCTTTCGTTTCTTTAGGCATCTGTCACAGAAGTGGAGAAACAGCAGTGAACTGAGGCTGCATGGCATTTTTATGTGAGTAACTAACAACTTGTTCTCAACCCTATGATCTTCTGGCCTCTCCCAGGCCAGGGGCAGATGAGTGAGCTGCCATGGAGCTACCATGTGCCAGCAATGACTCACTGATTTGATTAAGTGTTGGCCTAAAAAATGCAAAGTATCACCACCTCTAACGTTATGCCAACATTTTGTGAAAAGAAAATTCTAGCAGTCCAACTGGTTAGTGGATATGAATGGTCAAATCTGCTCAGAACAGTGGCGAACGTTCACATTTGCTCGTAAACAAACTGGTTACTTCAATTGCTTTATTTCATGCACATTTGGATGTATCGGACCTTAATTTAACCAGAAAGGTCCACTGAGAACGCACTACTCATTAACAATAAGGGGGGCAGGCAGAGAAAGATGGTCTCAGGACAGGCCTAAGCCATCGGGGGGGGGGGTTAGCCCTTTGCAATTGTCGAAGAGCAACCGTAACTTATAAACCACCGTGACACTCTCCTTCCCTTCTATTGTTATCTCATTGGAAAGACTGCAAAACCAACTGATCAGTGTCCCTGCCACTGCACTGGGGTTAATGGTTTTTAACAGAGGGAAGACCGCCCCCTAGTGGGCCATTAAGACCACTTCCAACAGTAAACAGGCTTTCCAACTCCATCTCCCTTTAAATCAACCAAGTACTGTCCTGCTCAGTTTTAGCCATTCAGTCAGGGACGTGCCACAGGGGTATATGGCTGGAATTAAAGCATTAAGTGTCCAGGTTTAACCACAGCTGGATCTTTGGGAAATCATACATATAAAAGCTTTAAATATCCTTGGGCTGGATATCATCTCTGTGTCAGCAATCTTTCAGGGTCTTTTAACTTGACTTTCAGTGAACATCTTACCCCTGATCATTTTGAGGAACAGGTTCATTTCCTGTAAGAAACAAGCAAAAGAAAGACCATACAAGTTATTAATGATGACAACTTAGCTTCCTTCATTTTCTCCCAATGCATGTCATTTAATAAGGAATTACACTAAAATTCCTAACATCAATTCAAATTATGACGTTTCAATATTGATATTAACATGCATCTAAAAACTGGAGGAAGTCATGGAGGACCCAAAAGTGGCAGAGGCACAGCTATATAATCAATGGAGCAATTTATACAATCATGACACTGCCTTGTGTTTGTGTCTAGTAGTATTAATTTAAATCATTTTTATTACAGAGGAGAGACGTACCAGCTGTCTCCGCAGGCGGTCCCTCCTGTAGTGGGGTCTCAGATTGGACGGACACTGAAACAGGAAGTTCAGCAAACAGTTAACAGGGACATAACTGAAAAATCACGATTAAATATCAAGCCTCCACAATTTTTGGTAATCTTGAGCTACAGAGCTGGCACAGTTAGAGGAGACGCACCAGCTGCCTCCCCAGGGGGTCCTTCCTGCAGTGGAGCTTCAGATTGTACGGACACTGAAACAGGAAGTTCAGCTCAGTTAACAGGTACATGGCCGAGAAATAAAAATTCAACCTCAAACACGCAAACTGTCTACAGACAGCGAACAATTAGCAGTTGCACATTTTAAGAGGCAGCAAACACTCCAAAATGATACATTTTAATAATTTAATTTGATTGTGATTAGGTATGTAATTTCAGTAAGGCAATATTTGAATTCAGTCTGCAGTTGGTTATTTAACATTAAATATTGGTATGGCGTGTGTTCAATCAGGGATCGGGGAAGAGCAATATGATCTCAAAAAAAAGAATAACAGTAATTCAAAGAACATTATACAAGGCATCATGGGAAAATGTTCAGTAATGTCGTTTATAATGTACCATAAGCACAAAATTAGTTTACTCAGTTGTGACAAGCAGGGAACATTTAATACACTGATGACAAATTTAGCCTGCATAGAGGCCTTGTAGATTGCTGGATTCAAAATTAATGGTAACAATGTCACAAATGATCAAACAATGGAGTCCTCCTTCAGCTGAAGACCCTCTTTGTGTATCTTTCCAGCATTGGAACCTGTCCAGGCTATACTTTGGCTCCCAGAAGCAGGGCATATCAAAAGCTTAGCTACTGTTTAGCTTAGAGAGCTTTTCACCTGGAGCAAAGTGTAACATACTGACATACATCCGTGTAAGGCTAAATATGTGGTGAAATTTTGTATAGCTCCTGTGGTTGTTTTGTGAGATAAAGGTTTTCTTCAACGTCATTTCAAGGACTACATCATGTATACACTTGTATCATACTGGTACTATCCTTATCTTGACATTGTCTTTAAGCTTTGACACTGATGTGCTAAATGCTATTCTGGGCAGATGCCCTTCCTCTAGCAGTTCTTAGGCACCATTTGTATCCTGCTAAAAGGGCCTTGTAAGACGGACTAGATAAGACAAAGAAGAAGCAGCACGAACAAAAAGGACCTCGACTTGATCACCATGAGCTCACCTGCAAGGCCCGTGGTTTCAGACACATTGCTGTGAGCTGGCAGGCCGGTATCCACCCCTGCAGGGGGGTTCTGGTCTTCAGGTGCAGATGGTGCGGTTGGGGGGCCTCCTGGGGTGTCTGCTGGTGCTGCTGGAAAAGTATGAGGTGGGGCAGGAGCCAGGACAGGGAGAGGGGAGGAGATGGGAGGGACAGGGATGGGGGAGGGCATGGTCGGGGCTGTAGGAGGAGACGAAATGGGTGGAGTAGGATTTTTTAGAGGGGCGGGGGGCTGGTTTAGGTCCAAGGCCTCTGTGGGGCCAGCTATCAGGGGAGAGCCCTGAGGCCGCGTGCTGTCGGGTATCTGCTCTGGCTGTGATGCAACAGCGGCCTCTGGTGGCCGACCAGGGGAGGGGCCTTCTGTGTTCCTCAGAGGGTCTGCCACCATCACACCTGTACTGCTAGGGAGTGTCAAGCCCGGTCGCACCTTTGGCAAGGCCGCTGCATGGGGCAGAGGGCTCCTTTGGGTACACGGACCAGCAGCTCCTGGGCTGGGGCATGGAGGGGGTGATGCCATAGGCTGGGAGAAAGGGGATGAGGACGTCGCATAGGGGCGGGGTGATGGCTGGCCGGCGGGCAGGGTAGCGGCTGTTCTCTCAGCAGGGTTGCTGCTCTCCTGCTTTGGGGTTCCTGGGCGTTGCCATGCCAGTGGGGGCTGGGCACTGAGTGGCTGAGTAGGTGTAGCCTGGATAAACCCTGCCCCTACACGACCAGACTGGCCATGTGGTATGTGGGCAGGGGAGGGCTGGGTGGTCGTCATAACAGCAGGGGCTGGGGATCTGGCTGGAGTGTGAACTGCTCCCCCCACCGCTGTGAGGGGCTCTGTCACAGTGCTGGAGCTGGATGGCACAGAGGTGACAGGTGACTGAAAGACTGCACTAACGGCCATGGGGGCAGTGACGATCTGGGCAGGAGGGGCGCCAGAAGCAGCCGGAGAGGAGGTCGGCAGCCTTTCTAGGGGTTGAGTGTTCTTATTTGGAGCAGACACTGCCATGGAAACCTGAGCAGAGCCTACATGGGGCGACATGCCAGGGGAGGAGCCAACGGGGCTGGAGGTGGTGAAAACAGCCACCTGACTGGCGGGGCTGGTGACTGTGGAGCAGGAGGAACTTTGTTTGGGCAGGACTACAGAGGCATTAGCTGCAGAGTTTGGACCAATTCCTGAGTTGCTGCTGACACTAACGCTCGTGTGAGGACTTGGTCCGAGACTGGCACCAGGGTCGAGTTTGGGACTCGGAGCAGACATGAGGCTGGGCTTGTGCTCCGGGTTGCTGGAATTCAGAGGGACGCTGGTGTCGGAGCCCTGCAGAATGCTGCTCTCCCTCTGACCCTGGCCTCCTTGCAACGCCCCATTCCGAGCGGTCTCCGGGGACACGCTGGGTAACCCCGACCCATCTAGAAGCTGGCTCAGAGAGGTGGGGGCCTGGCTGAGGATGGGAGTGTGAGAGGGCTTCAGGTCCTGAGCGGGGACGGTCTCAACCACAGCAGCGCCCTGCCGCGCTGTATCCTCCACGGCATCCCTCTCTGGCAGGACACGAGGACCGTGTGCCTCTCCCTGGGGTCGTGGCAGCGGTACTAGCTGCTGCTCGGTGGGCCCTCCTGGAACATCCTGGCCTGCTTCGGCAGGGTTGTTGTGGACACCCTGCATGCCCTGGAAGGGGTGCTGAACTCTCTGCGCTTCCAGGGGTACCGGTGGCGTGGCCCCAGGACAGGGGAGAGCCGGAGAGGGGCTTGCCGTTACGTTTTGAGGCGGCTGATGAGACGGAGAAGCAAGGGTAGCTTTGGCCCCCTTCTGCCTGCCTGGGCTAGGGGTCATCTTCCGGCTGGACGCGGGGCTGGACCGTCGGCTGTTGCTGGGGCTAGCTCTTTTTACAGGGCCTCCTCCGACGGGCTGCTTCTCAGCTTTGCCGGCCATGGGCCCAGAGCTGCCGCTCGAGGGGAGGGTCTGCTGACCGCCACCGCTACCGCTGTGATTGAGAGATGTCAGACTGGGTGGGGCCTGGCCAATAGCCTTCAGGGTGGTGGGGTTGAGGCCCTGCTGGTCAAAGCCTCGGTTCAGGCTGGGCTGCCTAGGGGGCAGCGGGATGTTGATCTGCGGGGGAAAGAGGCCAGCGATTGAGGCATTCAGACGCTCGGGCGAGAGGCTGATCTCCGAGGGCTCCGTGCTGGGCGGGCGGTTGGTGGGCGTGACCGGATGGTGGTACGGCCTGGGACTGGCCCGGTTGGGGGTCTTGGGGCGGGAGCTCTGCGGGGTGGAGGGGGCGCTGGGGAAGTGGAGGCCGTGGGACGGCGGCATGGGCCCCGCTTGCTGGGGCTGGGGGCTGGGCCCCTGGTGAGGCGGGACGGGCGAGGGGCCTGGCTTCATCAGGTGTGGACTGGGACCTTGGTTACTCATCAGTCCCGGTGCACCGGTCCCCACCGGGTGACTCATCTCGTGAGCCGGCCGGTCCTGCAGGGCGTGCACTCCGGAGATGTCCTCGGCACTCGGCAGTGCGCCCCCTTGTGGTGACTCGGGAAGCGGCATCCTCCTGGCAGGTCCACCCAGCTGTGGGTTCACCATGAGAGGGACCCCCCGGAGCTTGTCCGGGGAAGGCGGGACACCAGATGAGCCGTGCAGGTTGATCATCGCCGGCATGCTGCCTTGCTGTGAAACAGGCATCCTCTGAGCTTCCGTAGGGGTCACCGGTCCCCTGGGAGGCTGACCTGTCTGTGCGAGTGGCATTCTGTTCTTAGCCTGTTCCTGCTGCTTCATGAGCCTCATCATCATCTGCTGCTGTTGGTGCTGGTGCTGGTGATGCTGCTGGTGCTGTGGTTGCTGTAGTTGCTGCTGTTGTAACTGGTGCAGATGGAGCTGTGTCTGGCCCTGCGGCATCACCCCTGCCTGGCCCTGCATCTGCTGGTGCTGCTGTTGCTGCTGTTGTTGCTGTTGGAGCTGGTGGTGTTGTTGAAGCTGCTGCTGTTGAAGCTGTTGATGCTGCTGCTGATGCTGGAGCTGTTGCTGTTGTAGCTGCTGCTGCTGCTGCTGTTGTTGTTGCTGTTGAAGATGTTGCTGTTGGAGCTGCTGTTGCTGCTGCTGCTGCTGCTGTTGGAGCTGTTGCTGCTGGAATTGTTGCTGGTGCTGCTGTTGCTGTTGCTGTTGTTGTTGCTGCTGCTGTGTGAACTGAACAGGCATCTGCTGTGGCAACCTTTGTTCTCCCAGATGACCAGGAAACCCTTCAACAGATGAAATTATATTTCAAAATCCACATATATATTGTGGGCTGCAGTGTAGCACAAGGCTCATAAGCCACACTGGGGCACTGCTACTGTACTCTTAGGCAAGGTACTTAACCCAGAATTGCCTTAGTAAATATCCAGCTGCACAAATGGGTAACATATACAAACTGTAACCTATGTAAATCACTCTGGATAAGAGCATCTGCTAAATGACAACAATGTAATGAAACCTTTTTGTAGACTACTAAACTAGATGAAGTGCAGCAGAGGTCTGCAAATGCTGTCAT
Organism: Megalops cyprinoides; assembly: GCF_013368585.1. Classification (NCBI taxonomy): domain Eukaryota; kingdom Metazoa; phylum Chordata; class Actinopteri; order Elopiformes; family Megalopidae; genus Megalops; species Megalops cyprinoides. The sequence goes on from NC_050588.1 coordinate 19,409,518, forward strand.
CAAATGAGCAAACTTTGTAATAAAGAAAAAAATTAATCGTCCCTCATGTTTCCTGAGGAACAACCCATAATTCTTTACGCGTCTCTCACCTGAAGACCTGCTGCTAAAGTCAGGTGGTTTTGCCGTGGCGGGGTCTGTTCCACCTCCCTGAACGGCACTCAGGCCCTGCATCTCTGGGTCGTCCATACTGGGGGGTCGAACATCCGCGAGACCACTGTGCACACAAAGTCAGAAACACTCCACCACCATTCCCCAAACATCAGCTTCTAGCAATCACTTGGACATAGTCTGTTTACTAGTGACTGACAGGTAAGATGACTTCCTCGCTGGGTTGGGCAGCCATGCACCACCAATCACTGAGTGACCTGCACCAATCATGAGGCCATCTACAACACACACTCTCCACTTGCTGAAATCAGCCCAGAAGATTCATTCATTTTAAACTGAGAAACATACATTTTTAATGGTTTAGAACTCACTGGAATGCACCCTTGATAAGAATAATATATATAATATATATATATATATATATATAAATGTAACAGTTTCAGGTAGCCATGAGACATGTTGCACATCAGTTTAAACCAAACTGCTCTTTTTGACCAATATACTTGCTTCTTTATTAGTTAAACAATAACTACTATGAACAGTACATCTAGGACATGAGTCTGTTCTTGACAGGCTGGGTGTTATTATTTACTGGTATAAGATGTATGCCAAGTGGGTGAAAAATAACCCATTATATGAAGGACACACCTGCATATGAGCAAAGTATCAAGCCTCTTGAGTTATCCAGATGTAACCAACACCACTTACACAGAGCACCCATCTATCATGGTCTTTATAATGCTTATCTATTGCCCTATCTGTTTAACACTTAGACAAGACAGCATCTTAAGGTGGTAACCTTTATATGAGGTCAAAGCAATATCAATGTTTTATGTCCTACATTTTATAACTGAAAACCTGGTTTGGCACGCCTAACCCTTACCTGAGCACCCCTTACCTAAGCATGTCCTCAGGCTGAGGTCCTGACGTGCCGCCGTTTCCGTTGGCCTTCTTCTTCCGTGGTGGCTTCTTCTTCTTGGGTTTGGCCTGGGCGGCAGCAACCTGCTTCCCCCCGGCGCCGAACTGGCTCGCCGAGATGTCGCTCTGCAGGAGATTGACCAGCAGGGGACTGGTGAGTGTGACATCCTTGTTGCCAGGGAAACCACCAGTCTGCACACAGGGGCCACCCATGGCCATCTGGCTGGGAAACTGTGGGTTAAAGGGCAATCCATGACCAGGGAAGTGGCCGTTGCCAACTTGCATGCCCACAGCCATCCCCTGCTGTTGCTGCTGCTGCTGCACCTGGATGTCAGGGATCAGCTGGTGCAGAGGCATATCCCCTGCACCTCCGCCAGCCTCACCCAGCTGCTGCTGCTGCTGCTGCTGGAGGTGTACCTGCTGGATCATCTGCTGCTGTTGGCTTTGCTGCTGAAGCTGCTGGTTTTGCTGTTGAAGCTGCTGGTTTTGCTGTTGAAGCTGCTGATTCTGCTGTTGAAGCTGCTGCTGCTGAACTAAATGATGGCCTCCCGGAAGCCTCACCTGAGGCCCATGCAGGCCCAGGGCTTGGCCAGGACTGCTGCTCACAGGAAGCACCTGAGCTTGTTGCCCTTGCTGCTGAGGCTGCTGGGTAGTGGGAGGCTGGAACTGGACCAGGTTGCCCTGCACATTCGGCGAGGGGCCCCGCATCATCTGCCCCTGCAGGACCCCTGGCTGACCTTTGGACCCAAAGCCCTGCTTGTTTCCTTGCATCTGATTGGCCATCATTTGCTCCATCATGGCATTCTGCTGCAGCTGCTGCTGCTGCATGGTCACCTGGTGGCTCTGGTTGGCGAGGAGAGGCCCCTGTCCCTGCATCATTGCCTGGCCCTGCTGGGGCATCATCTGCCTGGGGGGGGCCATCCCCCTCTGAGGATTCTGGACGCCCCCAATCATCTGTCCCGGGTTTACCATCTGGGGCCTGGCAAGGGCAGCCTGGCCTCCACCTGGTGGGCCCTGCACCACCTGTCCTGGGGCGGATGAGACAGGCTGGTGCTGGACGCCCATCATCTGGGCCTGTACCATGCCAGCCCCACCAGTGGCCCCTGTGGGCTGGCTGGTCATCCCGGCATGAGGCCCTGACACGCTGCCCAGATTAACGCTGGCCTGACCATGGGAGCCTTGCTGCTGGTGGTTCAGGGCTGAGGGCTGAACCCCTGAAACCAAATATCAACAGATTAATTCAATCAAAGTATCCTGGGTGACAAGCTTACAGTTTCTACAGCTAATGTTTCTGTGCTTCAGTGACCCATGAACACAGCAGGATATTTTCTGGAGCAACAGAACTAGAAGTCATGGTGTAATATATGGGAGTTTTTAATGAGCTAAACAGATAAAAGCTAGAAACAGTATTCTGGTGTTTCTTCAGTTTCTCTTAAAACAGCACGTGAGCAAACCCCTCCCCTGCCAGCCCCATACAGAAACAGATACCTGCATGCTGCATGCTCTGGCTGTTCTGCAGCTGGGGGTTGGTGCCAGGCCCGGGAATGGATGCAGTGCTGGTCACCTGACCCTGCATTAAGTTCTGACTGGCTTGCACGTTGGGGAACCCCATGGGCATACGCTTGGGCATGCCTGCAAAAACAGTTGACAGTTTACTGCGTTATTTTTGTGCAGTGCTCCAAAAATGTGACATATTGCAACAACAACAAAGGAAAGGTTTACAAAAAGAAGGCAAGATGAAGTGAAATTTAGTCTGTATCAGGTCATCCTGATGGAGTTAAGGAGTTAAGGTATGCCCTGTTTACCATTCATCTAAATCTAAATCTCCGTGGTTTTGTACCACTCTATGTATTTTTGGACTTTTTTGACAGTTTGACTGTTTGCTTTTGCGTTTGCTGCAGGGACATTCTTATAACAATAACAACAAAAAAAAAACACCAATAAAAAAAGTAGTAAAATGAGTGGAGCAAAGGGCAATAAGCATACCTCCCATCCCAGGCTGGGGGCCCTGGCCCTGTGGAGGCATTCCTACGATGCCGGGCTGCAGTTTGCCCTGCAGGGCCTGCTGGGGGAAGTTCTGCGGGGTTGCGGGCCGGGGGCCCAGCTGGCCCTGGTTCTGGCCCATCATCGGGGGTGTTCCGGGTGAGCCCTGCTGGAACGGAGAGGGCGAGGACGAGGATGCGGGGGACTTGGCGGCCGGGTGACCCTGGGGAGTCGTGGAGGGTGGCTGAGGAGGTGGTGCCCTTGGGCCAGCCACACCCGATGGCGGTCCCGGGAGGCCCTTGGGCTGGGGGGCTGCGAATTGGGTGGCACCCAGCTGCTGCTGCTGCTGTTGCTGCTGCTGCCCCATGGCAGCGAAGGCCTGGCTTGCCTGCTGGCTGCCAAAGGGGTAGGGAGGTGGAGGGTGATTGGGCACCTGGACCGTTGCCAGCGAGGGGCGTGGTGCCATCTGAGTTTGGGGGAGCCCCTTCCTCCAGGCAGGGCCCATGGGTCCCTGGCCCAGAGGGGGCTGCAGGACACCAGAGGGGTGCTGGTTCCAGCCTGGTGGAACCGCCATCGGGTTTGAGGGGTTGAACGGAGCACGAGCGCCCCCTAGCTGCGCGTGCTGGGCCTGCTGCTGCTGGAGCTGCTGGAGGGTGGCAGGACTGAGCTGCCGGCCAGCCTGCATGGGGTGCCCCTGGGGTGGCAGCACCGTCGGGCCGTGGAGGGGCTGCTGCTGCTGCTGCTGGTGTGCAGCCATACCTGACAGCACTGGGTCCATCGAATCTGGAGGTCACATCATGAGAGGGTTACTTACTTTAGGGTACTACATTTTCACACCAGCTGAAACTGTTGATTGTGGCAGCACTTTGTCTGTATTCTGTATGGAACCTGTAACTGTAGCAATGTGTGTTACACTGATACATGTTCAGATGTGGTCTGACATCTAAGAGCGTCTTTCAACTGACAAAATATAACGTAGGGTCAATGATACTAATATACTTCTTTTTTTAATGCTTTTAACTTGCCGGAGGGTTGGCGCTAGGCCTGGGAATGTCTTTTGAGAAGTCCAAACTACTTTTGTTATCCTGGCTGTTTGATAGGCATACCAAGCCAATCAGCAAGCTGCTTACCTGCATGTGTGGGAGGTCGAGGGGCCCTTGTCTGAGCCTGCCCACTGACCCCAGGAGCTGCCATACCAGGCCCTGAGTTAGCCATCATCGCCAAGGGGTTGTTCATCCGCAGGCCACCTGCTAGAGAGGATGAATTCCACCATCAAAATAAAAAAAATGATATTTCATGTGCATTTTAAAATACAGATAAACCTGGGTAACATCCTTCCTTACGATCCACTGCTGACTTATGTCATGTCTAAAAGGCGTGAGGAAACCCTCTATACTGAATTAACTCCATCAACACTAAAACTCTCTTACTATCCCCCATGCAAAGTAGCAAAGTAAATCTGTACTGTCCATATCTGTATCATTGTAAGCGCTTCTTTAGTACTATCTTCTTGTCCTTCTCAATGGGAAATCAAATGGCACAGGCCTCAAACACCTCTCATCAAGGCTTCTTTGAGTACTGTAAGAACTGGCTGTGTTATTGTTGACAAAAAAAATTAGCAAATGTAATTTTGGGAAATGGCCACTAACAACAGAGCCACTCATTTGCACCTAATTACAGAGCAGTAATAGCATCATTACAGTAAGGGCAGACATTTGTTGGCTCAAGAATGTACAGAAAGCAAATCTTGTAGAGTGGTGAAAGAATATCCTATTTTTATAATGTAAAAAGTAAACAGGTTTAGTGTTTGCATATGCAGAGTGTTCTCCAGAGCCTCAGCCTAACTTCCTCTGCTTCAGAAGTTTAACACTGACAACACTGTCAGCTATGTCTGCCTGTTGCATCCTAATTTTCTACAATACAACAAAATGGACAGATTCCCACTCAAAGTTTATCTTTGGCTGCTGTTAGGGGATTGAGGGGAAGCGTGCCACTATTTTCCACACCAGCATAGGAGGGGATTTTGTGTTTTGTTATCCTCTCAACAGCTTTGGTGTGATGTTTTATTAATGGGATATACCCCTGTCACAGAACAAGCATTACTCAACCACATCTCGTTGATCCTACTTGTGTCACTCTCTCATCACTGCCTTTGCTTTCACATCATATCTGCTATAAAGTACATTGTTTCCGTGAAGAGCTTATGTGACATTTTCTGTGTCAAAGGTGCTGTATCAAAACTGGATGGGAAGTTTATTACTACAATGTGGTACAATCAGCAATTTGTCTACAGAGAGCAATGAAAAATAAAAGAGTACTGGCATGGACAAAAACTAACATTCAAAAAATTCAAAAGTTCAGAGTATGCATGGAGCATCATAATGCAACGCCCTACCTGGACCCGGCTGCACTGGAAAACCTCCATCCATCTTCATGCTACTGGTAGCTCCCATTGGTCCATTCACTCTGACCTCCTGGCCGCTGCTCTGCCCCATTGCAATATTAATAGCACTTTCTCCTGAACACAGAGGACAGTGCAACATTAGTTTTCATCATATAGTTGAAAATTCGAATTACTTCTGCATCCACAACACTTGCATTGCAAATTCACATGCTACTTCCAACTAACAATAAGAGAGCAAATGGCAAACTCCTTCCTAAACAGCTGTTACTCTGTAGTAACAGCTGTAGTTGCACAAATACCCTAACACTGCAGCAATTACACTAAATAAGATAATGCAAAAAGTCATTTCAACATATATGTAAACATATTTCCAAACATCTTTTCTGCCCCACAGAGCAGCTGTCACCCATGGTGGCATTACTGTGAAGCTCACTTTAAGGGTGGAATAAATGACATTCACACACAGGCTGCAGTGTAGTGTAGTGTAGATGGTAATGGGCTGAGCGCTCACCCTCGATCTGCACTGACAGGATGCCCAGGTCGCGCAGCTGCTGCTGGTTATGCTGCGCCAGGATGCGCAGGCGCTCCGCAGCGTCCCGCGGGATGTTGAAGGTGACTCGCACGCTGTTCCACGGCTCCACGCGCCGCGGCTGCATTCTCTCAGCATCTGGCAGCAAAGAGAACAGGACAGCATTAAAAGCTGTGACACAAATGCCGTTCCTTTGACGGACAAAGCCTCTGGCTGCCACAGACAGCTACTATTCTTCTCCGTGGGAATCGGGTAGTTATAGACATAAACACAGGCAAAGGAACACTTTCAGTTCATGAACTACTACGACACCTTCTGGATTACCGCAGCTGGGACAAATAAGTGAAAGCCACCGTTTGTTCTTTTACTTCAATAACTGTGCTTTTTGTTTTTTTGTTTGTCTTTTCTCAAATAATAAAAACCTTTACAAATCGTTTACCATACGTATTATTGCCCTGGCTTTAGATAATCTACAATTTCTGGATAGCAAAAAGGTTGTAGAGGAAAACTTTTTTATAATTGCTATAATAACCATACATTTAGTATTAGTTTTACCAAATTCCCCATAACTGCAGGGACCTATTTTCAGGCACATCACCAGACAACCATGCGAAGGCCCTAACATCCACACTCCTACTTTAGCAGTGTAGCCTACACCTATCCTCGGAAGTAGACTTCTGTTCCCTTAGTTGACACTGCAGGACAACTCCTGCCTCTGACTGCCATGGACAAGCTGGTACTGGTTATTGTGAGCATCTCACCAAAGGTGCTGAGTTCAGTGCAATAACGTCTAACACAGAGTGGTGGACTGCCTGCTAAGAATAGGGTATATTTGCTCATTTGGGAACTGCATAAAGCTGATCACGCACATCTTGGCACTTATACATAACTAAGGCTGGAAGGTTGGAGAGGAAAAAAAAAGACACTGTAGTCCTAAACCCTGGGATTTTTCAATCTGATGAAATAAGGGCTCATTTAGGTACAGCCAGTATTAGCTCCCATTGCAGGACCTCTAACATGGCTGTGGGCCTCTCCACACCTTCTGAAACAGAAAGGACCCACAGACAGCTCTATCCACATGCTCTTACCAAGCTGCAGCATCTCTGGCATGCCATACAAGATGCGGTCCAGCTTCTCCTGGAAGTCTTTGTCCTCCATGTTTCCCCGGAATGCAACGAAGATAGTGGAGTCCTCCTCAGGACACTGACCCAATAGGGGGCCATTGCCGTGGTTGCTCTGGCGGCTGCTGCTGTCATCATCATCATCTTCCAATCCAGAATCCCGCTCTAGCTCAGTGTGGCCCACAGGAGTGGGCCATCCTGGACCTTGCCGGTGTGCCATTGGCCACCACACATGGGCACGCTCTCTCAACCTATCAGGAAGCACCACAGAGCAGGCCTCACAATGACAGAATACAGACAGGTACAAGGCTCTGTATGGGTACAATGTCCACAGCTACAGAGTACAATTCTACCAAGTATTAGAGAAAGCAGGATTTGAGAAACTGAAATAGACAACAGTCATTTTGTTTCATTTGCTCAATTATTCACAAAATGGTGTGTATAAAACCCCTGCAGGACATACAAAAACTTATTTTGTTAAAATCACTGGTGGTAGGCTATGTGAACATTTCAGTTATCTGAATGCTCAACCCTCCTCATAGCAGCCCACAGAGGGCTCCACTCCAATCCTCCCCCCTCCAAGAATCTCAATGTCACCTTCTAGGACAGCTCTCTTTCAGAGACTCAGAAATCCAGCTCTCTTCTGAACAACAAAAAGAGAATCTGACCATTCCTCACCACCCACTACTCAACCCCACTGCTGATGAAAGCCATTGTGCTATCCTTCTGGACTAGTGCAACTCGACTAGCGAACTCTGTCAGCACCACCAGAACACCTCCGCTCATTCAAGACATGTTCAACCCCTCAAATACTCCAATGTCTTGCCCCTACTCATCTCCGTCCACTGACTAATAACTGGAGCACATACTAAATTCAAGACCCTGTTACCTGAATCAATCAGACACTCTAGAGTAGAGCTCCTCCCTACCTGCAATCCATAATATATCCCCATGCACCTGCAGCACCACGCCATCCAACCTCTGGTCCCCTGGCAATTCCTAACTACCTGGATAATGCATTCCACACGCTACTGCTGCCGAATAATAATCCACATGCTCAATTTCAGATTGGTTCCCAGAACCAGGATGTTTCCTACGTCTGTAGTACAACCCTTGCCAAGAGGCAGAGAAGTGTATCACAGAAGCAGTGGTCCCATCAGTGTTAAAACCAAGTGTATAATACTGTTTAATAAGTTATCATCGTTCTTACAGTTGCTCTTACCTCTCTTTGTTCGGCCATTTCTATGAATTTATGAAAAATGTTTGCATGTGCTCCTAAAAAATTGTGTATATTTGTCAGACTGAGGCAGGCTTAAATTTCAGATGTTTTTTTATAATAATTATTGATTCTTTTACGCGCTTTTATCGCACGTTATGTTTTAGCTAGCTGGTACTGCGTGTTGAGGCCCTTATTTTGTAGCCCTTTCAACAGGCGCTTCATGCATTGACATTTAAACTACCAACGAATAAAAGCATATGCAAAATAAGTAAATAAATATATTAACAGCAAATGATGGCAACACAGGCATACATTCATGATTGATCTTCATCTGGCAAGACAGCTTATTATGCGTCAGTGAGTGACTGAATCCAGTTTAAATAGAAAAAAAATAATTGAAATGTTTTATGTCCTTTACATTGATTCGCTTTCATTTGTTTCGCTGGTTACATTTCAAACTGCTGGCAAACGCTAGCTTTAATTAAGCAAATAAAAGGAACAGCTACTCAGCTAACGCTAGGGCTCTACCTTGTCTAAATACAATACAATTCAACGATCTAGCTAGCCATCTAGCTCGCTGGACGGACAGATACCCTACATTTTTAACACTAGCCAGCTTGCACGCTAACTTAAAGCTTCGATACCGTTTCGTCTGAACAGAATTGCGTTCTCTACACCGCTAGCCATAACGGGCCCTAGGTTAAGAAGAGTAGATAGCAAGCTAACTCGCTAACCTATCTCCCCTGTTCGGCAAAGTAGTTAGTAGACTAGCATGGGTTGATGATCCCCAACCGGCTTCCTGACGGGCTACGGCACGGAAACCAGCCATCGAGCAAACTATCGTTCCTGCTATGTATGCAGATTAATGTCTAATCCTCTGTAATATTATTTCCTGATTTATGATATCAAGATATATATTCTGTTGGCAGGATACCCAAGCTGTCTTACCTTCTGCGATCACTCCATCCAGACACAACCACTCCTAAACACTAACAAAAACACAGACCAAGCAGCCGTGACAACACACGCAGGCTGGGAGGAAAGGGGATCCCAGTTTCGAGATTTTTTTCTTTTCCTATCTCCTTTTCTACGTATTCTCTTACAATTTGCTCATATCAGTTCACATGATGTGCATTAAATGCACACTGTATAAGGTGAGCTGCAAGAAGCGTCACACCGATTTTAAATATTATTTTTTCCTATGTACTCTACTTTCATTTCAGATACATTTCGTACTTTACGCAGAATGCTACTCTATTTTCGTACGATTGAACTAGCGCGAACTCAATTGGCTGCGCGTCGCTCGTAAATTCAGCAAGGACAGATACGGTTTGAGGGCAGCTGGACCAATCGTCGCGCTGCACTTTCAACCGCGACGCTGCTGATAGGCTTTGCATGACGTCACATTTATGTCGCCTGCCATTTTGTGGGTCATGTTTGACATCGGAAATATGACTGGTGCAGGTGCGATACAAGCTGCGTTACACCGTGGGCCATGCATGCATGTGTGGTCCAAGGGTGAAAAAAATAGAGCGGATGGTGAAATCAAACGGAGTTTCTCTTCCCCCCCCCACAATCCTAGCTATTCGACAGCACGAAGGAAAGAAAACCGATGAGTTAAGTCAGTGAAGACGATGCTCCGACTATTTTGTTCAAGGTAAGTTATACGAAGCAGAATGAATGTACTGCAGCAAAGAGTCTATTAGAATTATTGACGTTAATGAACAGTCGAATACAGCACGAACAACAAATATATTGGATCATGGACATCCAGTTACTGGATACTATGCAGAGAAACGTAATCCACAAGTCCTCATCAACCTTAAGAGGTTGCCCACGACTCGAGACAGCTGCAATATATTCAGTTTGCGCCACGGATCACAGGCAGTTCGAGCCTCATACTCAGCTACTACGGAACAATGTTAATAGATTAAAGGATTAAGACTGAAACTGCATTTGTGGAATTCGATTTTCTGAAACGAGACAAGTGTCTCATCTTTCAAGCGGACAGTAATATTATGATTGTGATGCAGTAAGACCCGATGAGTCTTTGCATGTGTTTTTATGTATTTTTAAATCTTGTTCACTCTCACCTTAAAGTCTGCGGTTGGGAAGACTTACCTTTACATTACTTAAAGATTTTTTTTTATTTATTATTATTTTTTTTTACAGTAGGAACAAATATCAACAATTAATTTATACACATTTAATATATAGTTATAAATGTATATCGTATAACTATAAATGTATATGATGCATATGAATAAATTATAAATGAATAATAATAAAGTAAAATTGCTTCTCATTCATCACATACACTTCTCAGGAATCATTCGATTTTGGTTAAACGTTTTCAGCACTGTTGGATCTGTTTGCTGTTGGGTCTGTTTGAGATGCACACATTTCATGTGACTGCCACTACAACACACCACAGAAGGACAACTACCTGGTGCTGATACTTGCATACACATCACTTGAGCTGAATTTTCTGTGTGTGATTTCAGATGGTTCTGATATAGTTTTAGTGGTAGATCCTTGGATAATCACAACCAATCACAATCAACAACCCCTTTCCATCAGCTGGGCTGATAACTATGTGCTGGATTGGTGTGGTCTAGAGCACAGATTTCCATTTAGTTCACCTAGGATAAATTCACAGGAAAATCTCCTGTGTTACAGTGTCCAAGATCCACAAGATATTTCATTAGCACAGAGGCCCTGTTCTACACTGGATCCTATGTCTGCTTTATTCAGCCTCAGACGGTAATACCTGATAATACTGCTGGTTCCAAGAACATGTTAAAACCTAGATTATTCTCAGGTTAACACAGTTATATTTCCTATCCAAGTAGATAAAATAAACTTGCTCTTTTACATTACATGCATTTTTTTGCTCTTCGTTTTATCTTTGGTTGCTGCCTCTGTGGGATGGAGGGGAACTTTTTCCTCACCAGCATTTGAGTATTTGGACCATATCATGTATATTTTTTTGTCAATGATTATGTCTTGATATATGTAATATGTTCCTGTGGGACATCTCATGAATGGTCCATATGGAATACAACTTGTGAAGCACTTTACCAGTTCTTTTGTTATGAGTGAGTTAAACTAATTGTGAGCTGTTGTGAGCTAATTGTGAGCTGTTTTTTTTCCAGAATTGTTACTTCATTAACAATTAACCCCAGACCAAGTCATAATCTATGATCCATAATCCATTCTGTTGAGTGCCTAACACATTGAATAAGTTAATTAATACTACAATAATTAAAATTTTATGACATTATTAACAGACATCATTATTCTAAATAATGTTCAGTTGCTCACTGTGTGGGTTTGTATAAATTAGAACTGTCTTTTTTTAAATGAAGTATTATTTTCCTGGTTCATGAAATATCAATGAACGTTTTCTTGCTTCAGTTTTACACCTGGTAAACCAGTGAACTAATGAATGGACTCGTGTATTGGCTTGACCCTTGGGTTGGAAACTGGCATTTGAGCCTTTCCCTCCCATGTTTGTTATTTCCTTCAGTTCAGTAGCTGCGTAAATAAGTAATGTGTAAAAACCAAGTTGCCATAACCTGGGTTATGATCATCCAAGCTATGAATACATTGTTTATTTGCTTAACAGATATTCTTATCCAAAGCAAGTTTGATAACTTATAGATTTGCAACTGGATCTCCTACTGAAGCAATTTGCATGAAGTGGCTTGCTCGCTCATGGGTTTATCTGCGCTGATCTTCCTGTACATGAAATCTGAAACCTTTGGGTTCCAAGCTCACCTCCATTAAATGCTAAACAATATTGACTGTCATGCTGTGTGTACTATGAAATGTTGGAATGTTGATGGCAGTTTCAGATAACACCCACACACGTCTCGTGTTCTTGTGGCTAAAGCAGAACCTAAAGGTAATGATGAAGTCCTGAGTGACCAAGGATACCCCCCTATCAAAACAGAGCCACAGGGCCAAACCCCCAAAGCATGAAGAATGTGAGCCAACAGTGTCATCCTGAGTCTTTATTGGCCTTTCTTTATCTGGTACCTGTACTTCAGAGTAGATGGAACTCTAGTTTTTGTGAGCTGCCATCCATTAAGAATTGACAACAAAAATAGGTACATTACAAATCCAAAATGTCAGGCAGATGCCAAAATTATACATCAGTCAAACTATGGCAGAATACATTTTTTTTTATTTTTCCTTCTTTTTTGTTGGAGGAAGGGATTAGCAGAGGGCTAAAATCAGTCAACAGATGCAGATCTCAAAACCTCTTATTTGCACTGGGTTTCAAACTGTGTTGATTTTGTTGTGTCTCTTACCACATTTTTGAGGGCTAAAAGTGAGGGGGGAATCCTCCCCCAGCATTTTACAAAAAACATTCACATGAAAACACAAGCATTTTTTATTTTTAATTGAAGTACTTGCCCTCCCTACCAACTGATTCTCATATCACTAGGTACTCACTAGCTACACATATCTTCACCTGCAGAGGGTGCTACCTGCCCATACCTCATCCCCAGCAGTAATGACTGTAACTCATATTTGGGGGGAGGGGGGTGTCTAGGTTGGGGTTCAGGGTGGGTTGGAGGAGAGCTGATCTTGGATCAGCTCTTCTTACCTCAGAAGCTCAGGAGCACAATTCAAAAGAGGCACAATGGTCTTGTGATCAACATTAAAAGGGGTTGAGGGCAGTGTTGCCAAATTGGTATTTTGGTTGCTAGATCTAGAGACCAGATCTTTTATCACACCCTAGTGATCTTTATATGCAGAAATTGTTCAGTTTTATTTCTCATTTTACCAAGTCATAAAAAGTGCATTTATGGATTAGGCATACCAGGGCACCTCCAAAATGCAAAAATAAGATGTAATTCCCTTGGCCCCTACCCCTAGTGACTTTTGTCAACAAAAAGCAAATTTGGAGGGCAGACAGGTGACTTTTTCCTCTGAGGAGTTGTGACATTAGTGGAGGGAGTGCAAGAGCCATCCCATTCGCCTTTCACTGTCAGGCAGCTAACAGCAAGGCACTGAAGGAAATGCCACAACACCTCATGCACCTACATACAGTATCTCTAATAGGGCTGAATACATAATTACTTATTACAAGTGTTAAGTCATAGCTTATAAAGTTGCATTTTAAAATACTAAATTATCATTTTCCAGATAATTTGGAGTAACAAGAAAGGAAAATGCTGTTTAGGGATTCGTCTGGGAGAGGATAAAATATGTGAAGAGGGAAACCTTGATGAAATTTTGACTCATTTTACATTTTTTAATCCTGGAACCGTATGATCTGCCCTGTGGTCAGAAAACTCTTTAATTTGCTACCACAAGGGGGTGACCTTGTGCTAGTTGTATAAGACACCAATTTGAATTTTCAATCCAATTTCATGGATTGAAAAACATCTCAGTCTGACTGATTTTGAATGCAGGGGAGGGTGGCAATCATTGACAATTTTCTGAAACTCACAATGAGGTTCTGCACAAAAGTACAGTATTTAACTCCAAACTGCCTGAAGTGCAGAGAACAAAAAACCCCTGAGAACTCAAAACTGCAGTGCTCTTCATCTTAATGTTTCTAAACATTTCCTTTCTAACTTCAGCATTTTCCACTCCTGCACAAACGCATAGATCTTCACAAAACAGAAACCTGCTAAAACTTTGACTCACAAAAAAATTGTAAAACACTATGCAAATTTACATCCACGTTTCCATGTTTTAGTGTTATTTTCGTATACATCAGCACCATAGTTACTCTTTTTACTTTATATCATTATTAAATATGAATAGATATGTAGATGGAACTAGGAATGAGGAGGGTGTTGGGGGAGGAGAGGAAGTTTGGTTACAGGTTCCCAGACACTTTTTGCAAGCTTGGGCCAACAGTCTCCTCTGGGTCCCATTGGCCCAAAGCAACAGGCAGTGTGAAGGAGTGACTGTGGACATAACCTGTTGCCCTTTTCTGCAGTGCCCGCACACACCTGTAATACTGATACACAAGGATCGACGTAGCTGACTAAGGATACATCCACGACTTGGCTTTCTAAAATAATGTACATGTCCATTTACAGTGGATGCAATCCATTTATACAGTCTGATTGAGTGAAAGGATACAACAGCAGTGCCACACTTTGGAAATGAGCTGGCAACCTTTGGGTTACAAACCCTGATGCTTACTGATCTCACTACTGTCAGCTATGCCATATTGCTTCCATACTGCTTCCTGAAAGCCACAATGACTTTGGACTATTTTATGTCTTTCTATTGTACTTCAATAGTCTCTGTAAAGATATACAAGCCGATGAGATCCTTACAAAAACCAAACTTTGTTATGGGGAGAGACAAGACAATGAGCAAAAACCAGATGTCTTAAGCTTCAAAAGTGTGCACCCTTGCTATAGTTAAAACCCTTGTGTGGATGTACCATAATGCTCTTGGTGCATTTCATTGTGTCAATATCAATCATGTTCTTCTAAGACTCTGGCAAGCAGTAAATGAGTGCTGTGCGGTAGCTAGCCAGGTGCTGCACCAGCCCTCGCTGAGGTTACAGGAATGGTCAAGACTGCAGCACGCAAGTTTTAAGTCAAGAACGGGAAGTGCAGGAAAAAGGCCACATTCCCTCCTCCCCAGTTCTGTTTTACATGTTCATGCAATCAAGTTCATTTTTACATGCTTTGTTTTACATGTTGAGCCCAATAAAGCTGTCACACATGACCGTGGTATGTTTTACAGAGAGGCGAAACCGGTTGACCTTGCTAATAAAAAGACAGGCTTTCACAGTGGATGTATCCAGCCAAAGGGCAGTTTCTGGAGGTCAAGTGGCAAGTGCTTGGAGGTAGTGATGGAGCAAGACCTGGACTCTTTGACCTTGGAAGTAAAATATCTAATTGCCTGGCTGAGCTCTCGCTACCAACATGTGAGTTTCCATTCTATTGGCAAAATATTTCACAGGTCATATAACATAAAGCTTCTTTGTACAATTAGGGCTGTGCTACATTTTCATAACCTGGAAAATAAGGAAGCTAATTTCCTGCTATGCTGCACAGTAAGAGATTAATCCATTTTATTGCAGCAGATTATTGCTGTAATGTTTATACAAGACACTGCAAGATAAGGTGGCTGTAAAAAGTTGTGACATGCATGTTGGCGTTATCATCCCTTTGCTTTTCTCTATGCTCCCTATCAAAAGGCTTTTCCCTGTGCACTGGGGATGTCTTTTTTTTACCACAGGGGAAAGAAAAAGCCCTTCCCATGAAACACCTGGGATGCTTACATTTTCTGTAGCACCTAGGCAAAACAGAATGGCCTGTCTGCTCATGAAAACAGAAAGGGAAAAATCGCGCCTTTCCAATGTCTTAAACTTTTTGTGGAGGTTGCATTTCTCCTTTCATTATTTGTTTCCTAATCATTTTACAGAAATTGTGCATAATGGTGTAAACCCATGTATCTGTTACAGCAAAACAACCAGAGAAAAGCAACCAATGCGGATGTGTAGAAGCTGCAGCAGTTGGCTGGATATTATTCAGGAAAGCCTGTCCTTGTACAGAGACTGATTTTTGATAACTTCTTAAATCTCTCTTTCCACCTCCACCTCTATTGTCAGCTGCCATTCGATAGACATAGCTCATATCAAGGCTTGATGATAAATTATTGACTGAACTTTTAGGAGACAATGACCATTACTGGGTAAATGTTAGAGAAAAAAAGGGAAGAGTTAAGTTGCCTGAGTGGAGGAAAAACCTGATAATGTGTTAAACTTGCTAATCATGTGGTTCACTAATCTAAACAACGCACCCATAGCCCAGTTTGGGTAAAAACAACAGAATATCAGGGTCATATAGGAGCAGGTAACGGAGGAAAGGGGGGGGGGTTATAATGCCCTCAGTGTAAACAGCACCCCCTCCTAGCACCTCAGTGGTTGAAGCTGCGCAGGCAGGGCTGGTGCAGAAAGGTGTTGCGGGCATGGCCGGCTCGGCGTGGCACTCGTTCCCGGGCGATGTTCTGCCGCTGGATGCGGTTGCGGCTGAGGTGACGGCGGTCGGCGCGGGCCTGCGCTCGCTGGACACGGCCCACCTGGGTCACCTTGGCCAGTGGCCCCACCTGAGAGGCCGCCCCGCGGGTAACCCGCCCGGGCGTATTGTTCCGACGGGGCACAACAGACGGCATCGGCTCTGATGTCCTGCAGCAGGACAGACATGTTACATTTGGGGGGGGTACAAAAGGTAAGAGACCCCAGTATCATGACATCAAATTCATTTTTTTATGTTTAAATCACCTAAAAATTTTCTGTGGCAGAATTCAAGCTGTTGTTTCTGTTGTGAAGAATGACCTTTTTAGCATCAACGCTTGTTTTTCCTTTCAATACTATACTTTTTGGGTATGTTTTGAGGGAAAAGAGGGAGTGGGGAGGAGGAGAGAAGCACAGAGAACAGCAACGCAGAGGTTAAGACTGGAAACAGGAGATTACGGGGGATAATCGACTGGGATTTTTCATGGTCACGTGACAGGACAACACAGTTGTGTACTGTGGTTGTGGTTCAGTGGACATCACTCACCTCACGCTGTTGGTCAGGCTGACCAGACTGGCCACGCCATCCTCAATGACAAACTGGTCGCCATGGGAGCTGTGGACGGATGTGACGGGGAGTTCAACAAAGACTTCATCTATAGGGGTGGACTCGGTCACGGTAGCGCCCTCTGTAAGACAACAAAGGTAGGGGAAGGGATGAAAAACCAACTCTCATCCAATTAGCATTGCTCAGCACCACCTCCACAGGGTTAGGGACAGAGCCTATTGGCAGAGGAGAGGGGTTAGCTGGCTGTTTCAGTTTGGCATACCACATCATAATGGTTCAGACTTTGTGTATTACATATCAGTTATAGAATGACCTGTGCAAGCCACTGTCAATTCACAAACACTTCAGTAAATGCTACCATTTTCCGCCTCTTCCCACCCTCTGCCTACAGGCAGTGTGACTCGAAGTACAACGACCAATCAGACACGAGAATAAAACGTGAGCACAGAGTGCATAAGGCCAAGCATTCACAGCATGAGCCTCTCCAAATGGAGGTATCCTGTAACAGAGCATCAACAGGGGAGGCTAGCACTCTGCTGGAGAATTGCTGGTCATAGTTCTGCCCTGTCCTGGCTCCATCTGATCCCTTGCCCTTAAGTGCACTGCCACATTTAATTAGATGGGGGAGGTATGAAATGTATTTTTAGGTGATGCAGTGGAAGGAGTTAAGGTTGGAAGGGAAAATCATGTGGATGTGATCAGGGAGCTCTGTGGAAGCACACACACGCACACACACACACACACACACACATATCCTGCGTAAGAGTGTGAGGGGACTAAAATAGGAAGAATACCATAAGGGAGAAGGTGGAGATGACTAATGCATATAACACTAAAATAGCAGTTGTTTTCCCTGGTGAGCTGCAGCATTTTACGCAAATGCAAATGAGATGTTTTTTGTTTGAAAATCCTGATAAATATAGCATCACTTGCAGAAATATTAAAATCCAATGGCATTTTTTCCATTATAATGGGAGGGCTGCAAATCTAACTTGACAATGACCTAAATTTTTTTCCACTGGTCACTAACAAAATGATATGGCATGAGACAAGTATCAAGACTAAATTTTCAAACCGATCATGATAACTTTTAGCTTTACGCTTTCCACACTGTACAAAAAATAGCTTGAGACTGAGCAGCTGAAAGCCAGGAGCTTCAACCCAGTACCCTCCCAGCAGTTTGACCCTGAGTGTGCAAAGTGATCACAGTGGGTTTACACAGTTATTCTATGCATGCAGAGCATTGTGGGTATGGCTTCTGACCCATTCAGGAGTTGATCCAAGGTAACAACTGATAAACCTTAACGTGAGAGGTTACAGAACAGCTGATAAGGTTCCAAAGTTAGAGCCACGTCAATCTTTGCAAAGTGCTAAGTAAAACTCCAGCATTGCCCTAGAGAAACCTTAGTCTAGAGCTGCACCCTTTATTGCCCAAGGCTGTAACTTACGTTTGCCCTTCTGATGTTTGACATAGCTATGGGGGTACTTGTACTCCTGGCTGAACACCTGCATTCTTGAGTGTTTATGTTGTTTCTTTGCCTTTTAAAGACTACCAAGAAGGAAACGCTCCCTGAAAAGTAAAAATTCCAGTCAGAGTGGATAAATGTGTACTTGCAGTTCAGATACTGCTCCATTATCTTTGTTGTTAACTTTGAACACCTGCCTGTTACTGATAACTTTCAAAGCAGGCATTAGAAAATTAATGAAAAAAAGTTGCATCAGACTAAGTAAGGCTATGTGGTAGTATACTGTAATCCTTTCTTCCACTGCACAGCTAAATCCAGGCTAGCTAATTATACCCCTTTCCTACTGTAGAGCTGCCACCAGGTTAGCTCAGTATAACCCATTCCACTGTACAGCTGGTACCAGGCTGGCTTATTATTCCTGTATTCCGCTACACAACTGGAACCAGGCTGACTGTCTATATCCCTTTCCACTGTAGAGCTGGTTCATTTAATTTGGGTCACAAATTCTGTTCATTGTTTTTTCCTAACATTGACCCATACAAGCTCAGCTTGCTGGCTTTACTAGTGCTGGCTTACTTACAAGCAAACTGTAGACAGCATTGACAAGCTGTGTGGCGGAATTGTCAGCACTGACAATGCAAACAGAAGCAACATGCTACAGTATGTTGTTTCTGTCTGCATTGGCATTAAAACACAGAGGAGAGGAAGGAGCATGCTAAAAACACTGATCAGAAACACGTTATGTATACTGTAATGGAAAATGAATCACGTAGTACTGAGTCAGCTAGCTTGTCTCCAGTTTATGTTAGCCTGGTACCATCTCTAACCAGACCCACCATTTATAAACTGATTCTTAACTGGCGCATAGGGCCCATCACCCCATGGCACCCCCAGGCACTCACCAGGCATGCTGATGAGGAGCCATCCTTCCTCATCCACCTCCAGCACCGAAGGTTTGGGTGTCTTCAGCTCCTTAGATGCCTCCTCCACCTCTCCGAAGAACAAACTGCTGAGTCGCTGGAACATGGCTGGGGCGCAAGGTGTCAATAAAAGGTTCCTCTGGGGAGAGCTGCCAATGAATGGGTTGCTTAAGCGTTTGCTCTTTTTTGCTCACTTGCTTGCTTGGAACCTGAGGATCAAGTGCTGAGCTCTTGTTCAACCCCCTTTTTCTCGTTGTCTTCTTCTGCTGTCAGTGTAAGCCCTCCTCGATGGTCTGCGCACAAATCACAGTAGGGGGTTAGACCGGCTTGTGTTGTGCAAATGAGATTCTTCTCCTGGTGTCAAAAAGAAACAAAAGCCTTGTAAATTTAAATAGGATTAAAAAAAAAAAACTTGACGTTGTGTTAATAATGACAGATGCTCTGACAACATTTTCATGATCACTATTTACTATTTATTATAGTTCCTGCTTGATATATAGCAAGAACCATACTACCATTACAGTTTTTGACTGAAAAACTAATACTTTGATGGGGAAAACCAGGTTGCTGTGGGAAGGGGTAGTGGCTGCTAGTGTTCCCTCTGTATGAAGCAGTACAATTAATGTGTCAGTGAGAGGCACACTGTGTTATAGGAGATGCTGTCTTTCAAATGAGAAGCTAAAGCAAGGTTCTGACTTATAATGGAAATTGAAGATGGCACTTATCGCAGTTGATATAACCGTGTGTATAGCTTTCTCAAAATATTCATCAGAACATTACCCAACAAAAATTAAGCAGATGTCTCCCCACCATAACTGATGATTAGTCATTGTTCTCCTGTATAATGGCTGCTGTGAATTACAGGTGGAGATGCTGTTACGTCATCCTGCTTCAACCTCACTGATGTAAAGAACTTTGAGATCGCTGAAATTAACATCACTAATTCACTCCAAAAGGTGTAAAATTCACTCATCAATATGGGAGTACAATACAAACTATGAAGAAGTATTCTGCAGGAAATCTTACAAGTTGACGGGAACCTGTCATGATAATCTGATTGTGTGTGGGTCTGTGTATGTCAGGCTACTTATCACGCGCATATCTTCGAAGAAATTTAATATTCTGATAGCCTAAATCAGCCATGATGCTTCACTGTGCTTATGATCAACTCTTTTGGTAGAGGGACTGAGAGAAACACTTCCTTCTTCTCTAAAGTGGCAGAAGTGATCTCTGTCTGATCAAGGATAAGATCAGTGAGTAATAACAAAATTTCCTGCATGTCAGATTAGAGCAGGTGCCAGGATGATACCATTGATTAGCATTGCTGTTAATACTTATTGTTATTGCAGGCATACTTCCCAATCGAACGGGCAAGCTAAGTTGTTGTAAACTGACATTTTATCCAGAGACACGATATCAAGGGAATGGTCTAGACTTTTCAAACATGTAAAGATAGATAAAGAGGCCTGCTTGCATCATGTGAAGAGGAGAAAGTTGTTTTCCTTGTTTCAACCCTGTGTGATGATGAGCTGTTTGCAAATTCAGGCACCCAGCTGACTGCTATCTGTACATACAGCTCTTTCTTTAACAGGCGACTTTGGCTGAAGTTTCATATCGTATCTCATTATTTCATATGGCATGTGAGCACTTTTGACACTGACACTTTCATTACTCAGGAGAAGACTTAGGAGAGAATGAAGCTGAAAACCGCCATTTATCTGTCCAGCAAATTAATGAGGCCGTTCGGTGACTGGCAGCGGTTTTCATTTTCAGACATAGCTCTGACTGAACGGACCCATAATGGAATTAATGGCATACAGCATTGCCCCCCACTACGCCCCATTGTCATAGTGCCTCGGCTTTGGAGTGCATGGGGGAGGGGCCTAGCAAAGACATTGCCTGGCTGATGCCCAGCATCCTCACTACATTTCTGTAATATTAAGGCAATGTTAACACATAAAGAGGGCAGTGTGGAAACTAACATTATCATTATTAGTAGTATTAGTAGTATGTGTTAGAGGTGTCTCTTTTTCACAGGAATGAGCAATGACTCTGTCTGGCCTAGGATGGACAGAGGAGGTGGAAGCTGGTCAGACCTCCACACTCAGAGTGTAAACACCTTCCAGGTGACCAAATCTGAGTGCAGGACAGACAAAAATAAATATAAAACACACACACACACACACACACACACACAAACAGCTTACAGACACTCAAACAAATGCATCTATGCACATGTGCACAACACACATACCCTTGCATGCACATACACATTTTGAGGAGGATGTTCTTCAACGATGCATATTTTATAAAACTGACTTTCTTCTTTGGTTGTTTCACTTCAGGTTCAGGTCAGGTGACATAATCTGTATCAGTCAGCACTTTGTCTCTGACAACTTTAGAGGATGAGTTGGGCCATTTCTATTTTCAGCACAGCACATTCCATTCTAGGAGTTTTTCTGTTTTCCAGCTGTTGCTATTGTGGAGGACAGACTGAGCTAATTTGTGTGGGACGTCATGCAGGTGAGGTCACATGAAGCCTTGATGATGATTGGTTGTGGACATTCAATCGAGCAATGGGAGAAAAACAACCTGCCTGCAGCATGGAGCAAGCACACAAGTGCATAATTAAACAGACCTGCAGAAAAATGTGTGCTTGCAGAATGTAGTGTGACATTGGGCTGCACAAGGCATGGAATGGTGTGTGTGTGTGTGTGTGTGTGTGTACATGTGGGTGAGGAATATGTGTGTTTATGTTTCTGTGTATGTTTGTGTGTGTATATATGAGTATATAGTATATGTGTGTGTACATATGTGTATAGCATGGGTGGAAGACAGAATCAGCGCCTGTGGCAGGTGGTCCTGTGTGGCCAGCATCTCTTCCCTGAGTCCTGCTTGCTATGCAAATGACTTGGTTTGAGTAATGATTAAGTCTCACCATCTGTTTGAAGTAGACTAATCAAGCACTCCCCCACTCTATTCGCCTTTGTCTCAGAGAAATTCTTTGATTCTTTGTGACCAAGGCACACAGACCCTTTAGCTATAATTCGTCTGTGTGCTGTAGGAGACAAGCTTAACCCACACTATTTTGATTTTTTCTGCCATAAGCTTTGATATGCAGGGCATTCTAGGGAGAGTGAGGAGTAGTCCGTTTTTCGGTTTCTTGTGGTTCTTTAAGGGGAAGAGAAGTTTGATTTAGAAATAACTGCTATATGTCTTGCAGCGAACTGAAACTGTTACAAACATTGATCTTGAAAAAACTTGGAGATCCTCCAACTTACCCCAGAGCTATCCAGTTTGTGAAGAACAACTACAAATGCGACTTTTTTTAATCTTTGTAAGATTGTTTTATGATTATGCTCATATAAATCTGACATATTCCCTAATGGAGCGGTAGAATAATACTGGAATGTCAGATAGTTGTGTAGTAGAATGACTCGATATACCTTCTTAAATTCCAGTGCGGATATCTTTCCACTAACACATGCACTGCTGTGGTCTGTCACACCTGGAAATGTAAGGAACACAGAGGTCTGCTAGATATTGATTGTGTGGAAAGAGCAGTCAGAAAACAAGCAAGCAAGAAAAATGTTGCAGGTGACACCCAGTCTGGATCGGCTTTATCTTTTATGCAAAATAGTTTTCTTTTGCATAATGGTAGGTTTTCTGATCTTGGCTCATTTCTTCCGGGCGCAAACTCCCAGGAGCTGTAGGGAGGAGCTTAGTAAACAAAAACAAGACCGAAACATGTCGTATGATAATTAACCATGATGCGTCAGATAGACTGTACCTTCTAGACACGCCCACTTTGGCAAAGGGAAAGGAAGAAGGACGGGTAAAAGGCGAAGAAATGTGTCTATTTTGAAAACATACAGGGGATATGAATGGAAAGTCACAGTAAAATAGCCTACACACTCCGTCTACCTAAATAGGAATGAAGCGCTGTTATCCGAACGCCAGGGATGGTGGAAGTAAGGACGCTACTGTCCCAAGCTTTCCACTGTGTTTACATTTGAAAGACACATTTCACACTGATGTTATCGAGGCATTTTTTGCAAGCAATTTTGCAGTGAAGAGAATCAATTGAATTACAACTCGTCGAAAGCAAAAGATGAACGTACATTTTGAGCGTTAACTGACTCGTACTACCAGCCGCCGCGTTCGTGCGGCGATAGCGAAGGGGTCAGAGCAATGACAGACGACCGAATGAAGATTGATTAATAAGCACAGATTAGCCTGGTTATCTTTTTAAAACGAGCTTGTGATTTAAAAACAGTCAAAGTGAACCAGCAAATAACTTCATGCATAATATGCAGCATAAGACAAGAAAGACCATTGCGCGTCCGACCGTTGCTATTTGTACTCTTCAGGTTAGACAACACAGTAAGACAACTGCGGATTGCAAGGTCTATTTTTTCTGGCATCAAACAACACAAAAAAAAAAAAAACGTTAAAAACTGTGAATACCCCAAACTATAGTGATGAGTAAATAAGACAAACACAGGTCGCAATCATGTCTGGTTAGGTTGCATTAAAATAGTAGGCTAAATATCCTTAACATCAAACGCGTTGTAATGTGCTATAGTGAAAAATAGCCAATGAGTACTTTGTCTCGAATTTAGCAGGCTGTGTGTATGGTAGCGGTATTATCTTGGAAATAGTCCTAGTCCTATGTACGTTTTGGAAATGTTTAAAACGCAACTGGGATTTGATATTAAAAAAAAAAAGTATTTTCAGCATTTGCAGGCTAAAGCAAGGTTTACTGCAAAGCCTGTCAACGTTGTCCATAACATTTTTACCTGCGGATAACAAAATAACTTTCTTACCTGCCTTTTCAGTAATATTCCAGTTGTAAACGCGATGAACAAATAAAAAATGAACAATAACAAGTCTTAAACAGCAGCTTTAGGTAGCCTTTAAATGAGGTAGTTCTTCAACCGTAAGAAAAGACAGCTAAGGCTTTCTTCTCAGAAGAAGTTATCCGTGTAAAACTGCATTTACAGCGCTGTATTAAAAATAAAATCTGCAGTGTAACACTATTTTTCCCCTACAGAATTCTTTATTACAGCACCCAGTTGATTCTTAGATCAGAATGGAGAACACAGCAAACAGCTGATCGTTGGATCACAATACTCGTAGTAACGCCCGGTCCCCGCCCACTCGGTGTGTCAAACCAATCAGAGAATTACACAAACCTAGGGGATGGATGAGAGGGTGGGGTGGCTGTCAACTCCTTAGGCAACGATATTTGTACGGATCAACCGTTTTCATGCATAATAACTTACTATTCTATGACCACAGGCACAATTAAAAAGCTGTGCAAATATATGAAAGATTTAATCACACATTGCGGCCGTTGCAATGAGCGGTGATGTAAAATTCATATGCGTTGGAAATGGCAGCAAAAAATACAGACATGACGCACCGCTCCACTTAAAAGTGAAATGTAAATATAATGCCTGAATCATATGTCTGCAAAAGGGCAATCATGAAAAACATGGTGACGGAGAAATAAGATTTTTTTGAGTACTTTAAGTGCACAGGGATTAACAAGTACTTAATAGTTATCTTACTGTTTCTTTAAATTCTCCTTGTATACGTTCCCGTTCCCCTGACATCCATTTTTGTAAGTAGTTGGGAGAATTTGCCAATCAGAATAGACCTCAGTTTGAATGCAGCATTTCAGCAGCCAATGGGATGGCACGATTTGAAAACCAGTCAGTAGACGCACGATATACAGAGGAGTTGGTGCTGAGGGAGCCCTTTCCCTAAATTTTACCGTCTGAATAAAGCTTTATCCCACTTGGTCTTTCCTCGAATTTCTGATGCCCCCTCTAAGTCTTGTGGCGCAGTGGTAAGGTGCACCCTTTGCAATCCAAATGATAACACTTCAGTTCCCTGGTGGGGCACTGTCGTAGCATGCTCGCTAAAAATCCATGAATGCTTAATGTACAAAATTTTAAACTATGTTAGTTACTCTATATGTAATAAATACTGTTTATGTGTAATTGGCCAAGCAAATATGATATAGTTTAAGTTTGACAGCACACATCCATACGCTCACGCACACTAGCATTTAAACATAGGCCTGTAACTTACACAAGGCCCAGATGTGTACTCATACAGAAATGTGCAAGTCATGCGCATAGATGTGTCTGTGGCTACTGGTAAATGTTCCCATGTGCGATGCCTCTGAGGATAAACCACTGGCTTCACTGTAGAGGCTGCAGATTTTAGGGTACGTAAAAAGTCATGCCGTGAGGGTTCTTCTTTTATGCGTTGTTTCCCAGAAGGACTTTGGGGACCGGATGGAAACTGATAAGTTCTTGTGAAGTGACTTTCCATTTGAAAACTGACTGTACATATACAGAGCTTTCCACATAACCAAGATCCCAGCATACACGTTAAGTAAATAAAATACTCAGTTGATACAATATTTGTACTGTGCCATAGTTTTCAGTCATTATTATTATTATTATTATTATTATTATCATCATCATCATCATCATCATCACTGCACTTAAAGCCATGAGATATAATCATTAAAGTACCAGGCCAGACAGTTGCTGCATAAAAGTAATTGGACTTAAGACTATCTGTAGATAGAGCATGTTCTCAGTCACTAGTTTTGTTTGTCAGCAGTACATTTGTGTGCTTGTGTATATGTCGGCACATGTGTATTTCATCATGTTTGATTAAAAATGAAACAAAGTGGGTCATGGACGTTGCCTGTCTGTGCATGGTGTTTTGTAGGTCATTGACTAAGCATAGTGTGCTCAAGGTTGTCTGTGCATGGTGTTCTAAGGGTTGCATGTAGGTGTATGGAATTCTTTGAGTTGTCTGTCTGTGCATGGAATTCTGCAGGTTATCTGTCTGCATATGGTTTTCTGCAGGCCAGTACACAGAACCCTGTTCTCCCTGCTGATCGCAAGATGACTATTTGTGCAGCTGGGCATCCTTAATTACCAGGTGCTGAAGGAGACAGCCCCACCCTCACTCCTGCCCTCCACAGCTTCCTCCTGACCTGTCTCCCATTACACAGATACGGTGTTGGATGCTAACACACAGTGTTCCCCCATATGATGTATTCCTTGTAGCATGATTTGGCATTCCACTCTGCATACGAATTTTCGGGTCCTGTACTTTGCTGAAGATCTAAGACTGTTTCATTGTGATGGATGCAGATCCAAGATTAAATAATAATAAGAAGAAAAATAAGAAAATATATATGTTCTCTTTTCACACACATGGAGCATGAGATGCATTTGGGGGCAGGGTTAATAATATTCATAACTGTATTGACTCGTGCATGAATAAATTACCACCTGCTACAAATTGCATGTCCCATAGCTCCTCTTGGGGCATGCAATTTTTTCCCTGCAGGTTTGAAAATGTGGCCTGACAGAATACACGGCTGCAGAATTCCTTTCCCCTCTCCCCTCTCATGTTTTGTTTTGCAGTATTTCTGCTTGGAGACTGTGTGGTGCAGTTCAGCCAGGCCTGAACTTCTTCGGATCAGCACCTTAGTTGAAACTGGAATGAGGAAAAGTAGGTGAAAGGTCAAAGTGGGGACCAAAGGGCAGAAGCACACTGTGGAATTCTTCTGTCTGGAACACCGTTGAGCTGGGTCGCCACAGTGACAGAGAACTCAGAGACCTCTCTTGCTAGAGCGTGTGCATAGATGTTAATAATAATAGCAATGATCAATTTTTATTAGTTAAGGGCTTTTCAAACATGCAACTCAAAACTTTCTCCAAAAAGGCAAATGTGTATGAAATAGATTTTTTATATTTAAGTTATAAAAACAAGGTATTTAACCACTGAAATTGAAAATGACATTGATAAAATGTGTGTGTGTGAGTTTGTTGCACGAGTGTACATTTTGCCTACACTTGCGGTTGGTATTTTTGTGTGAGTATGTATCTATAGTGTGTGTGAGACTGGGTGTATTATATGTGTTTATAGTGTGTGTGTGTGTGTGTGTGTGTGTGTAGGGCTGGCTGCAGCTTTAGCAGTTCATACATGTCTTCAATCTTACTTCCTCATTTAAAGCTGTGCTGATTCTGAGAGCAGCGACCCATTGTTTTTCAGGTCCTGTACTTGCATGAGGGGTGGGGGTTGAAGCAGGGGGCTTGTGTGGTGTTTGTAGTGTGAACATTGAAAGAGAGTACCAAATAATGGAGGATAGTGTTTGTACAAAGGAACCCTCAAGTTCATCATAATCAGCCCCGAGGGGGACCATTAATGAGGTCGCACATCAGAGAGATTTTTTTCCCCCTTTGTAAAGCCAAAGGGCAAGGGGGCTGGACTGGGGGATTTACAGTACGGGAGTTCATTTGTCAATCAGATCAGATTTTGTCAGTCAGATTTTTTTTTAAATGGAACTATATATTTTATGGCGTAAGTTACAGCAGATGTCATCTGTAGGTACAATACAAAATATAACAAATATCATGCCATACAAGGTAGAGCAGATGTATCATGAAATGGACCTTAAGAGAAGAGAAATCTTTCAAGAATTATGACAGCAGAGAGTAAATCACATAATTTAAAAAGTTAAAGCACTGCAATGTAATCAGACTATGTTTTATTATAGACAAAAGGATGTGTTAATGCACCTCCTTACTATTGCATACAGTGTTTGTGTATTTGTTTTGTGTAGTCATGCATAGTCATTAGTTTTCTCACTGGTAGATCTTCCTCTGGTTTCAATAAGGCATGAAGTTAATGTTCAAACTGAAATCTGTCTGATAGTTGTGAACCACAAGTGTGAATCTTCATCTAAGCCAAGAAAGTCTTTTTGGTTCATTTATTTTGGAAGAATTATATGATCAATGTGAGAAACATTCTTTGTCAGTGAGCACAAGTATAGCATTTACAACTTTCCAAGAGAAAATAATAAGAACTAAAATATGTGACAAACTGTTATGACAGAATTTTCTCTCAGATTTGCTTTAAAGAACAGAAAGATTCAAACAAGAAAAAGAGATCTATAGTTCTTAAGTTTGTCTGAATGTAGATTTGGCTTTTTCAGTAAGGACTTAAATGCAGCTATTTCAAAAGAGTCCATCTCTGATTCTGCATTGATTTATGGAATTTAAATGTCAGTCCAGTTGGCATTTGGGTGTATTACTAGATTTTTTTTAAATCCCCTTTTTGCTTTTATAAATAGATTCTGAGCTCTCTAAGATTTTTTTTTCTGACAAAGTGGTTTGAAAAAGCATGCTGGTAGTTTGACCCTTCTTCTTTTCTTCCTAATACAGTGTCCAGCTTCCTGTATCTATGATCTATAAATGGTGTGCTGATGTGGGAACAGTTATCCTGCCATCACTCCTTCGTCCTTTTCCTCTTGCAGGGCATGCTGGCGGATCAGAAGAAAGTTTCAATCTGGGGTTGGACACTGCAGTTGTATTTCTGAGAATGATGCTTATCCTTCATCACACCAGCACAGACCCATGTGTATACATGTAGTATAGAGTTAGCATATTTCTAAGAAGCTGGAAAGTGTGCTGCGATTCACATAAATATGGGGTTGAAAGTGGCAGTGGGTAAGGTTGACACTAAAAAATTTATCTAATTCCACCTGATGCAGTCGCTAAAGGGAAACATTTCTAAAATGTCCGTTGTGTTTCAGTAATCTGTATTAGACTGGCAAAATCTAAAAAAAATTTCTGTGCCTCTCAGTCAGCAGTGGCTTGATGCAAATTAAAACCACTGCCCTTCAATACTCCCCTGACCTGTTGTTGTATTCTTGGGCCTGTTTGTTTGCTGTCTCTCTCTAGCTCTCTAGCATGGACGTTCCCTGACAGTTCTCCAGGCATTTGTTCCCACCGGGTGGATGCTTGTTGGCCACGGGGACCTCCCTTCCTGGACTGGCAACCAGCTCCAGTGCCCTGCCCAGGGCGATGCTTTGCATTGTCTCACTTCTAGGACCCAGCATGGGTGAAGCATCAGCCTGTGCCCTTTGTTGCAAGACCCGTTGCAGGTTGGCAGGGGAATGCCTAGTATGAGCAACCAAGAGCAGCCAGGGGCCATCACAGACAAGTCTGTGAAACCTAATTAGAGAGCTGTTTCTATCCAAGCTGGAGTAGGGAGTTGCATGATGGAAAAATACATTGTCCCTGGGGGCTATTGCTCTCTGCCCCACTCACTGGTACCTTATGATCAGCACAAAACCACACACATGCGCACACTCACACATAAATGCCTGCAGACATAAAAACATGTATGCATGCACAGGCCTAAATACATACACATGCAAGTGCATCCAGAAACACACACGCATCCAACACTTTCATGCAAACACACGTTCACTCGGACCTTTTCCCTTCTCTCACACATACACACTCATGCAAACACACACAGATAAATGCTCTTTCATTTGTCCTAAGCTCAAGGACTTAGTACTGCTCCGAGGGCAAACAGACTTCACATTACATAACCTTTCACAGGCGAGCCTAATATATCCCTGTACACCTTCCATCTCCCTTTTCACTTGCTCAGCAGTGACACACGGGATCCTGCAGCACCCCGGCATATCTTTACTGTACCCAGTCTGGAGTAAAACAGATGGAGTATTGCATATAACATTACCTATATACAGTATATATTGGGATGTTGGGAAGGTTGGCAGGTCATCTAACCTCTAACCTCTAACCTATAACAGAATTTGGATACAGTCTCATACAGACAGACAACAAACACTCAAACATGGAAATTTAATTGGAAATTAGCTAAAAAAAAAAAAAAAAAACCCTATAATTTTTGATGTAAGAACTACAATGCCTGGTATGTCAACTCATGATATGTACCAAAGTAAGCTTTTACATCCCTGATCTAGCCTCTCTGTAAGTCAGTACAAACAAACAAAAGTGCAAAAATAAGTCTGCCATCAAAGAGAGGCATTTAAAAAAAAAAACAGACCAGAGCAGCTCTCCATATGCTTTCCTATACGTTGCTTGTAGCTACCACCTTTTAGCTAAATTAGATTATAATGTGCAGTAAACACCACTACTACCATTGTACCAATACCTCAAAAACAAACAACTGCTCTGACCTGGCCTCTATCTCGCTCTCTCTGTATGTACAGTGCCCTACATATCTGTTCATACCTTTAATAAAATAAGAACAATTTGGCAGTGTCCCTCTCATTATACCCTTAAGTTCCCGGTCTGTAAGCACCTCACCATAATTGAGGTTTCCATTGACCTGTTTGGGGTGTAAGTGGGAGGGCCATGACTCTTGTCACTTCTTCCATATCAAGGGCTGGCTCACATTCCTTAATAACCACAGGTGTCTTCCACACCTTCTTTGCTGTCTCCTGTTAGTTTGGTTTGATTTTTTTTTTCTTTGGCTGCTAGGGTAGACATGCATTCATATGCATCCATCACAGACATGCTAAGCCCACAAGCTTCCTAAACTATGCAGTTCCAGCAGGGATAGCCAAATGGATAATCATAACAACATAGCTGTCAAGAATGGATTTTCCCCAAAACTTTGGTTTGGGAGCCATATGAATCACTCTGACCTTCCACAGTAACTGAGTCATATAGGATGTGGAGATCACCTAAAATGAAATTACATTATTATTCCTTATTCAAATGATTTTCATACTACAAAAAGAAAAAAAATCACAGCTGAGAAATAATTTACTACAATAGTTCCATCTCCCAGTTAACTCTGGTTACTCTTTAACAGCATTGGGTCCAAATTAAATGTTTTATTCTGATTGATTGTGGATTGTCATAGTGGACTGGTAGGAGAAAATGATAAGATATGTAGATAAGATATACTTTTTTCGGTTGGTCAAGCCTGTATCATCTGCTGCCTTAACATTATATGAGCCCGTTGATCGGTCGCCACCTGGTGGTCGTTTGTATGTAAATTTAGACTGAGATGTGTTACCTCTATTTGTCATCAGATGGCTCTGCTTTACAGTCATCAGCCTTCCTTCCCTCGACGTTGATCTGTCAGATTTCAGCTACATCATTGTACTGTTGTGCGCAACCATGTTTATTTAGTGACAATTGATAAATGAATTGGATAACACTTTATATATGGACGTTCCTTAGTATGAAGTTTTCTGAGGCCCAGTTCTATCGGAGCTCCTAATTAGGTCTGACGGAGCTGCTGTTAATTGAACCCTGATGTGGTTTTGACATCACTTGACTGGTATGTTTTTTTAAATAAAAAAAAAACTTTATATATTGTGCACATTCTGTAACCCATTAGTGGCCGCATACTTATTCTGGAACAACTTCACAGTAAATAAAATGAATTATAACAAAGAGACTAAAATGAATTTATGTGAACTGCAGAAAAGGTAACATCATAACATTAAACACGCTCAAGTAATTAATAACCAGGTGCCAATGGATGATTCTTCAATTGAATGCCTAATAGTGCAAAACTATCAAAAACAGATTTAGGATACTTTTCAAATAAAGTTAAGTTCTCTGTCTCCCCTATTGCAGCTGTGTGTAGCTGACTGACTGCTACCTCATTCGGGGTACAGGGAGGATGCGCCACTGTAGGTACGTCACCAACACCTTCAAGTCAAGAGATTGGTGTTGTAAACATATTTCCTGTTATCGCTACTCTGGACAGTCTAGAGCTGATCAGATATTTCTTCTTATAGACATACATGTCAACCCCTTCGGATGCCCACCTGTATCACCCTCTGGAAACATCCATAAAATCTACAGAAAATCCTTAGGATCTATATACATCACAACAAAATGAATTAGATATTAACACTATGAACAAATCAACAATGCTTCCATGTAAACTTATAAGTAGCACTACAACACTAACTGACTTCGCTAGCTATTGTAGTTGCCTACTACACTACATGTCACGTATACCATGGGTCATCTCTGCAGTCTCTAGTCTGCAGTCACTGCAGCAGTAGCTGAATGTCCTTGATTTGTCAAGATGGTGCGCCTGATTGTACTCATAGGAAAACCCGTGTTAAAATAAATCTCTAAAGTTGCTCATGTGATCATGTTGGTGGGAATACATTTTGTACTATGTGACTGCTACAATGCAAATAAATAAATAAATAAAATAAAATGCCGACATTGTAGAAACATGGTAAAGTTGTTTAATAACATTGAGAAAGTCGTGAATTTTGCATGTAAGTCTACGGGAGCCAAAGCCACACCAGTCCCCTATGTGACGACACGGGAGTATTGGTCTATTGTGCGAAACTTCAGGAAACAAGCGTCCGGCTGTTGTTTCTCTTTTTTTACCGTAGTGTGTTCATGCGTTATTTTATCGTCCTCGAAACGAATAGCACACAATAAATTTTGGATCAAATCTTTTTTTTACAATCCGTATGGTTTTATGTATACGTCCGTAAGCAATTTAATGGGGGAAAATCCGTATAATTTACGGACATTCCGTAAATTCCGGTTGACGTGTGTGTGTGTGTGTCTGTCTCTGTGTGTGTGTGTGTGTGTGTGTCTTTGTAACATACTGCTTCACAATTACATCATTGACAACTACCCCATGTAGGGGAATGTTTGAATACTGAGTACTGTGGGGCATGGCTTTAAATCCAAATGACCATCACCACTTTTTAAAATTATCTCAAGGTTTTAAATGAAGTGAATCCTGGAAAGGTGTATGTGTGTGTGTGTGTTCATGTGTTTCCCTGCTTGTGTTTCCAAGATTCTGTCAGCTTGTCAGTTTTATCCTGTTTTTATGGAATATAGAGCAGTAGTGACCCAGCTGTGACTTATACCTGCATATGGTGGTTAGTCCTGCTGTTTTCCATTCACGAACAGGTTCTCCAAACTACAATGACCTGCAGACAGGCTAAAGGAACAAGAACTAGAAATCAAATCAAGGAAACCCATCCCCTTCAATGAGCTCTGGCAGTCCCTGTCTGGCCCATTTTCACCTAAAATACAGTAAGTAAAGTCTACATCAATGTGTGGAATAAATACACAGGTATTAAAAATGATCTTTCATCAGATTTTGTTGGAACCTCACTGACAGAACATTTAGTTGTATCACGAGCCATTTGTTGTGTATCTGTATTTTTTGCGGGCCATGATTTAACAGGAATCCATGTGTCTCATCTCGCACAATAAAAGTATTTTAATCCCAGGTCCTGGAGACCCACTTGCTTGTTTGATTCCACCTGACCTCTCGGTTAATTAGGGTTTGACTGTGTTGTTAACTGAATGCTGATCCCAGTTTGACATAACCTACATGTATGCTGTTATTCCCTTGCAGATATGTGGTTGGAAATGTTTTTTTCCTGACAAAAGGATGCAATTATAATGTCTTTAAGCTATTTCTATTCATTTGAGCACCTTCAACCTAGCTTGTAATTAAGTTACTAACTAATTACATTACTTTACAATCTTTTAGCAGACACTCTTATCCGGAATGACTTCCAGAACAATGGAACATAGGTGTATCCATTCAAGTTAAATGAGCAACAGTGTCAGCCCAGGCTAACAACACTCCCAGACCAGTGAGTGTGAGCATAACATTATTCAAGCCCTACCACAACCTAACTTGTGCAATTTGAGCTAGGCAACGGAAGCCAAGTATACTACCATACATAATTAAGAATAATTAGTTGTTTTATTACATATATTAGGCCACACGAGACAACTAATTACGACTCACTGAGACAACTGCACCTACTTTGTTCAATGATCAGATATTCACAAAATTATGCTGAACACCTTTTTTATTCATATTATCACAAACACATCTCTAACATCACACTTTCAAAGATAATATCAGATTAAATGCAGAGCTGTCAAACAAATATTAGAGTTCACGAAACATTTTAATTAAACCTAATTAAGTTACAGTACAGGCAGAGACATAACGGAAGTAGGCTTTTCCACGTATAAATACATGTTTAATATAGACAGTGCATTTAACATCTATTATAATATATCCGTCGTTACATTACACTGTGTGTTCGTTTTTGAATAAAGGGAGTATTTCTAATATACAGAAACAAAGCCACATTGCTACATCATTAATCTGCGTCTAATCTAAAATACCGTTCACCGTACGTGCTCGTGTCCCTTGATTGTGCTTCCCTCTTGTGGTACTTAGGTGTAATGCGTGATATAGGAGTATATTTTAAAAATCAATTTAACAATCTGAAACTGCTCCGTCTTATTCATTAACAAAAAAGTAATACATCAAACATGCTCTATAGTTGCAAAGAGGGAAAAACATTTCAAGTACTGGGTTGCGCTAACTCAGTAGAAGTGGCACACAGATAGGAATCACCTTGTAGCAATTCCCGCACATCCATATGTCACGAGTCCTGGGAGTGTGAGCAGGCAAGTGCACCAAGTAGGCTAATTAGGTCGACAAGACAACGCTATCCATTTACAATAATAAAAATAAAAAATAAATTACCTTTCCTAACTTCCCCACGGTGCTCGCAGTGCATACCACTGAACCATCAATGTATCAATAACTGTGAGATCAGAAATTATTCATTACACTTGGACTACGAGGACTGCAATCATTTTTCCATTGATTTTTGCTTTATTACATGTATACATTTTGTGGTGTCTAGAATTATTCGGAAAGAGTTATAGTTAGACTGTATGATTCAAGGAAATCACTATGCTTTCATTCCGGCACATGAGCATTTTGCTTGAGGTAATTGTTTTCAGTAAGAAATACACGGGGCATTGAGAAGTGAGCGATGGAAATCCAGTGCACTATTTAACAATTTTGACCAATTTTTTATTCCGCACCAAACAATGCCA
Organism: Megalops cyprinoides; assembly: GCF_013368585.1. Classification (NCBI taxonomy): domain Eukaryota; kingdom Metazoa; phylum Chordata; class Actinopteri; order Elopiformes; family Megalopidae; genus Megalops; species Megalops cyprinoides. Next base: position 19,444,514 of record NC_050588.1, read on the forward strand.
AGCCGGTAAAGAATAACTGTACATTACTCAAGGCGGTAAACTGTCCAACGATTTGCGCCTCAGGGCACCTGTTTTGGTAAACCAGCATGGACTGTGACGCGTTCCAGTGCTTCGATTGCTGTAGGCTGTGTTTGGGCGGAGAGAGAGAGGGTTGCGTATCATTCGCAGTGTCCGTCAGGCGTCTGTACCAGAGAGAAGACTGCAAACAAACAGAACGTCATCGATGCATGTGTGTGGTGTGGTCTCTGCGGCGAGTTAGGAAATAATTCGCAATATTTTGTACATACCGACTGGATTTCGTTTTTTCCAAGAAAAAAAAAAAAACTATTCACTCTACGCCCGCACCCAACATGAATTTGTAGACTGGTGGCGTTCCTCTTTGCAGCACCACTTCTAAAAAACGGAGCCTTGCTTTGCAGTCTGAAAACTCAACGTGGGAACTAAAAAAAAAAAAGATAAATTCATCTGGGAGTTAAACTGAACATAATCGATAGAAATGCCTCGATCTTTCCTCGTAAAGAAGTATTTTACGAGCAAAAGGCCGAATTACAGCGAATTGGAAGACCAGAGTGGTAAGTCAGTCAATAACGAATAACGTATAAAAAAACTGAAGATTTTTCGGTAGCGACTTAAGTTCGTTCACACCCCTACTTTCATAATTATTTATTTATGTTGGTGTTTGTGTAAGACAAACATCATCCACACGAATGACAAGCGAATAACTGTTTACTGAGGAGTTGATAAGGACTACAGTACTAGATTTACAAAAGTTCGTAAGAATTCCGTAGTATCTGAATTCAGTGCGTTATGTAGGCCTGTCTTTAAAATTGTGTTGGTGGTATCGTTGCCTCCAATAAGACCCGTAAGCTATACATAGCCTTCATTGACCGGGCACCTCGTGACAAAGAGAGGAAATGGCTGCGGTTTCTGTCTACGGACTAAGTGACTTAAGTTAATAAAGAATGACATTTTCAAAGTTGTGTCGAGGATGTCTCCAGTTGTTTGTAATAAAACATCTAAATATAAATGGAACTCTTTAGTCCTTATTAAATAGGTTTTACTCAAACCAGCAGCGGTGAGATGTAGACCACCGTGTCCCTCAGATTACAGGGGGCAGTAGTTAAATAAACACATCAGGGAAATTTCTTTGGACATTCAGTCTGCGCATTGCAGTTACATCTTGTTTTCAGGAATATATTTATTTGGCTCTGCGCGACGCTGTGCTGTATGAGGGTAATTGTCATAAAGATGGTGAGAGGTAAGGTATAAACTGATCTGTTTCCCCCTTCCTCAGACTCCACAGGTCTGCCAGAGAGGCCTCCACTGGCTGAGCTGCCAGCAGCGGTCAATGGTACCAGTCTGCTGTGGAACCTGACTCTCCTGCCGGACCTCTGCATCCCAGCATCAGCGATTGCCCCGTCCACTGCGGCACCCCTGGACCTTAGCTCCCCCTCCAGCAGCAGCAGTGAGGAGGACGAGGGGCGCACGTCAGACCCCCCGAGCCCCGAGCCCACTGGCCGTTACGGGTGCCCCCATTGCAACAAGAGCTATAGCAGCGCTGCCGCGTTGTCCCGCCACCGGCTGTCCCACAGCAGGGTGGGGGAGAAGGGCTCCCCCGCTGCCCGTCCAGCCTTCCGCTGCAAGCACTGCCCCAAGGAGTACAACAGCCTGGGGGCCTTGAAGATGCACATCCGCTCGCACACGTTGCCCTGCGTCTGCACCACCTGTGGGAAGGCCTTCTCCAGACCCTGGCTGCTGCGTGGCCACATCCGCACACACACCGGTCAGTACCTGAGAGGGAGAGGGTCCTTAATGCCACTGTAGAGGTGAAACCAGCCTGGCTCATTATACCCCTTTCCCACGGCTGAGCTGGAACCGGCCTGGCTCATTATACCCCTCTTCTGCTCTGGAGAGAGGCAATAATTGCAGAAGGTTGCAGGTTGAAATTTAGGGTGGGGCACGGCTGTTATACCTTTGAGCAAGGAGTTTCTCCGGAACTGCTTCAGGAAATATCCAGCTGTATAAATGGATCGTATGTTAAACATATCGTGGTCAGTGATAAGGGCATCGCCTAAGCTAATAAAAATCAGGTGGAGAGGGGCGAGAGGTTAGCTCCATTGGGAGAGGCTGTTACATGAACCGATTAGTTGATTAGTTCAGCATCAGTGTGATGGTGTTTAGGATCACAGGGATGACTTCTTTGTAGCTTTGTTATTCATTGACGATCCTTTGTGTAAAGGCCCCATCGACAGTGAGTCTCAGAGCAATCTTATCTCTCCTCCTGTGTGCCACCGTGACCAGGGATAACGGTGTGAGAAAGGGGACAAAGAGCATTGGGGAGCTCCTGGCTTATCAGCGCTTTCTCAAAACCTTGGTCATCAGCTGGGAATGTTGGTTCTATTTTGTGTGGATTTGTGGTGCTCTGCTGTGTGACTACATTCACTGGTTGAATCTATTCAAAGCACTCTCTTTTAGCTACTTGTTAAACATTCGGTACCTCTGGCTTTATTTATTAATTTATAAGGCAAATGCAAATGCTCTAATCTACAGTGGCTTATGACTGTCATTACAGGAAAAATAATTAAACACAAGTCACAAGAGCAACAGCAGCATTGGCATATATACAGAATAGGGCTGCAATGTGGTGTAGTCAGAAAGGAGCTTGTCCAATCCAGAAGTTCATTTCCCATGTGGGGAATTGCAATTGTATCACTGTAGCTTACTAAATAATGCTAAGGGGATAGTCTGCAAAATTCTAAGCTGTGTAAGTTGCTCTATATAAGGGTGTCTGATAGATGAATCAATAATCATATTAACTATGATAGCAAATATGTTAGTTGTACAGTTTGTATCAAGGTGATGAAGTGCTGAGATAGTAGTATATGACTGTACTAGTAAGAGGTTGGAAATACCTGCCCCAGGCAGATGACATTAACCTACACATTTTCATGTAGGATAAGTGCAGCCCTGACAGTTCCCTCTGTCGTTCCCTGTGTTTCTATCAGGCGAGCGGCCGTTCTCCTGCCCCCACTGCGACCGCGCCTTCGCCGATCGCTCCAACCTGCGCGCCCACCTGCAGACGCACGCAGAGGTGAAGAGGTACCACTGCGGCACCTGCTCCCGAAGCTTCAGCCGCATGTCCCTGCTGCACAAGCACAACAGCGCTGGCTGCGTCCCCACCCCTGTCTGAAGCGCCAAACTCTCAGGGAGAGACACACGCACACACACACACACACACACGCACACGCACGCGCACGCACACACACGCACACGCACACGCACGCACACGCACGCGCACACACACGCACACGCACGCACACGCACACACACACACACACACACACACACAGACAGTCCCCCACCCTCCGCTCCATCTCAGGCTTCCTGCTCGCTCACTTTTAAAGTGGGTCTGATTCACACCTTTTCACACCTTGGTGCTCGCTGATACGTCAGGGTCTCACTTTTAAGCGATGGACTTTTTCATTTTGAAACGGACAGAGAACAACCATACTACCTAAGAGCAGGTTAGGTGGAGTACTTTTGCAGAGTCCACAGGGAAAGAAGCATTCACCTTCACTCAGAGCTCTCTTTTTTCTCTTTTTTGCTGTTTTTTGGGGATGCAAGCCATGTAGCCATGTAGGGAATTAAAGAGGAAGAACATAATAAGAGGAAAAGAAAGTGCAAACTTCTTCTTGGGTGAATGAAGAGGAATGTGGTTGTTTTTTTTTTTTTTGTGAAGGAGCCATCAAGGGATTGTTTTTCCCCTCTAACTTCCACAGATGGTGGTGGATAGACAGTAGAGAGCATGCTTTCTCTCACAGTGTTTGCATGGAAGGGCTGTCGAGCTGGTTTTGGATGGGAGTTCAGGGTGTGTATATTACTGCTTTCCCAGGGATCCCTGCACTGTCAAATGGCCTGGCACTGTGGCCCTGATGCAGCTGCTGGTAGTTGGGGGGGAGGAGGGACATCTCTACGCATATCCAGCAATGTATTGAGACAGCTGTCCTCATGCTGGCAGGTGCAGTGGCTCTGACCGTCAGTGCACCACAAACAGGTGACCCCCCCACCCCCCCACCGCACAACTGTCCTACCAGCCCCAAGACAAACAAGCAAGCACAAGTGATACAGCACAAAGATCCTGGAATGGGCTGTGGGGCTGGGGTAGTGGTGGAGGGAGATGGGTGGGCAGCAGTACCTCCTGTTCTGGCCATGACCAAAATCAGCTGATGAGTTGATGAGAACTGAACCAGGTCTGGACTGTCTTTGCTGAAAAAGCAACTTTAATTTCAGTGCTGTTATTTCAAGGGTGATATAGCCAAATTATTCAGTGCACTTGAGTGGATCACCAAATAGCATTTGAAGTTTTCTTCTAATACTTAAATGAATGCACAGGGGACAAGAAAGGAGTGAGTATCGCAGTCTCAAAAACAGAAGCCATTCTTTGAAGTACCTCAGTTGATATGCCATGTCTGATACCATTCCCCAAACCAAAAAATGTGCCTTATCTCAGCTGGTAATTGTTTGCCTTTCGTTGCTTGTCTTAAAATAGTGCAGTATTAGCATTTGAAGGATGATGCAGAGATAGTGGAGTTTGACTGTCCACACAAACAGCACATGGCTATGTGCTTTTATCACTGCTTCTCTTTTGCCTCCTGTCCTCTACAGGCATTGCTAATCTCTTGGTTTACAGGTCACTTTGGTGTGTGTGTGTGTGTGTGTGTGTGTGCGCGCGTGTGTGTGTGTGTGTAAGAATTTTATCTTAATAGTGACCCTGCAGCTGGATCTCCTGCCATTGATACATTTTCTCTTTCTCAGTTGTGTGGGAGGCCCCTGCAAAAAATGCAATGCAATCTCATACCAAATGCTCATTTAGCTTCTTGTCTTTGTTTTTACCTACCCTTCTTATATTGTTTGACTGGTTGGTTTACATTCAATAAAAATAATTTATGTTTGTAACAAGTGTTGTCCATTCATTCCAGGGATGATGAGAGCCAGAGAGTGAAGTCCTGTGTTATGAGTATTATTTTATCTATTAGGTTGGCAGATGCCTTTAGCTTATATTTTACATGTGGTCCATTTATACAAGTGGATATTTACGCAAGGGTCAAGGGTAGCGCAGCAGTGCCCTGTTAACGGTTTTCACTTGCAGCCTTCCCCAAGTTGTACGCTACATGAAGACATTCTGTGGTGTCCATCATTGCTGCCTTTGGAATGGGACAGGGTGCCAGGCAGGGGCATTGGTAGGGAGGCAGGTGTGCAGATGAAAGGGCTGTATACCTGCCCGGTCTCAGCTCCTGTTATTTTATGATGGGAATGCGGTGTGGCGGTCGAGGAGCCCAAAGGCTGCAGATTGAACTCCCAGATCAGGGCGATGCCTTTGGGCGAGACGTTCGTCCCAGGATCAGGCTCGCTTCAGTAAACATCCAGCTGTGTAAACGGACAGTGTGTAAAAATGGAAGCTGCGCAAGTCGCGGTGGACAAGGGCGTTGCAAAGCAAATAAATGGAGTGAGGCGATGATGTGCTTGGCACCTGCTCCTTCTGTGCTCTGTCACTGACTCATGGCTGAGAAATGGGGGCGGGGGTGTAGATGGGAAGCTCCTCGGCCGCAGAATAACTGTCTGTCCAGGCTGGATTCAGGCCAGACAGCAACGGTTAAGACAAACCTGCATATTTTTGTTGCCTTCAGGTCTGGTGGTTTACCGAATATGTCCGGGTCTGGTCTGGCAGTGTTAGCTGGCAGTGTTAAGATGTGGTTTAGTCATTCATTAGTTTGGTCATTTGTTAGTTTGTCCCAGGGCCAGTGCGATCAGGTTTATAGATATTTAGTTGCAGTTACAGAACTGGACTTGTTTAGAAGGTGCAAATTGAAGGTGGGCACTTAGGTAAGCCACTGTCCTCTCATACTGTCATTCACCAAAAATGTCTCAGCCACAACAGAATGAGATTGTACAGATCTCATTATAGAGATGAACGAGATGCAGTTTATCACTCTTTATGGATGGTAGAAATAATGAATACTGAATAACTGCAGAACACCTGAAGATTCTACAAGTGAGGGAGCCCTATTCTGTCAAAGGTTAGGGCAAAAGGTGTAATTGTAATGTCCCTCATGCCCTTTGCATGTCCTTGATGTGTGTGCTTGCACATGCATACATGAGAGAGAGTGAAGGCTCTTTGCAGAGTTCTGCTGTCTTTGTTCCTTTGCTAGTATGTCACCTCTTTAATGAATGTTCCTGAGACTCAAGTTCCAAGCAGGAAACTGGCTACTGGCTCCTGACCTAATTTAAAGTCAGGAAGGGGTACAGAGCCCCCCTCGCCCCCTCCCCAAAACACACACACACAGATTCCCTGCACTAGTCTGTATTGTTAAGTCCAGTCATGTCTCCCTGCTGGAGCCTATTACACAGGAAGGGGCTGTCAGACTTGTGTAAACCTGACTCAGCTCCAAACCTTCCTCTACCTCCAGCAAAGCTCACCAGTAGATCCCTGTACTCCCAGGGACCAGGGAGGCCCACCTCCAGATCCCGCTACCATGACTCTTGCCTGGATCCGACTCTTTCTTTCTTTCTTTTAGGACTATATCCCCAGTCTCTCCAGTGCTCTCCCAAGTCCTACCACCCCCTCCCAAACACTTTCTAGGGTTTGAAGTAATACTGGAGCCATGTATTCCCCAGGGTTTGGAGTGGTACTGGATGGGGGACAGACACATACAGGAGAGGGTTGGAGAGGGGAGGGAGGGGTCCGGTGACACAGGGTCATGAGGACGAGTGACAGGGGGATGAATGAACCGTGTAATGATTTGAAAGAGCTGAGTTTACCAAAGAGTGACGTATGCTGTGCATGATCAGAGACATCTGTGGCTGTTTATAGCCTGTGAAGTGCTCTGAGAGGGGGATGGTACCACACCCTGTCCCACAGTCTGTCACTCTCCAGGAAATTTAACTCCAGTTAACCCCCCCTGCCAGGAAATGACCCCACATGGGGCTTCAGCCTGCATCCTGCACCCAAACCCTCACCTGTTTACACTAAAACTGCAGCAACTGAACTGATGCTACATGCTAAGCTAACCTATGCTACAACATGCTACATCAACATCCCAGAAACGCTGACAGAACGTTATTTGACTTGTGATTGCAGAGAGGCTCTTGCTCAGTGGAATGGAGGGATAAGAAGGGGGATGGTGGGTAAAGCGGGTACAGGATGTTTTCTCATGTCGGACACCCCCCCCCCCCCCCCCCCTTCCTCTGGCGCCTGCCTGCATCCCTCATGCCGTCCTTCCTCTGACAGGATCCCAGAGTCATTCCAAACTGTGTGACAGTATCTGACGGAAGATGTGCGGGGGGGGGGGGGGCATTCAAGCTGGCAGTGGACGGAACAAACAGAGCAGAACACAAACATATACACACAAATACTAGCACAATCACACATGGGCTCCCGCACTGTCTGCTCCACAAACACACATGCAATACAGCACCTTAGTTAAAAGACTTCTGGAGAGAGAACATGGAGCAGAGCCAACAACATCTGCAGACGGGACGTGAGCAGTGGGAATCGCAACGCTCGGTCTCCTCTCTCCCCTCCTCACATGACACACACAGGAAGCAGTAAAGATCCGCTCACTGGAAAGCTGGCCAAATGGGACAAGACAGCAGGGGCACATTCTATTACTTCAGAACTAAGTCCTCGCGCCTCTTCCTTCATTTCTGTATTGAGGGAATGAGGAAGAGAAGTGAGGATTAAAGAAGGAGGTACTGAACGGAGCTAAGGAAATGGAACGTTCCCGTTCAATAAAACCTCATCAATGTAGTATGATATTTAGCAGGAATCCCCTCCCTCTTTTTAGCATGGAATGTATGGAATGTGACACGTGTAGGGGGCTTCTGTCACAGAGCTTTGGAAAATTCTTTCACATGAGGATATATCCATTCACCTGCCACTGGAAGAGGCAATCTTGGAAATGTCTTGTTTCCTACAAAACTGGAATTGCCCTTTTGGTGGCATCCAGTTATCAATCAAAAAGTCATGGAGGATGAGGAGGAATCGAGGATTGTAGTAATGCATTGCAATACTTTTGGAATCCAGCCTGGGATTCTGCATGGTCTGAGTGAGGGATGTGGCCCTGAATCAGGGAGAGGGGAATGACCGTGAGTTAAGGGAAGGGGTGTGGCCTTGAATAAGGGGGGGAGGGTAAGGCGGTGAATAAGGGGGACAAGTATGTGTGAAGTGTTATTGGAACGTCTGAGACGAAGACTCAGAAAATGGCTGGGTTTATAACCGGAAAAAATATAACCCAGTTAACAATGATCACATAAAGGCAAAACACCTAGCAGCTAGAACTGGGGAAAAAAAGTGACTGAGAGAATTATGACAAGGAAAATGATGACTGGAAAAATACTAAACAAGAGAGAAGACTGATGACCAGAAAAATGGTGCTCACACGTACACAGAAGCCCTGACCTGAACCATGTTTAGCTTTGGATCGTAACAGTAAAGTTTCAGTTCGAGGCTGAAAAAGCTGCCATGTATACACCAGGCGAGGCCTGAACCCTCACCCACAAACAGAACCCTCAATCTGAGATGGGGAAAAACCGAGAGAGGTTTAGCTCAGCTCATAAACTATTATGGGACAGCTGCAAGGCGTTACTCTGACGCTGTTACACAGGTACCTGGAAAACAACCAGCAGCCACACGACTACCAGGGCCTTGTATGCCGGACGCAGCCAGTTGCTTGTTTTGGTTTTGTTTTTAACTACAAGGCCTTTGCCAAGGAGTGCTCAATTAAAAGTCTGACTTTGATTAGCCTGGCACTGAGGCGTGTGAAAACCACATCAATAAAGCTGCAACCCCACCCACCCACACATACAGACACACTTCACGCGCACACATACCCACACACCATGATGACATGTCAAACTGCTCCCTGGCTCCCCTCTCTCTAGATTTCTGAAGTTCTCAGATCAGTGATTGCCTGACGTGTTGAGCACTGATCAGTGAGGCTCAAAGGAGGAGGGAGTGATGGCACAGCACCGGCCTCCTTATCATGGCCACCACCCTCATTAGGATAGCAATCGTCACAGCCGTCTTTCACTACAGCATAGAAAACAGGAAGAAATCATGGCAACGGAGAAACATAACAGCTGCATTCTCAGAAATCAAGTCTCGCAAAACTGTGATTTTTTTGACCTGGTTCAATTTAATTTAATCTTTTTTACATCTGGGGAAAAATGAGAGCAAATGGTCTCTCCACCCATTTCGGGGTTCATGAAGCCTTGCTCTGCCATTGCTAGTAGTTAACATATAGGGATAGACCACTGTCCTGAGCAACTAGGCATGATTGTACCAGGATGTTCTCTACCTCTATTGTAAGGGGGCACAATGAAGTAGGTGAAATAAAGACAAACCATTTAGGAAGGAAAAGGGTATGTGTGTGTGTCTGAGTGCTTTGGGGTATAGGGCTGTGTATACAAGTATGTAAGCATGTGTGCATGTGTGTGTGTGTATACGTGATAGTGTGGTAATGCACTTATCTAAGTTTGTGTATGTGTATGTATATTTGTGTGTGTGGGTATAAGTTTGCATGGGAAATTGTGTGTGTGGGTAAGTATGAGGTGGGTATGAGTTTATATGGGACAGTATGTTTGTGGGTGAGTATGAGTGTTGTTGAGTGTGTGGGCCAGGCTTGGTGGAAGACCACTTGAATGGGAAACAGAAACAGAGGAAATCTTCCAAAAGAGCAGTTGGTGGGGGGGGGGTGGGGGGGTAAGGCACCTTGCAACAGCTGGTCTAAATTATCCAGGCAGGAGGCTTGAAGCAAGGGGAGGGGCAGACTACTGGCGCCAGGACGGGGCTAACGGGTCAGGGAGGATGACGATTACCAAAACACTAGCAGGGGTGGTCTTTGTGGGGTATTGGGGGGTTCACACAGCCCGACTCAGTGAATCAATGCCACAGGATGGGGAGGTGGGGAGTCTGCAGGGAGGGCGGAGGTGTTTTTACTTCCACTTCCTGTCAGATAAATCCCCTTCCTGTCCACATACCTAACCTCATTTAATTCAAAACTCCACAGAGAGAGAAAATATACCCAAACAAGTCTTTAAGGTTACACAGATTCATGTCTACCTCTTTACCCACACAGCTCTGAGAAGAGAAACACAATTAAGTTTGGACAACATCAAGTATCTTTATAGAGAATGTATAGCAGTTTATTTTGTCAAAAATGGTTGCCATTTGGAGCATGACTTCCAAAGGGTTTCCACTGCAGCATAGCGTCTGTGTGCTGTGATTGCCAGAGTAAATCACCTGACTGTGCTTACGCTGTAAAACACACCCTTTACACCTGCAGACGTACCTGTTCATCATCCCATCTTACAGCAGGTGGGTGTCACTGAGCCGCTGGCCATCATTTTGCTAACAGGTTAGACTGCTTCATTTGAGTACCTTTTTTGCTTCACTACTTTGTATTTTTACGGGACGCAGAATCAAATTTCATCTCCATGTAAAGCTTGATCCCTTACAAACAGCCCACCAGCATTATCACCTTTTGTTAAAACTTAATAGAGTTTTATTTGACAGAGGACATTTTGTAATTAATTTCCCCCATGGGATAGCAAAGTACTCCTATATAATATTCTTCAATTATAGTAGTCTTGCTGTGCTTATTATCATATAGTTTCACAAGAAAAATACAGATACAATCAGATGGTAAATGATTGTAACTCTGTTTTGTTTCTTAATTCCAAATGAGAGGCAATGACACTTTTCTCTCTGGAAGGTGCTGAGTGCACATGCATTCCTGTGAAACTCACAATGCAGAAAGAAGAAACAAGCGACATCTTCTGGCAATAATAGAATCCTACATGCAAATGTGTCCTAACGTGAAAATTTCCTGTGATTACGTTCGTGCTGTGTAAATTAATAAAACATATCTGACACAAACTGAAAGTAGCTGTTTGCTGTTTTTAAACTTATAGTTGACAGCTGACAGCTGCAATTTTGATTTTCTCTTGTGAAAAGATGCTTTATGCTCTGCATTTACATTAATTTATTTAGCAGACGTTTTTATCCAAAGCGACATACAAAAGTGCATACAGTAAGTATAGCGACAGTACGGGGACAGGATGTGTACAGTTCCACAATGAGACAGTAGTTCTCAATTGAGAGCAAGGTCTGTTTGACACAGTACTATGTGATTTGTACAATTACAGCATATAGGGAAACTAATACGATACATCGCAATGAGTGTCAGAGTAAAGAGTAAAGGCGGCGACAAGAAACAATTGAAAAAGCACACAGCAATTTACAACATCACTGAAGGGGGGGGGGGGGGTCCAGGTCAGTCCATCTTTATTCATATATATTAGCTCCTATTGTCTGTATAAATTGAGTAAGTTCAGGTTGTCTAATCGTAGTGTCAGTTTGCCGCACACATTACATTTCATTTATTGGTTTAACAAACATCTTTATTTAGAGTGACATTTCATTACATCCATTTATGCTGTATGCTGTAACTGTATATTTTATTACAATAAATGTGAGTTACTTTGATGGTGCCCCATGTAGGAATTCTGCTCATCTTGTCTAAGGTATACAGTTTTAAAGGCTCTAAACATATGTTTACTACCTTAAACTAATAATAATAATAATAATAATAATAATTCATAAATATGTAAAATACAATTTCTTAAGTTCCCCTAGTGGGTGACTTATATATAATGGGATGCAGAATATCATTGAAATGACATGACAGGACAATATCAGGCAAAAATGTTTTATTTTTAATCCAGTCAGGTGGCTACATAAAATGATAATCACATGAAAAGTGGCTGCAATTAATTGTTCTCTCATAGACTTCAATTAACCATCAGGTCCCTATACCACAGGCATTACAAATCTAAATAACCACACCACAGGTCCTCACAGATATATGAAATGCAACATACAGTGCACAGTTATATCTTTCATTACCTAAATCTCATGAATGCAAAAGCAAAAACGCACATAAAAGCTGTCTTACTCATATACAGCTGTTTTTATGTCAAAATCAAAACGCAAAACTTCAAACAAAACCTTTACCAACACCAAAATGAATGAACTTGTGTTTTTGGGTATACTATTAAAACTCATTTAATACAGAAATGCCCCCAGCTTAAAATATAATGTTCAAACAGAGCACTCTTATGAATATTTGATTAATTTATATTCTCAATCTCTGAAAATCTAAAGTATTGTTCTCCAGAGTAAAAACAAATGTAAAAGAATTGACTGAAAACATTGAGAAACTACTCTGTCACAAGAAGGCCAAAGCTTACAGATGAAATGTTGATTTAAAACTTACAAAAATGCCAAGGCATTGGAAACGATGAAAAACACAATTAAAATCACACAAACCATAAACATTGTAGATGGAATTAAAAATCTGGAGGGAAATGAACAAGTCTTTTCAGTTAGTCTTTTCATTTTAAAAGACAAAAGGATTATTAAGAATTGAGTCATTACCATTTTTATTATTGCAATCATGCGTCATCGAACATTGTACCAGCTGGATGTTACTGGCTGATTTAAGAAATCTGCACTAGATATCATTTCTTTCAATGTCCTAAGAATTTGCCTATGGTTTAGGCTTCATTTCTGCCACATATTACAGTGACTTGATCAGTAGGGTTGCAGCCTAGAGAAAAAGAGAGAGAAAAGAAAAAAATCATGAAGTTATGTTTTATTTACATTACAATAATTGAATATTGACATCCTTGAGCGTAATGATAGCAATATAAATGACAGTATACAGGATCTGTTCAATTCAACAAGTAGATAGGTTTACATTTGTCTGAGTTTTCTATGGGTCGCTTGCTTCCATCAGATTATACCATTTGCCCTCTAACTTGGACAAAATGGAAACAAATTCAGTTGCTAGCACTTAATTGCACAGCAAAGCCATAGCCCGTAGGTGATATTGCAAGAACAGCATCAATAGGCTCTAAATAAGTACGGTTAAATTAAACAAATCAATAGTGATATCCAATAAAAATACAACATTTCTGAGATAGTGGGAACATGTATTCACCCGTAGTGTGTTCTTTTTTAGCCTTGACCCAGTTCTTCAGTACTTGTATGGCATTCTTGATGTTTTGGCAGTTCTCACTGCTTCCCTTGTAGTAGACATGGACACGTTTCTCATAAAACATTACTGGCAGCAGGTCAGACACCTACAACAACAAAACGGAGACAATACAAAGGGTTACTTGCAATACATCGTCAAAGGGGTTCATCTTGACAAGACAACCATAACTGTGATTTGAAACTAACATACCTCATCTTTCGTAATCGTCTTAGTTTCGTACTGTGCTTCGTGCTCTGGCGTAGCTCCAGAGGCTAAGGAGGTAGATAAAATCTTAGTCAGAACAGGGTGTTTCCTGCTAAAGATTGTATTTGGCAAAACATATTTGGCTAAACATGGCTATTGGCTAAATAAAACACAGTGTGTCAAATCTATATTTTCAATTCACTTTTAATGAATGTTTTCCATAAATGTGAGCAAATTCATTTCATATACCATGTATGTTCACTGGCATCCAGTTGTTATGTTAAACTGCAATTTTCCCTTCAAATTTTATAGGCTACATGCTAGAATCTTTGGTAATATATAGTTGTGAGATATTGTTATACGAATGTTCAAACTATGTTTAAATTGCTGTTTGTCATTGCAGTCATTTGAATATAGTAGTACATATTGTGAGTGTAAGTTAAAATTAAGTCTACTGGATTGCTTCATTTTTACAGTGCTGAAACATTCTCAGTGGTATGAGAATGTTTCCGTTGAAATGTTTTTAACCACTGCAGCCCTGATTTACTACCAATTTGCAGATGTTTTATTGAACAGCAAAGTGTCAGTACAAGCAATAAGTCACTGAGGTGTATTGACTTATTAGGGCTTCTGTGACGCCAGCATCAATTACACAACTAGCGACTTTCTGACGATAACTTTCAGTAGGATGTCGCTCACTTTCTACTAAATAAAAGTCAACAACAGTTAAAACAAAGGTGCTCATGTGAATCCATCTCCAGTCAATATACCAAGCTTTATTTTAGATACCGTACCAGACAAATTCCAAACTCTGCTTTGAAATATTTCATAATTAATGACACAGCCTCTTTTGTTTAGTCCTTTGTGACTTTGAGAACACTAAAAGTGTAATCATCATGGCTTATTTGTAACTCACTTTGATTTCATTTTGAAAAAAAAAAAAGTTTAAAACATCTCTTTGTCACCTTAAATATGACTATAATGGCCATACAGAACAAGAAGTTTTTTTTTAATTTTCCCACTCCTAAAACATTATTCATAATGCATAATGTCTGTCATATTCCACAAAACATTGTACAGAACTAACTAACTAAGACAGAAGAATATATAGGCAAAGGGTAATCATCAAATATTATCAATCAACCATCATGGCTTTCCATTAAAAATCGAATGAAAAGGAGCCCTAAGTCGTGTCTATATATCATATCAAACACAATACTCCCAATGAAGAAGAATACATGAGGAACAGATTGGTTAAATGGACTGTAATGGATGGTCGTCCTCCCTTTTATGCTCTGCATGTCTGTTAGTTTTGCAATTTGATATAGTTGAACAAATTATGCATTAATAGTTGCCTAAATGTATAACCAGTAGCCTACACGTTTTATGTCACTGAAGAGATAAATATTGACAGGCTATCCCAGCTGTTGTCACTTTTTCCAATACATTCTTTTGTCAGAACGATGAAACCTTGTTACCTGTGCTTGCCTCCTTTGCTGTGCTGTCGTTAGGCTTCCTATAGAAATTACATTTTTCTATGGGGTCCTCCTCTTTCATCCCATAATCCACAGTGATCACCTTAATCAACAGAAAATAATGACAATGAAAGACTTGAACAACTTGTTTAAGATATACTTTCAGATAAACTGATTTTGGTAATGTCATCTTATTCTGAAAGAGGGATTTCAGGTGATAAAATTGGTCAAACTAACAACAGATTGTTTTTTAAAATCTGCTCTGTGTGCAGATGGAACTGCAAAATAACGGCCGTGCGTGCAATTAATTTTTTCTGCTGTTATCTGGAGATAACAAAACTCGTTTTCTTAAGTTATCTCATCTCGAGATAATGAAGCTCGAACGAGATAATTTATTACGAGAAAACGACCTTTGTTTTCTCGAGATCACGGGATAATTATGGAGAACTTGAAAATGAGTGTGTCGTTCATTCTGGTTCATCACACCTGATTTCAACCTTCAAGATCGCTGTCATGACTACCGGGGAGGATCTGAATGTTATCTCTAACAGAAAGACACAATGCAATTTCTGCCTGTGTTAGACCTTGACTGATGCGTTGATCAATAACGGGTACTCCTGACATTTTCAGCTTAAATCAGTTGCTACAGTTGTCAAGATGCCATCTATGTATGCTGGCATGGCACTCCTGATATCTGATAAACATTATAAGTAAGAGGAAAGTATAAGAGGAAAAACGAGCTTTGTTATCTCTAGATAACGAAATAATGAACTCATTACTTTATGATTGTGCATTTATTTTTTGGACTTCATTTTTGTTAAGCAAGTATACAAAGATTGAAACGTTTTGTGTAGGCCTAAACCTTTTTGTATAAAATAGGCCTACTTAATATTGAATGAATTATGGATTTTTAAAGCAATAAGCAGAATTTATGTATCAATATCTTTATGTCAGCTCTGAATGTGAGGGTTTACTTCAGGGTATGCATTAGCATTGTATGTGAAATTGTATAGTCCCTCTGTTGTGTATATTGTATTGCACTTAACATGTTCAATACTTTCAATCTCAGTACTATGTCTGGTACTGACATTTGTGCATATGTGGCTGTTGGTGTCCTTTTGGTGCAACTTTTCAAGCCATTTTATTAGATACACTATGTAAATTGCTTCGGAAAAGATTGCCAGATAAGTAACAATAATGTATGGTAATGTAATGAAACGCACGTTGATTTCGAAGTCCTCCTTTTTGATGTCTGTGCCTGGAAGTTCGAGTTTGATTTGTTCAACCAGTGCATCTCTTTCTGCCTGAGTAAAGAAAGAATATTAGCAACAGGTAAAGAAATAACCGGAAATGGTTACTGATTTTGGTTGCCAAGATGTGTGTATATCTATTAAATGACATTTAGCACATTTTGTATGTCCATGTCCTACTTCAAATGATATTGATCAATTGAGCATTCATGACTGACCATGACCCATTCCTCTTACTTTCCCCTTACATTCTCCATCACCTCATTAGTCACAATAGAATTATTTTATACACTTACTGGCAGTTATTTTTGGCTGGGCTGAAGTAATAGTGGTATGGATTCTAAGGAAGTGGAATGCCAGTCAGTCTGTTTGTTTCGATGTTTTCATTATTATTCTAAGCAGTGTTTGCATCTTATGCATATTAGCAAACAGCGTGAATGTAGCTGGCATATAGCAGAATGAAATGGCAAGAGACTCGAACTCAGCCACAGAGGAGAGAGGTGACAGCCTCTCAGGGCAAATTTTTAGACTTCATATTATTAGTAGTCACTGCAGCAGGGTAATATGTGACAGAGTAGAACCATTTCACCACCAATAGATTTCACTACATAAACAGATGTGCAAAATAGCACATACAGTATGTTCAACTAATATGTTATAAAATCCTGAATTAAATAATTACACAGGAAATAAAAGTATACACAAGTAAGTCTAAGAGATATATGTTCACTCACTGTTTTCTCATGTCTATTCTTCAATTGACAGGGTTTGATTTTTTCATCCAAAAGACAGTGGTAAAGCTGACGGTACTCAATTTTTCTCAGGATGCGTTGTGCTTCCTGAAGCTCTTCGTGAGGAGAGTTCATGATCTGATACAGGATTATGTCTGAGAGTCAAATGTAACATGGTGGTATTTTAAAAACAAGTTATGGAAACTGCAACTGACACATGAAAAAAATAAAATAAATAATAATAATAATAATAACAATAATAATAATAACTACTACTGTTGTTAATCATATGCATATAATGTTTGTCTTGCAGAAATACAAAAAATTGACCAGTCAGTTTGGTGTAGGCCTCCATGTCCCTGTTGATGACTGTTTCTGCAATTTTGATGCCTCCTTTTCCATCAGCTGCCAGCAAAGCATCTTTTATCCTGGAATGTAAAAATCGATTCTGAGCAGTCTGTGTGGCAGACATTTATTTAAACTCATTCTGTAACGGTCCTTTATGTTCAAAATGTTATCAATTATCTTCTTTACCTCTTCCTCCATTACTGTTTGTTGTTTTCTGGAAAAAAGATCCTTCCTGTTTTACACCAGACAACTGACTTATTTTTCAAAACCCAGATCTTTTAACATCTCTTCACGGCAAGTTAACATTATGTGAATTTTGCCATCCTTGGACTGGATTCTAAATATGTACTCACCCATCTAGCTGCTTGGCTAGACTTGTTGAGTTTATGTTGTTTGCAATATTAACCATTTTAGATGAATGAAATAAACACTTATGCTCTTGCCACAAGTTAATTCATTTCTCATCTTATACTTCTATCTAGTGTGACTTGTACCAGGTCTGCATGATATCTACCACAGCTCATGAGAAGCTTAATGTAAGAATACAAACACACTACAAAGGCACTCTACAAAAAAATTAGGTGTTAAATCCACTTAGGATTTGTGCATGTGCAAGCCTAATTTCACCAAGAATTGTTACAAACTGGGAGGCAATTAAAAGAAATAATTCTACTATGTAATGGAAAGTGATAGGTTTGAATCAGTTCCATTCTATTTAAATTGAATTTTGTTTAAACTACATTTTGTATTTACATTCCCACACACACACTCTATAATAGCCCTCTGACTGTTAGAGACAGCCGGCCACATGTAGAGTTCAAAGTGATGTCCCCGGTAGCTTGGACAGGTGTTTCCCAGCCACCTTCCTTTTAACTATTGTTGTTTTATTTTGATCAGCTTGTCAACATCCCTTTGTGTATTTGTTTATGGATAGTTGTTTTCCTATTAAAGATATGGTTATTCAAATTCAAATACAGTTTGTAAAACATTTGTCTGGATGTCTAAGGATGGTCAGGAGTATGGCAGCTATCATGAGGTCATGCACTTGCTATTACACTGACTGATCTAAGATGTTCCTATCCTATTGTAGTGTCAGTTTCATCCCAGTCTTGAAAAATAGTTGGGACATGAAAGAATGGGGTACAATTAGACAAAATTAAACATTGTAAGATTAGCATTAGCAAGTCAGAAAAATATTTTGAGATAATCTAATGTATTACAGCTATACACTTTAAAGGGTCAGATGGATAAAAGAATGGAGAGATAGATGAGATACTCACATTGTCTCAATGATTTTCACAACTTTGTGCTGATAGGCTCTGTTATGAAGGAGGCTTCGTGTGTAGAACAAATCATACATGTTTCTCACTTCCTAGAATACAGAAAAAAACACTGGAACATTGCCACACCAAAACCTTAAAAAGTAACTGTCTGACAACTTAAACATCAGCGCTCACTCCCTGATGCACTTTTGGCCTCCTTTTAAAGCGTGTCATGGGAAGTGTTTGGCTGCATCATGGTCAACTGTGTCAAGTTTAGAGAACCTAAAATGCACTACCGGTTTGATCAAATTAACTGATACCCAGTCAAGAAATCTTCAACAAAGCTCAATGTGCCATCAGGAAATGAGTGGTGTTATACCTTAAACAAACTAAAATTATTTAAGGAAAAATCAAAGGGCTAAAAAAATGTTTATTTACACAGATGTATTCTTTTTCAGAGGAAACAAAGTTTTTCAATTATGGTCATTATAATAATATATTTTGTATAGCAAACTGTCTTGATCTGAACAGCCTTAAAGGACAACAGGGGTTGATACATCAAAGTAAAGACTGCTTTCTAATTGAAGTTTCGGTGCTTAGTACACCAGTGTGGTGTAGTTGTAAGGAGTAAGGCTTGGTATCTAAAGGTTGCTGATTCGATTACCCCTCTCAGGCAATGCTGCTGTTGTACCCCTGGACAAGACACTTAACCCACATTGCCAATGTAAATATCAAGCTGTATGAATGGATAAAATTGTAACCTATGTAAGTTGCTCTGGAATAGAGTGCCTGCTAAATGACAATAATGAAATGTTAACTGTTTTGCTACGTATGTAGTTGCAGGAAAGAGGAAGGTGGGTTTATAGGAAGGTGACATTCAGACAGTCAAGATATCAAGCAAGCGGAAATTAAGCAGATTAATCTGCAATTCTACCTTGTCTCTCTGGCAGATTTGGAGCCTTCCACCGACCTCACAGACGCGTGCAAACATGATGAAGCGCTCATGGTCAAAAGAGCTCCGCATTCCAAGGTAGTAGCTATCCCTTTTGTAACAAAGAGGAAATATTGAGAAATTGTATTGCCATAGGAATATGACTATTTCTAAGTATTTTGTTTTTACTGTTTTCTGTAGACCCTCCGAAACGGTAAAAATGAATATCTTACCTTACTGAGAAATTTAAGGTTTTTTTTTCTTCAAATGAAATTTATTATTGTCATTCTTAAGTTAAAGTCATCTTAGCCTAATGTTAATGTAATTTCAAATCTTTCTTTTTACTACCTTTTTTATATCAATACAAAGACAGAAGTACAGCTATTTGTGTGGTAATACCATATGAATCTAAAACCAGTAAATGCAGTAAGCACTCTAATGATATACTGTACCTTGCAAAGTAATCCATTTTGTCCACATCAATGCCATTTATCTTGTTGGACACAATGTCATACAAGTAAGCCTTCTTTTCTCCTCGTCCCTTGAAAGGCCACTAAGGGCCCAAAAAAAGGATTATGAGTTTAAAAAAATCTCCTGCTTAACATACTACCCTACCATAAATCCAGACTTACTCCATTTCTCCCACATCCCATTGATTCAAAGGGCTGAATCATCTCTTTGATGAATGTAAAGTCCTCATCTTTGAAACCATAGTCCTCCCTCATCACATCTTCTATTGTCTTCTTTCCCTCTGAAGGTTTGTGCTTTATCAGGTAATCAAACATCTCCAATGAAATGTCTTCATGCTGCAATACACACAGGAATATGCCCAACAGCAGGCAACCACAAAACCACACAGACAAATGAGATCACATTCACAATGAAACAATTACACAGTGTGTTTAATATATGATAATTATTCATATGAAAACATATCAGCTTTTCACCCACCTTCTTTTCCCACAGGGCTTTAGCTTCTGGCATGAATTTCCCATCAAACACATGAGAAAAAGGGCCATGACCTTGAAGCAATGAAAGGAGTGGGGGAACCAATGTAATTTTACATTAATACAGGACAATCCTCAAATGTAGGGGGATGATGAAAACTCATGACATCTAAAATCACAGCACTCTACCTAATGAAAGCCAACAGTTAACAAGATGTATAAATTCCATAATTCATGTAATTGTTTGTAAGCTTTAAGGGGCAATTCGCTCGTTCGATTTCCCACTGGTTCAATTCCTCATTGGGGCACTCCTGCTATACCCTTGGGCAAGGTATTTAACCCAAAATTGCCTCAGTAAATATCCAGCTGTATAAATGGATAACATGTAAAAGCTGAAACCTATGTAATTTGCTCTGGATAAGAACATCTGCCTAAATGCCTGTAATGTAATGTAATATAATGCAATTCAATCAGATATCAAAAGCAGCTTGACCCTTAATTACAAGAAAACGTGATTTCAAAATGTTTTACATGTATTGATATTTTTATTTAATACTGAAGGTGCCTGCAAGTTGCTAAAGTGATATCAATAGAGTAGTGCCATCCTCCAATGAGCACGCACTCCTTTGTAGTGCACTGTGAGGAGGTGAGGAGTGTTCAGACAGAGATGCAAGGCTCACCCAGGTCATGACAGAGGCCGGCAATCTGGACGCAAAGCTCATCTGTATCGTTAATATCCCGCTCAGTATCCCGCTCAGTATCCTGCTGGTGTTCCCTCAGTTGTTTGACCAGTCTTCCAGCCAGGTGTGCAACCCTGCCGCAAGACATGTCTCTCTACAGATGAATAATTCTCAGCAAATGGTGAGAAAGTGAGGAGCACAAAGTGTTAACTTTATGGTCACTGTTCTTCCTGGGAAAAGCACTCAAAATATTTCTGGTCAGGAAGTTTTCAAATCTTACCACTTTCATACAAAAGACATGTGCTACTCAATCATAATTCTCCTTAAGTAAACTGCAACAGACATTGTCTTGTCTCAAACATGTATATTAAAGAATTGGAGAATTCCGTAATCCCTTCCCCCAACTTACATTTGTACCAGTTTAATTCATGTTGCAATAAAAAGAGATTTTTGAGAGTTTGAACATTCCAGGTCATGTGCCACCACCACTGGATTCAACTGACAATGGATATAAGTAGCTCACTGCACAAAACACCTAAAACACACAAGATATCTGACCTCTTATCACTAGGGGGTTCAATCGCAATTCATTGTAGACTCAGAGACATTGAGCTATGCCATAAATAATAAAACAAATCATTTTTGAGAAAACAACTAAAAAATATACCATTATACCATTAATATTATAAGAGATAAATGTGCTGAATGAGAGCTGGGTAAAACATTTTTCCCAGAATTAGAAATTCATGTTACCTTTTTTTTTAATGCAACTGAAAAATTTGACCATATAAAAAATCATGTCTTGCAATATACTCTAGGATATCTGGTTTTCATTGTAATCTTTCATTACTATCAATTATGAAATTAATCATACCAATTCATTGGTATAATTATGTAACCATTACATTAGAACACATTAGTTACTAGTCTAGTTAAGCTGATGAGTTAGCTGATCATTAGAACAGTTTAAGTTTTACTCGGAAAAAGTTTGAGGTCTTCCAGGTTAATGTCATTGTATAATGCAATATCACTCGTTAGTGAAATTATGAGACATCAAATTAAAATCATCTCACTGTAACAGATGAGTAATCCTGAGCTTTTAAGGATTACACGTAGTCAGTCTTACCCAAGAGAGTGCTCGAAGCGGTTGTGGGAAGCCCCCGGGTACACAAAGTAGCCTGCTCCCAGCTGCTTGATGTTGCGCAGTCTCTGGAACTGGGGCGTGTCGATGATGCGAACCAGCAGGGGGTGCATTTCGATGTGGCCGTGGATGGGGTCATTGAAGACCTGCAAAGGGGAGAAATAGACTTACTTTCTTCCAGACACTAAACCCAATTATTAACATTGTCATTAACATTAATCAACTTTTTACGTACTTTTCAGGTGAACCATTTATTTTTATTCCAACTCACCTTTCCAATTTGTTTTCTGTTTTGTCTGTTCTGTGCCATTCTGGACCGAACTTAATCTGATTTCCACCCTGGTTTGAAGAGCGAGATCAGACCAGGTAGCATGCTATTTTAACCATTCTCATATCCAGATATCACACCCCCTGCTGTTGATTGGCCTCTAAAGTAATACATCTTCTACAATGTTAAAACGTCCTTCTATATGGGAAAAAACAGCTGATTACCAGGAGGAGTGGTTAAAGGAAACAAGATCACCTGGTCTGATTTCATTGTTCAAACCAAGGTTGAGATCAGACTAACTCCACTGATTGTGTAAAAAGACAGGTACAACAAGGTCACCTGTCAGCACAATAGCACCTGTTTATTTCCAGAAGTGAATCTGTGTGACTTAAGAGATTATAAACATTAGAACCAGCTGAACAATGGTTAGAAGAGAGAACATTCGTGTCTGGCTTCATTTCACTTAAACGATATTGATAACAAGAAGCAAAGTCAAAAGAAAGAAGGCTCTGCTTTGGAATGGTCAAATGGTCAACAATTTGAAGTAATATTTTGAATGTACTGTTTGTCATATATCGTTTGTCATAATGAAAAAAAATATTGTTCACAGCATAGTAGGTCAGTTTGCTTTTTTATTTCTTATTTGGCTTTATTTGTTTTGTTTAGGGAGTAACTTTGAAAATATTTGGTTGTGTTTGTACGTGTGAAGAGCTGCATAATTCTTAAGGGATTATGCATAAGGCATTAACTAACAATCTTACTGACATACTGGACACAAAGGAGTACCAACCCAATCATGACATGCCCAGTGATGTATTTCAAAACAACAAAGCATTGACAGTTTAATAAAGAATAGAATAAAGTCAAGTCTGTGAACTGCATGTTAAGAGAGTGGAGGAAAACAGCAGGTACAGCAAGATCACCTGTTCGGGTGATGGCACATATGTGATGGCAAGTGTAATACTGAAAGTATGTGAGCAACGAGGCTGAAACCCAGCTGGTGGCAAGAGGGATGGGCAGCATTGCCACATTATTAAAGACAAAACAAGCCTAGAGACTGCTCAGCTGTAAAAGTGATCCCCATGAGTAAATAGTCTCCACAATGGAGACAGAAGGCAGAAGGCAGACAGAAGAAGAAATTTCAAAAATGATGTAAAAAGAAATTTTAGATTGTGGTAAATTGGCAGATTGCAAAAAGTACACCAATGGTGAAAGTTAAATAAGATCATATGAAATTTATTAATAAAATTTGGAGAGAGTTTACAATGTGGGAAATAATCAGTTAAAATAAATGTGAAATGTGCACCAATGATAAAAGTTAAACAAGAACATAAGAAGTTTATTGTTAGGACCAGCTCAGCTAGGCTCTTCTTTTTGCCTTAAGTCTAGACACAAGGGTATATCAAGCATTGTGTCAGGAATGATCTTTCACAGTCTTAGGGTCACTGCTTCTACCATGAATCATCCTAAACGATGCCATGCATTTATAGAACTCTATATAGAAAAAATACTTCCGATTGTCAGTATGAAAGTTTCCTTTAGTTACTGTAATATCTTATGTTTTATTCTGTTGACAGAACCTATCCAGATTGACACAGAGACCAGATTCCTAGGTTACCCAACATTTGACCTTAGCTTTGATGAGCAAATATAGGCAATTTACTTTTTGCTTCAGTATGGACATTTTTTTTTCCCCATTAGCTTTGATCATTACTGAATTCAACAAACTCACAAACAAAAAGTAACACCTGCATGTAATTGTGAATAAAGGTTGATGACTTGTTATGCGGATTACAGATGCTATTGAAGATGATTGAAAGTAAATTTCACATTGAGAATAGGACTTTTTTCATTGGGCCATTGTCAATGCAAAGAATAGTTTAATAGTAAAAGATTGATAGTTGTATCAGAGAGGCTCGGAGAGTTCAAGACCAGGCTTGCCATAGAGCTAGATGCACTACAGAACTGGGCTAAGGAACTCAAACGTGACCATAGGTGGGCACTGTGGACCACTAAAGCCTCAGTTTTCTTAGAAAAATGATGCTTTTGTTTGTGTCACAATCCCTCTATGTTGATATGTCTTGCTGGCTATTCAATTTCTCTTCATGACAATGATGGCACTTCAGCAAATTGCTAATGTTGGAGACACGGTGCTAGAAAATTAGCACCTTCAAGTTGCAGTGTTCATATGACATTCCAGTAAGAGCCGCATATTTGAGGTTATTATGCAACGGTGTCTTGCTGAACACTTTGGCAAGAATGAATGACTGCCAACCCAACCTACACTCACCCAGTCACATATCTCAAAACACGACAACAGTGAATTTAATAAGGAAAAGAACACAAATACCTAAATCAGGTTTGAAGAGATCAAATTCATAACATGAGATGCTCCTACGCTGTTCTCCTTCCCCCACTCTGCTATTCTCCCCTGTCCTCCCCTTCCTGCACCCAGATAGCGGGTGCGCAACCCCATACACACACCAAACCTACACCACATACACTTTCCTTTTGCACACGTGTCCCTCTGCAATACCCTCCGTGATCTGGAGCCCCCCACCACCCGGGCACGGGGAGAGTGAGCCGCTCTCGTCCAACCAGGGTGGGGGTAAGTCCCACCGTCGCGGGGGAGGCTCCACACATGCACACACACGCGCATTTAGCTCGGCCCGCGCCACCGTGCCGGGCCTCGCCTATGTCCCATCCCCCGTCCCAAAACACAAAGACAAAGCCCTCCGCGTCGCTCTTGTGGACGGGCTGGCAGCTCTCGCGGCGACTCACGTCATCTTCTCGCTAGCGGCTTTTGCCGGCTCCGTGGGGTCTCGCTGAGGGGGAACAGTTCTGCAGCCGGTCCGCCCTCTTCCACCTCGTGCCGGGGACTCACGCACACAGTCGCCGATTCGCGGTGTTGCTTCCCTTTCAACAGGGGGATCCACCTCCTGGGCACACACTTTCGCGGAGTGGGGGCTCTCCTCGGTCCCGGCTGCGTCCTGGGACTGTTTGTTTTCCCTGCTCCCTCAGGGACCTGCCGCGGTACTCTCCTGGTCACCGCTTTTTCCTGGAGCCGCCTAAAACACAAACTCGAACCCGCTCACTCCAAAAGAAAAAAAAAATTAACTTAAACAGAAACCAAGTCCAAATTCCGCCCGGGTCGCGACTCCCGGGGCTCAAACAAAATAGGACGAACAAAACAAACCGAAAATAGCCAGCTTAATTACGTCCATGCCGGCACGGTCAACGTTAAATAAATAATAAATAAATAAATAAACCAAACAATAATTCCCACTACAAACCCAGGCCTGGCGTCCTCCTTGACCAGATAGGCAGAAGGTGCGGAGCGCGCACCAGGCAGCGAATCCCGTCAACATCCCGATAATTCAATTATTGAATTATGCCCGAGCCCCCTCGTTCTCCAGGGAGTGCAGCGCGACCATTCACCACTGTCAGGAAAAACTCCTGACACTAAATTAGCTGGTTGTAAACTGAGCACCAATGTAAAAAGTCAAATAAGAACATAAGAAGTTTATTGTCAAGAACAGCTCAGCTAGGCTCTTCATTTTGCTAGAGTCTAGAGGCAAGCCTGTATCAAGCGTTGTGTCAGGAACGTCAGGTTGTGTTAGCTCTTTAACAGTGTTAGGGTCACTCCGTCCTTCCTGTGAATCCTGCTAATCTACTCCATAAATTTATGGCACTCCATGTGGAAAAATACTTCCTATTGTCACTGACAATTTCCTTTACATACAGTAATACTCTATGTCTCATTCTTCTGACAAAGCCCATCTGGACTCACTCAGAATCCAGAACCCTGGATTCACTCAAGATTTGGCTTTGATGAGTAAGTTTGATGAGCAAATACATTTACATTTATTCATTTGGCAGACACTTTTATCCAAAGCGACTTACAAGTGAGATACAATACAACACAAGCGAAAAACCATACAGAGTCAACAATATTGGAAGTACTGCATGACAAAGTTCCAAAGGTTGGCCAGGCAAGGTACAAACTAGCAGGTAAAGCTAACGAGTGCATTTAAACCATTACAACCGAACCATTGCAACCAAACCATTATGTTAAACCATTAATACAGGCATAAATACAGACATGTTACTTATTTCAATAGAAATATTTTTTTCCATTAACCTTAGTCATTGATGAATTTAACAATTCATGTGTACCAGAGGTTAGCATCTGTCTTTCTTGCAGTACTCCTATGCATATGCAGTGGTTATCACAGAGATATGTGCTTAGTAAATACTTAGTAATCAAAAGAACAGCAAAAGATAAAAATTCTTTTAATAAGGAAAACAACAGCAATACTGTATATATGAATAATTGTAAATGTAAGAAAATGTAAATGTAATGTAAATGTAATTGGTCAATGCTCTGACAAATGAATGCTATTGTTTCCTGGTTGAAATACTGAAATGTTGAAAATGCACAGCCCAACTTATTGTGAGAGACAGGGAGGGAAATGGTGTCGGTGAAGTCATGCTAGAAAGTAACACCAGCACTTCAGTCTCATTTCATGAGACCTACAGTACCTGGGCATAGCTGTCTAAGTCTTTAGAATGAACTTATAGAACTCATGAACTCATAGAATTAAAACCTACAGTATCTAAAAGATACACTTCAAAGTGTACTCATATCATCAAGTTCTACTTTAATTGAAGTCATAAGAGCAAAACTCCCCAGCAACCATGAAGACTGGGGGTATTTGTGATGAATGTGGTTGCCAGAAATGCCATTCTGGTGTAAATGAATACAGTTTATTCCAAATGAGAACTGCCATGATTTGGTTCTAATGTATCAAATGTTGAATATAAGGTGCAGTAATTACTGGGAGGAAATATTGTCAATTCATAGTTGTCACACCTGCTCCCAGTCAGCCAGCTCAGCCATGTCCAGATCAGCCTGGCTCCACCTCACCCACTCATCAAGTACAGCTGTGACTCGTTCTTCCATCAAGTCCAGGCTACTTAACGCGCCTTCTGAGCTGACCAATTTGCTGTCCCACCTGACATGAATATAATAGAAACTGAGCATGAGCATAATGTGACATCAGGCCAAAATGACGTAAATCTTAAATTTAGTTTATGAGGTGCTTGACAGAAATTGTATTTTTCTTTGTAATTTCTGTGACAGCAATGGAAATGTATGAATAGTTTTGTAATAATTAAAAAAAAACCATAAGCTTTTTCCCACCTATTACAAATGCACAATGATTGCAGCTTGCAAATGAGCTCCTCGGTGTACTGAAGTGCTGCGGAGTCCTACTAAAAGTGTTAAAATATTGACTATATTTGTTGACTACCGACTGCTCTTTTACCATTCATAAATATTGCTAAGAGCTAATGTCTTGCAACAACCATTCAAGTTCACTGTTAAGAGATAATGTCTCATGATTATCATTTAGATTTAATGTTCAGAGCTTATGTATGATAGAGATGTAAGCCACTTTATCCTTCAGCTTCATCATCTTCATCAATGAGTTCCACGAATGCGTGTTGATGGGATGCCAACCTAAATGCAAATGTTATGAGACCCTTTGATCATTGAATTTATTGGACTACCAAGACAATGGACTCATATAAGGTGACTGTAAGAATGACCCCCAGGCCCTGGGGCTTGACATAAAATACTCTTAGTTTCCGTGATGTTAATCTTGATGTAAAATACTAACAGTAGTCATTTGGTTGACTCTCCTGTCTAGAGAAGACAACTTATAGTCTCTGTGTTTACACGCGCACACTAATTCATTGAATATACTGTAGAAGTCATCTTTGAGGGATCTCGTTGGGGGCCTGTTTGCATGACATTACATTTTCATAGCAGCTGTCTGGCCACAGCTCCTTTTCTCAATGGACAATATAATTAGGTGAATGGCTTAGGTGTGCATTTTAACCACTAACAAGCCACCCTAACAAACAGCACTTCTAAGAGCAATAATCAGATCTGCACAGTTCCTCATCCACCCAGGAAGTGTAGCATTTCAACATTGATTACTGCTGTGTCACTGCACTGGAGACATCTGCCCTGGATTGTGAACTTGTTCACTCCCCTGGATGCATTGAGAAGCACTGGATCAGTACAAACCTGTTTGTACCTGCTGGTGTTGTTTCCACCGTGTGCGTGCATGTGAGCACAGAGGCTGAAAACAAAGAAAACCAGGGTGGCATTGTGACATTATTAAAGACAAAGCAAGCCTAAAGACTACTCAGTACTAAGGTAGCATAGTTCTTTATTAATCTGAAAAGGAAATTGCTTTCCCAACAGTCAAGCATGTGGGGAAACCAAACTACACAACATAAAACAATAGAACAATAAATAATGTAATTGCACTATTAAAATTAGCATGTTGCAAATCCATGAGAGAGGAGTTAAACAGTTTTTATTCTGTTGGCATCAGCTGTCCTCACACTGCTGCCCCGGCACACCACGGCATAAATGATGGCACTGGCTACCACAGTCTGATAGAAAATCTAAAATTCATCCCCATTAGTAAACTGTCTCCCAGGTGTATAAATAAATCTTCATGGTAGACAGAAGAAGAGACTTCACATATTATCTTAAGAGAGAGTTTAGAATGTGGGCAGTTAGCATATAAAAGACAATGTAAATGTCTTCAAGGGTTCAAGATTAGGCTTTCCATAGACCTAGATGCACTATAGAACAGGGCTCAGGACCTCAATTGTGACCATGATCAAACATTGTGGACCACTATAGTCTCAGTTTTCTTAAAAGAAGGAAGTGATGTTCTGGTTTGTGTCACAATTCCTCTATGTTGATACATCTTGCTGGCAGGACAGCTCCTTCCAACTTTTAACATTCCAGTGGCAGCTGCACATTTATAAAGCAGTAATTGCTGATTAAGAAAAAGACCATGAAATACGTGACTGAAAATGCAAAAGCCGTATTCAGTTTGTCTTTATGACAATGATGACACTCCTGCACATTGCTAATGTTGGGGACGTGGTGCTGGAAAAAACAGTACCTTCAAGTTTCAGTGCTCATATGACATTCCAGAAAGAGGCAGTTATTCTGTTAGTTAATCACATGCTGATCACTATAGCAAGAATGAATGATGCAAACAAAAGAACTGCCAACCAAACCTATACCCATCCAATAACAACTCTCAAAACATAACAACACAGACTTTAATAAGGAAAAGAATACAATGAAATACCTGAATCAGGTCTGAAGAGATCAAAAAGTAAACAGCTACACCCAGATCACCTGTCTGGGCGATGGCACCTGTTCAAGTACAAAACTGAAAGTATGTGAGCACTGAGGCTGAAAACAAAGAAAACCAGCTGGTGGCAAGAGGAATGGGCAGCACTGCCACATTATTAAAGATAAACTACTCAGTTCTAAAACTGATCCTCATGAGTAAATAGTCTCCAGAGTGGATAAATAGATTATCACGGCCGACAGAAGAAGAGACTTCATAAAATATTTTCAAAGAGTCTTTAAAATGTTGGAAAATAAAAGGCAATGCAAAATGCACACCATTGTTAAAAGTTAAATAAGAACATAAGAAGAGATCAAGACAGGTTTGAGAGTGTTGTTAGCCTGGTCTGACACTGTTGCTTATTCAACTTGAATGGATACACTTCTGTTCTTTTTGCTAGAAGTTGCTCTAGATAAGAATGCCTGCTGAATGAATGTAATGTAATGACCATCTCAGCTGATCTCTTCTTTTTGCCTTATGTCTAGATACAAGATTGTATCAAGCATTGTGTCAGGAATGATTTTTTCAGAGCCTTAGGGCCGCTGTTTCCATTATGGATTCTGCTTGACTATTCCATGCATTTATAGTACTCCATGTGGAAAAAATACTTTCTAGCGTCAGTATGAAAATTTTCCTTCAGTTACCGTATGAATGGCAGTGTGAGTGAGTGAGTTAGTTAAGTTAATTATCCGTCATCGTGAGAGTGCCAAGTGTGAGTGGGGTTAGGTGCGTTACTGATAGAGAATTTGAGAGAACTGAGCGTTATCCCCGACAGGTTCTTGTGTGCAGCTGGTCAAGGAAGCAGTCTAAAAGAGCTTTCCATTGCATTTAGTGAACCCTGTTCTGTTACATTGTTGAGGGGAAATGTGCAGCCCATTCAGTGACCTCTTGAGTATGAGGAAAAGAAGACTCAGGTGGCATTTGATTAAGGTTTTCCCTTTTTAAACATTAAATCCTGCTTCAGTGATTCTGTGGAGAGGTGTGTGGCTCTGTTACCACTAAGCTAATTCAGACATGGGGTGCTGAAGCTCCCATATGGAAATACAAATATGGGATGCAGCTTGCACAAGATGAGGGCGGTTTACTCAAAACTGGGATGTGTCTCATTGTTTTCTATGATTTCTCATTGTTTTCTATAATACGTGCATTCTGACCCCTCCCTTAACTCTGTGTTCTCTCTACAACTCTGATGCACATGAACAGGTACAGTAAGTCATGCATCAGAGTCACGATTGTGTGTAACAACACTGTTGGTAAGTATTCAGGCAAAGTGCAGTGAAAATAAACAGAAATTCAGAGTTCAGAGTTTCAATCTGAAAGAGTATTTTATCACAGTATTTTATCACATCTGATCAAATTGTCAATATGATTGTGAACATTTACTTCCTTTGAAGGTTTGAAACGTGGAGGCTCAGAAGCCAGATGCAATGCATCATTGATATACACTTCTTTGATTAATGAACAATTTAATTTAGATTGTGGTAAATTAGCGGATTGCAAAATGCACACCAATCTTGAAAGTTAAATAAGAACCTATAAAGTTTATTAATAAAATTTAGAGAGAGTTGTAGGAAATAAGCAGTTAAAAAGGAATGTAAAATGTGCACCAATGATAAAAGTTAAACAAGAACAATACGTTTATTGTTAGGACCAGCTCAGCTAGGCTTTTCTTTTTGCCTTAAATCGCGACACAAGGGTGTATTAAGCATTGTGTCAGGAATGATCTTTCAGTCTTAAGGCCTTTGCACACCAAGTCCGTATTTTTCGTAAGCGTTTTTTTAATCCGTCATCCGAGAAAAAATTGTTACGCACAGAAACCTTGCACACTGAGTCCGATGCGTTTTATTATGCTATCCGTTGCAAACATTCGCAGTAAAAGACAAAATAGAGTCGTCAAGCAGTGAGGGTGATTTTATGGTCCTTTCACTTGTTGAAAGTAGAAAGAAAAAGAAAATATTGGGTCCATCCAATCCTGAGAATGCGTCAAGAGGAAGGAGAGTTCCACCTGCTGATAAAGGAGCTGCGGAATTATCCGATCGTTTCTAGGTCTATTTCAGGATGTCAGTGGTCCACTTTGATACGCTGCTAGCAATACTGGAACCACACATTAAAAAGAAGACCACCAATTTCTGAACCAGATATTTTTATACATACATATACATATAAAGTAAAAGAACAAAAGACCAATGTACTCGTTCCCTGTTTATTTTGCTTGTTTTAAATACATTTTAAATATTTTATTTGTTTAGAAATACGCAAGAACCTGCTCAGAAGAGCAGAGCCTGAATCAATGCAAACAGTGACGGTATTACGGTAGATTGGACCCCCCCCCCCCACACACACACACACACACACACACACACACACAGGCAGCATCGTGAACCAATTCCTGCATCTTGATTTTTACATAGGATAGTTTCTCTGGGATGAGTTTTCTCATGCTGGGGGCCAAGCTGGAGAGAAAGGTGGACACCTCATCTGTCTGTAGCTCCTGCACAGCTGTCGCTCTGTCTCTCACTCCTTCCTTCTCATTTTCTCCCTTGCCCTGAGTGGTCAAACAACTCTATAAAGGCTTTTGACGGATGCGAAACAACGCAGAAATCGAACCTATTCTGAAAACGTTAATGACGGACAAAAGTTTCAGAGTTGGTGTGTAAACGTGATTGACATAACGTGAGGTCGTATTTATTTTTAAACGTGCAACAATTTCGGCCTTCAGGGTCACTGCTTCTACCATGAATCCTCCGAAATTTTTCCTTGCATTTATAGCACTCTCTATGGAAAAATACTTCCTATTATCAGTATAAAAAATTTCCTTTAATTACAGTAATATCCTATATTTTATTCTGTTGACAGAAACTATCCAGATTGACTGAGACCAGATCCCTAGGTTACCCAAAATTTGACCTTAGCTTTGATGAACATATATAGGCAAGTTACTTTTTGCATCAATACAGACATTTTTTTTTTCATATTAGCTGTAGTCATTGCTGAATTCAACAAACTCTGTTCATGTGGGAAAAAGTAACAGTTGCATGGAATTGTGAATAAAGGTTGATCATTCATTATGTGGATTACAGAAGCCATTTGAGGTAGATTGAAAGTAAATTTTACATTTAGAATAGGAGTTTTTTTCACTGGGCCGTTGTCAATGCAAGGAACAGCTTAATAGTAAAAGATTCATAGTTGTATCAGAAAGGCTTGGATTGTTCAAGACCAGGCTTGCCATAGAGCTAGATGCACTATAGAACTGGGCTAAGGAACTCAAATGTGACCATAGACATACAGTACATTGTGGACCACTATAGTCTCAGTTTTCTGAGAAAAATGACGCTCTGGTTTGTGTCACAATCTCTCTATGTTGATATGACTTGCTGGCAGGACAGCTCCTTCAAGACTTTAACATTCCAGTGACTGCTGTGCATTTTAAGGCAGTAATGAACTATTTAGGGAAAAACACTAAATGTTATATTCAGTGAATACTACATTCAGTTTGTCTGCATGACAATGACGCCGCTCATGCAAATTGCTAATGTTGGAGACATGGTGCTAAACAATAGCACCTTCAAGATGCAGTGTTCATATGACATTCCAGTAAGAGCCGGATATTTGAGGTTATTATGTATCAGTGTCTTGCTGAACACTTTGGCAAGAATAAATGGCTGCCATCCCAACCTACAATAACCCAGTCACATTTCTCAAAACATGACAGTATTGAGGCTTTAATAGGGAAAAGAACACAATCAAAGCTGTTCAAGTACAAAACTGAAAGTATGTGAGCACTGAGGCTGAAAACAAAGAAAACCAGCTGGTGGCAAGAGGGATAGGCAGCACTATATTATTAATTTTTTTAACACATTATTAAAGACATGGTTATTAGTATTGTAATTCAAATTTAAAATCATGCCCACAGTCTCCCAACTGGCTCCAAAATCCTCAATTTTCTTTAATGAAGAAATTGATTATATTACATTATGTGATGCGTTTATTTAGCATATGCTCTTATCCAGCACAACACAACATAAGAACAAAACAACATAAGAACAAAAGTGCATGCTGTCAAGTTGAATGAGGAATAGTGTCAAACAACACTCTCAGGCCAGTAAGTATAAGCATAACACTATTCAAGCCATATCAAAACTAAACTTGTGCCCAGAAAGTAAGTGCAAGCCCTGCCATGCATCAGTCACTAGATCACAGAATCCAAAACACATCGCAAAACTGCATGTAAACAGCAAGTACTAGAAGTATAAGGTGGTAGGGGGCAGGGATTGAGGTGGAACCGAGATGCAGTCTGAAGAGGTGGGACATCAGTCTGTGTTAAAAGATGGCCAGCGATTCTGCTGTCCTGACCCCTGTGGAAAGTCGAGCGACCCCGTTGGGATGGGGCTGTCAGTTGCCCCATGGTTGCAGACCGTAGTGATCTGGGCGGAACATACCGTTTGAAAACCGATTGTAGATATGAGGGGGCTGTCACATTCGCTGTCCTGTATGCCAGCAACAAGATGTTGAACTTGATGCTAGCAATAACAGGAAGCCAGTGAAGTGAGATGAATAGGGGTGTGACTTGACATGCGTCTTGGGTGATCTGATAACAAATGGACACCTCTAAATATAGGTGTGAATGCACCCAAGATGCATTGAGGACACATTGAGATCCGATCGCTCAGACCACATTCGGAGGTTAACTGTGTCTTGAAAATCATGTGTGTGTGTTTAAAATGCGCTGACTAAGTTAATTGGTTAGCCCCTTCCTCCAGCTGAGCTGGATTGTGAGTAGTTGTATTAGGGTATGGCAAGATAGTAATAATGAAGACAAAAAGGATTAATCAAGGACTATGAGTAATTTGCATGTTGTAGTGGTTACGTTTTTATAACAATGGATTAGGTGTGCATTTTAACCACTAACAAGCCACCCTAACAGACCTGCACAGTTCCTCATCCACCCATTAAGTGTAGCATTTCAACGTTGATTACTGCTGTGTCACTGCACTGCAGACATCTACCTTGGATTGTGAACTTGTTCACTCCCCTGGATGCATTGAGAAGCACTGGATCAGTACAAACCTGTTTGTACCTCCTGGTGTTGTTTCCATCGTATATGTGCATGTGAGCACAGAGGCTGAAAACCAAAGAAGAAAGAAAACCAGCTGGTGGCAAGAAGTATGGGCAGCATTGTCACATTATTAAAAACAAAGCAAGCCAAAAGCCTACTCAGTTCTAAGCTAAGATTCGTTGTTCATGTGAAAAGGAAATTGCTTTGCCAACAGTGAAGCATGTGGGGAAACAGAACTACACAACATAAAACCATAGGACAGTAAACAATGCACATTTCCATCCTGAGCCCTGTTCTATAGTTGCAAATCCATGACAGAAGGAGAGGAGTTGCACAGTTTTTATTCTGTTGGCATCAGCTGTCCTCACACTGCTGCCCCGGCACACCACGGCATAAATGATGGCACTGGCTACCACAGTCTGATAGAAAATCTAAAACTGATCCTCATGAGTAAATAGTCTCTCAGGTGTATAAATAAATCATCATGGTAGACAGAAGAGACTTCACAGATTGTGTTGAGAGAGAGTTTAGAATGTGGGCAGTTAGCAGATAAAAGACATGTAAAATGTGCACCAATGTGAAAAGATAATGAGAATATTTACTTAAACTTGACTTGACAATAAACTTGACTTGAAGTTTATTGTCAAGTCTTGTTTTGGAGAGGTATTGGCCTGGTTTGACACTGTTGTTGTAGTGGACTCAGAGAGTCTTCAAGGGTTCAAGATTAGGCTTTCCATAGACCTAGATGCGCCATAGAGCAGGGCTAAGGAAGGACCTCAAATGTGACCATGATCAAGCATTGTGGACAACTATAGTCTCAGTTTTCTTAAAAGAAGGAAGTGATGTTCTGGTTTGTGTCACAATTCCTCTATGTTGATACATCTTGCTGGCAGGACAGCTCCTTCCAACTTTTAACATTCCAGTGGCAGCTGCACATTTATAAAGCAGTAATTGCTGATTAAGAAAAAGACCATGAAATACGTGACTGAAAATGCAAAAGCTGTATTCAGTTTGTCTTTATGACAATGATGACACTCCTGCACATTGCTAATGTTGGGGACGTGGTGCTGGAAAAACAGTACCTTCAAGTTTCAGTGGTCATATGACATTCCAGAAAGAGGCAGTTATTCTGTTAGTTAATCACATGCTGATCACTATAGCAAGAATGAATGATACAAACAAAAGAACGGCCAACCAAACCTATACTCACCCAGTAACATCTCACAACATGACAATACAGACTTTAAAATGGAAAATTACACAATCAAATACCTAAATCAGGTTTGAAGAGATCAAAAAGGAAACAGCTACACCCAGATCACCTGTCTGGGCGATGGCACCGATTCAAGTCCAAAACTGAAAGTATGTGAGCACAGAGGCTGAAAACAAAGAAAACCAGCTGGTGGCAAGAGGGATGGGCAGCACTGCCACACTATTAAAGACAAAGCAAACTTAAAGATTACTCAGTTCTAAAACTGATCCTCATGAGTAAATAGTCTCCAGAGTGGATAAATAGATTGTCACGGCCGACAGAAGAAGAGACTTCACAAAATATGTTCAAAGAGACTCTAGAATGTGGGAAATTAGCAAATAAAAGGCAATGCAAAATGCACCCCAATATTAAAAGTTAAATAAGAACATAAGTTTATTGTCAAGACTAGTTTGAGAGTGTTGTTAGCCTGGTCTGACACTGTTGCTTATTCAACTTGATTGGATAAGCTTCTGTTCTTTTTGCTAGAAGTTGCTCTAGATAAGAATGCCTGCTGAATGAATGTAATGTAATGACCATTTCAGCTGATCTCTTCTTTTTGCCTTATGTCTAGACACAAGGTTGTATCAAGCATTGTGTCAAGAATGACACAATAGGTTGTAACAAATAAAATGTTTTTTTTTCTTTGGTTATGAATGCATGGAATAGTTTAAATAGATTCATAGTGTAAGCAGAGACCTGTAGGGTGTTCAAGACTGGGCCTGACACAGTGCTGTATATACGCTGTAGACTGCAGGTAGGATGACACGTATGAAAGAGTCTCTTGTCTTTACACTTTTTTTGCAAGTGTAGATTCCTAATGTTAAGGATAAGGTTTTTAGAAAATGATCTGAAAACATAACAGACAACAGCAGTGCTGTAGAATATTTTATTGTCTAAATTTTTTATACACAGTAAAAACAAAAAAAAAAAACATAAAATCCTTTGTCAAAGTGAAAGACAAGGCACAGTGCAGTAAGGCCATAATCACCTTAAAGTGCAATGAGTTCAAGCATGATGGTCCACGTTTGTGATCACATCAGAAGGTGGTTTACTCCCCCAACCACAAAGCACTGCTGTAGAGAAAAAAGTATTTGATAATTCATATCATATCGTGTGACGGAGTGCCGTCACTACGGTTGAGTATGGGCTCTGACTGCCATACCAACGAGCCTGGCTCCTTGGTGTCGCGGTCAAAGTCGCATGTTTGGTACCTTATAGACCCGGGTTCCAGGCTGGGTGGGGTGACTGTTTTCACCCGCTACACAATGAAAATGAGGTCGTAGATGTCCGTGCACAAAACAAACAAGTTCTGTCCAGTGCTGAGAGAATCTTTAACCTAATCTGATGGAAAGATTATTTAAGTTATTTAATAACTTAAATAACTGGAATCTGATGTTGTCTTTCTGGTGAATATTTCTATCAGTCTCAACTGTATTTTGTCTAGGTCTAGATACATGTAAACAACAAAGAATAAATATACTTTTGTACTAAATATATTAAGAATACACAATTTAAACAGAAAAACAGACACCACAAACCCATAAATTAAACCCTTAAGAAACAAGTTGACCAGTACACTATTTGTGTCACTGTTCTATGGTGCACAAACATGGCCAAACTTTTTTCCATTTTTGCCAGTACCCTGAGTCAAAAATTTGTCCTGAGTGTGTTTGTGGCTGTAAGCTTTTTTTATATAACAACATGTGAAGGGATAAAAGATATTCTTTCTGTTACTTAAATCCCTTATTTATACGGTACGCCCCAGCACACTAACATACAAAGGTACTGCGTGGCAGTGATGTGCAACCTTTAAAACTGCTGTACAAAATACAATTGAAAGAAGGACAAATTAAAACAAATCAAGGAAAAACAATATAAAAAATATAAATATTGACCCCCTCCACCTTCTTTATCAAAGCTGTGAGACCTAACACCAGGAATACACTGTATGATTTTAGATTAATTTTTCAAAGATTCACTCCTCACCCACAATTTTTCAAAACTGTCAATAAATAGTTGTGGTAATTTTTTATATTATAATTAGGGACTGGGCATCTTTACTTGTACAATGTGACAAGGTCAGGGACATCTGATTAACTGCTCCTCCATTTTCCCATTACGATACCCCAATGAAAAGTCTGGCTTATCAGAATTTTTTGTCATACCTTGTGCACAGTGAACATTGCTATGATTTAACTGACCATAGTCACTATCCAATACAAACTTGGCATACTGTTCAGAACAAAGATTGTGGCTTCCACAGCATGAGCCATGTGGATCCAACAGTGATTAAAAACTGGAAAAGTTGTGGTGGGAGCATACCTATATTTTTGATATTCTGCAACAGGCACCATGACAGAGGGAAAAAAGTGGAGAGAGCTAGCAATGGCACTTCAGCAAGCTGGTAAATACTAAATAGCAGGCTAGCTAAAAACTACAAATAACATTTTTAGTCATGTAGGCAAAGTGACATATTGACAGCATACAAATCTCTCCATCTATGTGCATGTGGGAAGTGTGTGTGATGGAGAGTGTGAGGGAGAGTACAGTGGCTAGTTAGGCATTCTGACTGTACAAATGCACAAGGTAAATTAAGTTGGTGGAACTGTAATGCCAGTTATTCACTGCTCAGCTACTGCTTCTTCACAATGTCATATGAAATGCATCCAAATATGAATATTCAAAACTGTTAAAAGAAGCCAATTATATCAAACTGCATAAAGCTTTCTGCTGACTTCAGCAAGGGAATTGTTCACTAATCTGCAGCTCTGTGTGGAGACTGGACAGCTCATGCTGTCCATGACTCCCAAGGCACTGGCGAGTCCATCTGTCCTTTTTTGCTTTTCTTTTTTCAGTGTCTCAGTGCAAAATAATGCTACAAACATTACAATAGCCTATTTCTCCTTGGCCACTATGAAGGTGGATCAACAATGACAAGCAGGGATTTAGAAGTCTACGGCGGTCTATACTAGTCATACTGTGTATTCCTGGCCTAAGATATGACAATCACCAGAAGAAAATGTTAAGACCTGTTGACTTTCCTCTTAAAAGACGACAAGTAACTAAAACCACGCCCTCCTCAGAAGAGTGCAACTTTTGCATTTTCGACTCCCTTCCTCTTTTCCTCGTCATCTTCATCTTTATCTTCATCTTCATCTTTGTCATTCCAGCTGTGCTTCAGCGGGGTAAGCTCAGGAGCAGTCACATCCCCATCCTGAACACAAAAAAAAAAAGAACTGAGCAGGTGCCTTACATGTTGGCTGGCACTACTCTGCTGTAATGACGACAGAGTGAGGAACTCCACAATGCCTGAAGTTGCCACATGTTGGCACTGTCCTACTCATCTGAATTAATCCTAGAGCTTTGTTTTGAACGAGTCTTTTAACTGGTTAATAGAAGTCAGTGATTGATCGCATGTGGTGACTCCACCCATCATTCGGTTCATGGAGGCTCACTCTACCCATCTCTTCTCACACTCTAGTGGTAAACGGTTGTTACAGCAGGAGCCTACTCAGTCAGTGAGTACATCAAGAGTTGAGCAAAAATCAAACCCAGGACCCACCAGGACCACCATATCCCCTTACTGTGAAACATAGTATGAAAATAAATAGATATGCTTGTGGGTTACAGATATTTTTAGAAAAAAACGTGGTCTCATGAAGTATTTGTTACTAAAGGCTTTGAAAAGCAATGTAGAAAGCCTCCATGAACACAAAATAAGTTTATACATCACCTATAAGCAAATGCAATGTTTTAATGAAGGATGACCAATACCTATATATAAAATATAATAAGTGCTGTAGTCAATGATGACATAATACATGATGTAACTTGACCATCTACAACTCGACTAATGACCCTCTGATCAAAAATCCTGCATGCATTCTCATAATATTTTTCTTATTTTTGAACTATATATTTATATTTACAGTATATAAATATTTGGTAATATTCGCCCCGAAATATCTGAAACGCGCTTAAGGTTAATCAGTCTTAACTTCTTTTCACATTGGGGTGTGTTGAAAATGGCTCAGGTTTGATATTGTTAGTCTCCCGTAGAATCAGCTAGCTCAAATGAAGAGAGTATACTGAAGAGTTTTTATATTGTGCAGTGGGGCAGGGCTGCATGTGGGTGGAGACAGAGAGGGGAGGGATGCAGAGGCAGGAGGACCCAGTGGGGAGGTGTTACCTGAGGCTTGGTGAAGTCTTTATTGATGCACCATTGCACAAAGTACTTCTTGGCTGCAGCAATGCTCCTCTGGTCCATCCTCTTGCAGTAAACCCGAATCAGCTGCTCAGTAAACTTCTGAGGCAGAAGCTGAGAAACCTTTGGCATGGAACAAACACAGATGTCAATGACAGATTGAGTGGTTTTGGTTCATTCATCGATTGACAGCTTTGACCAGGTTGCAGACATAGGATACACATAGCTTCAGAGTTAACTAAAGACCTTATTTATGACTGTTTCTTCATATTCCCTCAATAAGAACTGACAAATAGTATTAGCTGTTGACAGTTAACAGTAATTCTCAAATTTGCATGCAATTTTACAGTATTTTAGGCAAAAAATAAGTTTATCAAAATCATTACAAGAAAGCATATAGACTCAAAACAGAAGTCAGTACATACATCTGTGCAAATTGTAGACTGTGAGTATGACAGACCTGGTCTTTACGAATTTTGAAGGCTTTTGTGGGGTTTTGCTTAGAGTAAAAACGCATGTTATTTATGGGGTTCTTCCCCTTCATCCCGTAGTCCATGTCGATGATCTAAGTGTTCACAAAACAAAGGAAATGGAAATTCACACAAAGCACAGTTACTACCCTTACACAAAACCCTCTCGTACAGTCCTTTCAGCTGTTTACCACTGACTGCCTGTTTACTGAAGCAGATTCGAGGATACTGACTGTAAATTCTAATCAGTTTCACTGGCTGACTAACACAGTAAATGCCCTGCATACAGAATTAAAACAAGGTGAACACGACAAAAATGATAATTACACAAACAGAAACAGCAGTAGTAAAAATGGGAACAGTGACAGATTTATGGGTGATGTTATATCCTAATACCTGGCAGTCAATAGTGCTGTATGTCAAAAAATGACTGATCATTTTTTGTTGTTTAAATTAGGGCAGGGATAACCGAAATCAACAAAATAGTTAATCCTATATTTTTGCAATTTTGAAAAAAGGGCATCTGTCTCCACCTGTTTCACCTTACTTGTTTCAAAGGTCAGCTGAAAACTTACATGAGAGTAAAGCACTTAAATACTCAATGTTAAACTGCTGCTTGTCTCTTTTTGGATCTTTGATGTCAGTTAGAACTGGCCTAATTCTGC
Source organism: Megalops cyprinoides (assembly GCF_013368585.1). Lineage (NCBI taxonomy): Eukaryota > Metazoa > Chordata > Actinopteri > Elopiformes > Megalopidae > Megalops > Megalops cyprinoides. Next base: position 19,485,724 of record NC_050588.1, read on the forward strand.
ATTACTTAAGAGTGTTTCTTTGCACTTTCAAGTGTATGCAAAAGTGGATACTGTATGTAGGGTTTTGATTTTCATGCATGTCCCATTTTGTTGTGCTGTCTGTCTGTCCATCTGTAAATGTCCGTGTTAGATTCGTGGGAGAAAAATATTTTAATATGAGAGTAGATGTTGAGGTGGTGACAAACTGCTATGTCAACTCACGCTGACAATGAAATCCTCCGCCTCCAGAAACACATCCGGACCATTCTGTGGGCGAGCCTCAGCGACACTACTCGCCAAACTCAGCAATTCACTCTGAGAGGAAAAAAAATGCAACGTTAACCTTTAATGAGAGGCCCACGATAAGACAAGAAAAACACTCACACATTTTTTAAACAGTAAGGCCACTTCATCAGCCACATCAGACTCTCTTCCGGCTATGCCCTGCCTCTCTTCCAAGTCTGTGATTGTTCTCTCTGCAGTCTCTTCCCTGTTTCTCCCCAGTCTGCTTCACCAGGTCTTTATATAGTCTACCCTGTCTTCTGTGTCTCCCTTATCTCTATTAGTCCCATCCCTGTCTTCTTTGTATTTACAGTCTCACCACAGTGTCTCCTGTCTTCTGTCTCTCCCCTGGCTCTTCTCTGTATTCTGTGTCTCTAATTTCCATCTCCCATGTCTCCCCGTGGTCCCTCCCCTGTCTTCTGTCTCTTTCTCCTGTCGTGGTTTAACTGTTCTCTTGGAATACGCACAGGTGTTTGGTCAGTCTCGCTCACCTGTGTTTTCTCAATGCGTTCCTTGGGGTGTGTCTGGCCTAAGCATTTGTAGAGCTTGCGGCAGACAATGTTGCGGAGGATTGTCCGTGATTCAGCCAGCTCAGGGGAGGTGGAGTACAGTACATGCTCAAAGATGTGGTCTGAAACAGAGGACAGGATGTGCATTCCAGCCAATAGAAACCTATTTAAAAATGAACCAACCTCTTTAACTTTTGAAAAAATATTACTTCTACATAATGGCAAGTCATTCTACCAGAAAACAATACTTAAATCCCCTGAATAGAAAAGATGTTCTCCAGATAGATGACTTTAGGTCAGGGTTTTGGCGCAGTGGTATTCAACTCCACTGCAAGCCACAATTAATGGAACCCCTCCTCTACTTTGCCTGAAAAGATCAGCAGTAGGCATGACTGACCAGTGAGTTTGGTGTAGGCCTCCATGTCATCTATAGCAGAGGAGATGGAGAACACCCTCCCTTCTGAGCCTTCAATCTGTACATATCTGTCAGCCTTTTCCAAAGCCTCTGTTATCCTGTGGGACAGAAGTCACTCTCTGTTCATAGATGCAATCCAAACCAGAGCTCACGTTAGCCAATGGAATATTGCATTTTTGGAACACAGGATGTAAATTGTATATTTGAAAAAAGAGCACTTCACACTAAAGCCTGTTTTATTTCATAAGTTTACAAAAATTGATCACATTAAAAACCATGTTATTAATTTTATTGAGCTTGAGAAGTCATGAGTAGAGAGACATACTTATCAAAGCTATTTTCCTTTTATCTTTTGATGACTTTATTCTATCTATAGCTTCTCATGCTATGCTCAAGGCACTGCGATGAGCAGGCACAATGAACCTGACTGAGACGTGGGTTGTTTACTCTCTGTCTGTGCCCTAGAGCAGTGCATTTTCCTGTTATCACACTAGCACTAGCACACTAGGCCCACTGCTTCTGAAAATGCAGTGCCTTTGGCTTGGAATATATCCAAGATCACTTCTGTGATAGTTTCTGCATCTGTGTGGGGTAGTGATACATTATCTAGAGACACGATTTTGGGGTGTGCATCCTAAAATCATTTTATGTACATTTTATTGACTGTTATGGTCACAGACACTTAAATTCAACTATTTTGTTGTGGTTCAACTCTAGTTCAATCATTTATGTTTTAGGTGGACTTTTAAAGAATCACAAAATGCAAATGAAGTTAACCTTTTTGCAACACAGGTGTTTTGGACTTTTTCCCTGCATGTTTAACTGAGAATTCTGTGATAGCATGAGCTCTACCACACCTATGAACAAATCACTCAACAAAAAGGAAAAAAGTGCAGTGTTGTGCAACTGGAAACTACAGGGATCAGACATTTATGCCATTATAATATAGATATATTTTCCATCTTAGACTTAAAAGCTCTTGTCACACCTGCTCCCAGTCAGCCAGCTCAGCCATGCCCAGTTCAGCCTGGCTCAGCGGCTCCCACTCGTCAAGCACACCTGTAACCCTTTCCTCAATCAAGCCCTGGCTATTTAATTTACTCTGTTCAGTTGCCTCATTGTGAGGCATTGTTTCCTTGTGACATTACCGAGCCTGCTCTCTGCCATTTGATTGTGCTAGTCCTGTGTTCTGACCTCTTGCCTGTTCATTGGACCTCGCTCCTGTTTTTTGGATTTCGGATTGGTGTACTTCTGCTTCCTGTTGCTGACCTGCTTTGTCCCTGACCGCGCTTTTGGATCCTGTGATTAAAGCCCTTACCGCATCTAGATCCCAATCTGTTTCATTACAGCTCTCAAAAAATCAATAGCAGATCATTCAGTAGCAGACGCACAAAAAATGTAAAAATTTTTAAATTAAAAAAATAAAAAATTTAAAAATTTTAAAAACTATGTTATCATAATTTCCAGTTCCACAGACACACATGATAAATGAGATCCCCTTGTTTGGCAGTGTAAATGTTTTGTTTGGTGTATTGCCTCCTGGCCAGGGGGGAGCATGGTGATACTTACATCGTCTCAATGATATTTCCAGTTTTGTGCTGATAAGCATTGCGATGGAGGCAGGTTCGTGTGTGGAACATGTTGTACAAGTTCCCTACTTCCTGGAACAACAGACACAAAAAAATCAATTATTTCATTGAAAGGAAAAACAATATTTATCTTTGTTTGGCCACACACTGGCTGTATGCCTCGTTGCATGGTGGAATACATGCTTACACACATTGTTGGTTGTCAGGTCAGGGCTTAGTCATAGTTTCAATTGCGTGACAACATGAAGCATGAAACATGTTTGGTAAAATTTTAAAAATGAACGATAAAATGTAACAAATTATAAAATTGAAAACTCTGATTTCAACCTGACAAACCTGATGGTGGGTCTGGACTTGAGGCTCAACGGCCTGGTCCTTGGCTTAAAAGTCTGGATCCTTGCTCATAAACCTGGTTCCTGGCTTAGAGGCCCCTATACTGTCTTAAAAACCATGGTCCCTGGCTTTGAGGCTTCAATCCTGGTTTAAAAGACTGTTTCCTGGTTTAGAAGTCCTGGGAGTACCTTATCCCTGGTGCAGATCTGCCTCTTCCCTTCCACCTCACACACACGTGCAAACTTCAGGGAGCGCTGGTAGTCGAAGTTGTTCTGGATACCCAGGTGGTAACAGTCCCTGTCCCCAGAGGAATATGACCAAAACAGTCAGACAATAAGCATTAAAGCTCCGCCGCACTGTTGTGAATACGAACATTTCACAGACCTCAATCAGACTTGAATAAGAACTAAAATCAAGTGGTTTTGACTGGGCAATTTAAGGACTAACATCACACATTATAGACATGGCAATTCGATGACTGTGTGAGTACACATGACAGAGGGGAGGAGTAGTAATTTTCTGCTTGACAATAACTATGCAGCACTACAGCAGGAAAGGTTTTGGTAAAGCAAATGGCCCTTTGTTGAACAGATCCCCAGATCATCTTTAGAGCAACATTTGCACATAAAATGATCCTTAATCCAAGGTTTCTCCCACCTGGCAAAATAATCCCACTTGTCCACATCAATGCCATTTCTCTTGTTTGCCACGATCTCATACAGAAATCGCTTTTCTTCTGGCCTGCCATTGTATGGCCACTGTGGGAAGAACACACACACTCACAGTTTAGCCATTGTATGTCTCTGTTTTCCAATTAAACGGTCTGCCAGAGTTTTATCAGTACTGAAGTATATGTATAAGTGTTTGGAAGTGTGCATGCCTGTGTGCATATAGTATGCATGTTTGCATAAGCATGTATGCATGTGTCTTTGTGTATATTTGCAAGCATGTGTGTGTATGTGTGTGCATGCGTACATGCATGTATGCATATGTGTTTGTGTGTATGTATGTGTGTGGGGGATGGTTGTTGTATTCATGGTGACGCACTGGGGTCTGGTCCTGGCTGAGTGGGATATTGGGTTCCAGGGGGCCAGCGATCTGCTCTTTGATGAACACCAGATCCTCCGGCAGAACTAGGCCATACTGCTCCATCACTGGCTCCAAATTATTCACCTGGACCAGGTGATCAAACATCTGCACAGAGGCCTTCTCATGCTAGAACACAGACACACATACACACACACACAGACACATGAATGCACAGACACACACATACACACAAACACACATAGTATACACATGCCCACACACACACACCACACATGCACAGGCATATACACACATACTGTTATCAATTACAGTGTGTGGCATCACTGTGAAATATGAAACTCAATGAACTCTGTGGCCTTTCATGAAGAAAACAAAAGGTATTTAATGCATATGTTACCTTCCATTCTATGTCTGGGCGCACTTTTGGGATAAACATTGAATCAAACATGTGAGAGAAAGGGCCATGACCTAGACACGGTGCAAGAGGAACAAAAAACATTTCATTGAGAAAAAAACAGAGCATTAGACAATTAAGAACAGAGTTGGGATTGAGTATGGAGTCAAGACAGGTGTTAAAGTTAGGGTGGCGTTTGGGGAGAGGGGTGCAGTGTTAGGTGTTAGGAGTGTAAGGTTAGGATTAAAGTTTGGGAAGTGGGCGGAGGTGATAGAGCTAGGATTTTGAGTAAGGGGTTATGGAAGGTGCTGAAATTAGGGCTGAACTTTGGAAAAGAGGTGGGGATGTTAGGCTTAAGACAAGTATTAAGTAAGGGGTCAGGGTGGGTGTTAACATTAGACTTGGAGTTATGGTTATGGTTGTGGTTTAGCGTTGAGTAAGGTGGGAGGGGTGCTCGCAGGTGCTCACCCAGGTCATGGCATAACCCTGCAATCTGGACGCACAGGATGTCTCTGCTGCTGATGAGCAGCTCTGGCTGTTGTTCACTCAGGACCTGGACCAGTTGTCCCGCCAAGTAGCCTACCCTGCACTCCAGAACCAATACAGTCACACCCTGCGCCCCAGAACCAATACAGTCACACCCTGCGCCCCAAAACAACTAACACAGTCACACCCTGTGTCATGAAACCAGTTAACACATAATCAAGATCATGTTTCTTAAAAGTCTGTAAGAGTCAAACTTTCAGCTGCCAAGTAAATAACACACAGTTTCTTGCATTTTACATTTACATTATTTCTGCATGTGGAATTTCTGTACTGTTTGTTTATTTACATTGGTGCAAAATAAAACAAGCCAACAGAAGAAAAATGAGGATGCCGTGTTGGGGTTTAGGAAATGGGGTAGTTTAGGTTACGCACCTTCCCCAGCCATCTGCAAATCTTGCTGTGCTTAATCAAACGAAGGTGCATTCAATTATAGTCAATGATGTCCTCTACACTGTAAAAGTACATTTTTCCTGTTTGTGCAATCACCTAGTTTGGTCTAACTTTACTGCCACTGATTGTGGATTCCTACCCTATCAGGACAGGACTCAATGAGTGGCCTCTCAGACTAGTTCAAAGACCCACCCCCAGTGCGCTTAGACTATGTGACTCTGCTGTGCAAGTACATTGCAACAATGGCAGCTGTCATAAATGTTATTACCGGAGTTTGCTTTGGGAGTGGAGACAGAGATGGGAGTTACAATACACAAACCAACACAAGGACACCCAGCACTGAAAGCTTACCCGATAGAGTGCTCGAAGCGGTTGTGAGAAGCCCCCGGGAACACAAAGTAGACTGCTCCCAGCTGCTTGATGTTGCGCAGTCTCTGGAACTGGGGCGTGTCGATGATGCGAACCAGCAGGGGGTGCATTTCAATGTGGCCGTGGATGGGGTCATTGAAGACCTGGAAGACAAATGTCACAGAGACCTGGTTAAAAACCTGGATGTCAGTGCAATGTGAAATGAACAATTACCCAGTTTTTTATGTTTACTGAACTCTGAAACAGCGTATGTTATCTATCTCCTTTAATATTGCCCTTTCCCATATAATAATAATAACAATAATAACAATAATATCAGAATAAACTTTATATATTTTTAGCTCAATATATTGAAAATATGTACAGTACTGTCATTTTGGTATAGTGTAATATACACTATATGGCCAAAAGTATGTGGACACCTGACCATCACACCTATATGAGCTTATTGGACAACCCATTCCAAAATCATGGGCATTTATATGGAGTTGCCCCCCAACCCCCCCCCCCCGAAGCTATAACAGCCTCCACTCTTCTGGGAATTTGTGCCCATTCAGCCAAAAGAGCATTTGTGAGGTCATGCACTGATGTTGGACAAGAAGGCCTGGCAAGCAGTTTGCGTTCTAATTCATCCCAAAGGTGTTCAATGGGGTTGAGGTCAGGTTTCTCCACACCAGATGCATCAAACCATATCTTTATGGATGTTGTTTTGTGCACAGGGGCACAAGTCATGCTGGAACAGGAAAGGGCCTTCCCCAAACTGTTGCGACAAAGTTGGAAGCATACACTTTTCTATGTTTAAAGTCACTGAGCTCTCCAGTACGACCCATTCTACTTCCAAGGTTTGTCTATGGAGATTGCATGGCTATGTGCTTGATTTTATACACCTGTTAACAATCGGTGTGCCTGAAACACCTGAACTCTGTCAAGGCTCAGGCAAGGACTCAGGCGCGGACCACGGGAGCTTCGGGTTCCAAGCGTCTTTAATAAAATCGTCAGGCAGATCGCATATCAGAAACGGGCAGGGTCGAAAATCGGAAGGCAGTCCGTGGACAGAATGAGGATCGGGAACCGGAGCAGGCAGGGTTGGGAACCGGACAGGCAGGCAATCAGGCGAACGTGGCAAGGCGGCAGGCAAAAACAAGGTTAGGATACGAGCAGGGTCGAAAACAAGAAACATGCAGACAGAAGCAAACGGCGGGGACGAAACAGGAGAAACACAGTGACAAACTAGCAACAGGACAGGGAAAAGCAGGGAAGATATAGGGCAGGGCTGACGAGGGAATGGGAAGCAGGTGTGCAGGCAATCAGGCGGGCGGAGACCGGGCGGGGAGCGGGGCAGGGCTAGAACACAAGGAAAACAAAAGCACATGGACAAGGAAAACAAAAACACAACAGCTAAGGAGGCAGAGCACTGACAAATTCAGTAATTAGGAGGGGTGTCCACATACTTTTGGCCATATAGTGTATTTCTGCTTTGCATTAATACATTTTAAATGCATTTCAATATATTCAGTCTGTTCTTAGGCTGAATAACATATTTTTGCAGTTATTTACAGTACATGTCACTTTTGTATGGGTTAAAAATGCAATATGCTCTGTCAGTTCTGCCCCTCCTACCTTCATGGTTTCTGGTGAAATCCACCACAGCTTCTTCAAAGAGTGCAGAATCTGAAGCCGTATCCCCATTGGACTGAAAGACAGCACAAACCCACACATTTCTCTTTTGGTTCTCCAGTTTGTTATATGCAATGAACCTAAAAAAATTAAGTTTATCTACCTCACCTCTGTATATCTTGTACAAACACTGCTCTGACTGTTATATCTCTTATGTCCATTAAAATGTCTCAGAAAGTATTGTATGACTTTATACTTTATGAATGTATGACATTCTTGCTACGTACAATGTTTGTGTAACTGAGATAAATGCAAGGCAAAAGCAATCTTCCATTTTATGTTGTGTTTAACTGGCAATAAAATCTTGTTTATTTGACTATGACATGATAGCTGCCATGCTGTGCAGTCCTTGCCAACCTCTGAGCATCAACTGGCGCAGGACAAAGGTTCTACCCTACAAGTCCCCATACACCCCCCGACCCCCCCCACCACTCCCCTTTACCTCACACCCATCTTCTCTAGCTGTGCCTCTGTGAGGTATCGCAGACCCACACCTGTGATCTGCTGCTCTGTAGTGAGGGAGAAAACAAGAACAGGTTGAAATCTGTTGATCACAGAACACACTTTTTTCCCAGTTTTTTCTGAATATCAGTTTGCATACTGTATATTAACATATGACAGTGGGACACATAAAAAGTAGGAAAAACTGAAAACTCAACATGGCTAAGAAAAGAAGTTCTGTGAGACTAAACCGTGTTTCACTTCAGGAATTTTTTTATGAGCAAAAACCAAGTCTCCATGAATGACCTAGTTATAAATGGGGCGGTGTTCAGATGGTCAACTCTTTAGAAAACTCGGAATAGTCAACAAACTCATTCAGTTAACACATTAACTGATAGTAACAAACAGTCACATTAGAACATGCATGTCATTTGTAAACAACATTGTAGTGATGAACCTCCTCACACACAGTAACACCTGTTTTTCTTCCATGCTCTCTGTTTGCAACATGAACAGTTTTCCATCACAATACCATATCTAAGATCACCAGCTCAAGCCTTGTTAATCTGTTAACCCTCCACGAATGTGCTGTGCCAAGGTTGCAGATGCGCAACACCCAAATTTGCCACAACCTTGTAAAACAGATAAACCCTACTGTCTATCTGTGAGTTTGTGAGACATTTGCTCTGTTCGTATTGGTGTTCGCGTTTGTAGGAACCGGCGTCGGATAATAGGGTGTCTCGTATGTGATTGCTTGAGAATTATGAAAAGTCTGTGCAAAAAAAAAAAAAAAACATTAAAAATCCTCCTTGTGCTCTCTTCCCTTCCCTGCCTGTTGCTGCAGCGACTTGCACACCCCTGCTCCAAAAACATTTACCAACTCTGAAAACAAGCAAAAAAGAAAAGAAGAATGATGAAGAATGATGGCTAATAATAAACCATCAAATGTGGAACAACCCCTCTAGGTACTTCTTATTTAAACAAGCGAGACCAGATTAAATAGAGCTCTTTTAAAAAACTTGGAATACAAGAGGGAGACGGTTTTGGAGACAGACAAAAGAACAGCACAGAACCCAAACGGGTGATCGTGTCCCTACTATCACGACTAATTGAAAAGCACACCCTTATTTTATATTTGGATCAAGTGTCATGTAGTCGGCTGCGAACCACGTCTGCGTAATTCGGAAACGCAGTCTGTGTGGTTTCTATACGAGTTTCACTTTCACTTAGCAATATTTCCATCTCATATTGTGAAACATGATCATTCAGGATATTTCGTATTTAAGTATAGCCTACACAAGCCTTCATATTTCAGTTCTTAGCTAGCTAGATACAATAGCCTAGAAGGTAAACGGATTGATTTATATTTAATTCAGTTATTTGTATTCTTGCTTTATTTACTTGTGTGTACACGCAAATAAAAATTCACCAACCATCTAGATGAAGAAACGCCCATGTCTACTTTATGTTATAATACAGTACTATAATTGTGCTAAGCATATCTACAGTCATATTACATCGCTCTAATTTGTGTACTACAAATGATCATATTCATTTATTTATCATGGATTCATTTATCTCAGCCTTTCATTTCAGTAACACTGCAGTTAGAAGTTTTCCAAACTTTACTCCAATGTTGTTTTGTCCGATTAATATTACTAGTTAACAGTGTAGAAAGTTCTGTTTGATTGCCTGGTCAAATTGCGATCCTCTTCACCGTTCAGCTTCGGAACTGATGCCAATCAGGCTACTTACTGGGGGACGCCCACATGCGTGCAGTTGCAATACTAGGCATTCTGATCCCACACAGTTGTGGAAAGGATGCAGAAAACACATCGCTGCGCTTTATTACATCGGCAAAGCATTTCTTCTCCATTGAATGATTGTCGCAGGTGCCACTTGAGCTTTAAGGGTATCATATTTACTGTCTTACGTAGCTTGCTAACCACATGTTATTGCTTGCCAACAAGCAACGAAAGATGCATTACAAAAATATTGTGCAGTTTAACCGTCCAGCAAGCAATCTAGTTTGCCTTGTAGCTCTCCAAGCTCTGTGCAGTTAAGACCAGCAGCAAGACCAACCTCGGAATGTCCCTTCCCAGTTACCAAAGCCCTCTCCACGAAGGTAGCGGCAAGTATCTTCTGTGTCCCAGTCCTTATAATCAGTATGCTGACATGATGCATCAGACAGGCGCTTCTTTGGAGTTGCGAAACTGTCACTTGTTGTCGTTTCTTCTGTCGGACGTTTTCGGCTCTCCATGTCGGCCAGACAGTTCCAAACAGGCAGTCTTAATCACGTGCAATTTAGCCTACTTGTGTGATCTGCCCAACTTCTTCCCGTCTTGCGGCAAAGCTACTATGATGACATGAATCGCTTTCGCTAGTTCATGACACGGCAAAGCTCAACCCACTCACAGGACGATTTCCCATTGGTTGGAACGCGGTTTTTTCCGGAGTCTGTCCTGTAATACTTTCGTTTTATAGTTATTGACGGTAGTTCAAAGAAGTCGACCCCCGATTCTGTCAGTTCAGTCTGTCATATGGAATTACATTATGTTTATAAGGACATGTGAACGATAACAGGAGTGGCCATCGTCGACCGCCAACACCAGAAATTATTTATTTGTTGACAATTGCCTTTGCTTGTAATAAAACTATCTGATGTGTCTACCTCTCATTTTGTGCATGTGCTAATGGGTGATCTCTATCAATCAAACCTTGTCTAGTAAAGCTTTACGTCGTGGATGACTGTTTAATATGCCAATCAGTTTGTGGTTTGGGAATTTGGCCTTCCCGCACTTTCTGTACGGATACGTTTCCTCAACGTTTTAGCAAGTAGGCTAGGCTACCTGTGATATCTCCTCTAAATCAATCAGGCTATTTGCCACATCTTTATCATTTTCAATGGACGTCTGGCCAGTAAGCAATTAATCGCACCAAATCACATTTATTGATTTATGTTAGGTTTTAATTTTACGGCTTGCTATTTATCACTCTGTGAGGCAGCACATATTTCACTATCGCAAAGGTATGGAAAAGAGGAAACAGCATTAGACCAAATCCCTGTGTTATTAAACCTACATGGATCCAATGTATCTACCTCATTGATAAATCGATATCCGACACCTAACGCTCCCTATGGAACAGCAATAGCAGCAGACCTTTTGTAAACAACGTTACCTCTAATTGATCGTATTAAAGCCATGTTTGGTAGACATCTAGATCTATGCTGAGGATCACGTTGGGTGAAGACACGTTGAGCCCGTAAATTCTTTCTGGCCTCTGTTAACTGCGAGTTTATCGGTACTCAGGCCTGGCTCTATGGAAGCGCTTAGGAGTGCATTGCACCCCCAGTTGTCTCCTTTATCCCGATGTCCACACAGTATTTATTACGTTTTTTAAGATATGACTTTTTTGTGCCCCTTGTGGATTGCAGTTGCACCCCTCTGCATTTTCTCCTAGAGGCTGGCCTGGATCCCTTTTGTACAACTGGGAGTAATGTGAAATTACCACTTTTTGCACGATAGGTAGCCTATAGCCTAAATCATTCCACCCTGCCTCTCTGACTTTTTGATAGTTCCCTCGAGATAACCTTCTGACTTCTAGAACTAGTCACAATAATCTAAGAATTTACAAATCTGAGTCAGATTTGTAAATTTTTAGATTACTCTGACCCAGAAACCTACATGGATCCAATGTATCCTGTTTTACAAGAAGCTGCAGCTTTCCGTGCATGGAATTATTTTGCCATCTAGCGGTCATATATGAAAATACACCCTCTTTCACTTTCACTTCCGCTTTCAACCAAGTAAAAATAAGGGATGTTATTTATTTTTTTGTCCTAAAAAGGAATTCCATCCAGAAGTGCCCTTCGTTTTCATACCCCTCTTTAAACAGGACAAAAATATCTACTGCGTCATACCACTTTAACTATCTAATTATCTGACAATACTTTTTCATGATGCAGATGCAGTTTGATTTAGGTTGATGCTTCTGATAGATGTATGATGTATGTACACAACTCTCTAATAGCTGCTGTTACTAACAGTATGTGTTTGTAATGCAATGTGTTAACATGTACAGCGGCACGGATTTGCAGACATTACAGGCCATAGGGAAGCAACCTCTGTCCAGCAGAGGGAGATATTCCCTTCTTTATTCTCTGTGCTCTGTCTGTACTTGTTCTGTTTTTTTTTGTTTTGTTTTGTTTTTTGCATGCCACATAGGGCCATGGGGGTGTTTGTAAGTATAATTAACCAGGTCAATCTATTTCTGGTCAGCTGGTCTTTCCCCTCCCTGCAGAAGTGTGTAGTTTCCTGCTCCGCACTCTAGTGCAGCAGGTGCTGATAATGTGGCTCCACAAATCGGCCATAAACCCATAAAAGTCTCCCATCACAGACAGACTTTGGCTCAAGCAGTGGGCATGGCATTGGTGGGAGGCGTCATGTTGAAGGGTGGCCATTAGTTGGGATGCAGTATGTAATAAACTTGTGTCAGAACTGTAAGACAAGAGCCCTATTTTTTGAGTGAGAGAATGGAAGGTGTGTGGAAATCCCTGTAAAATTTAGAGGGTGAGTAATGTTGGTAAGGAATTCTACTCTTAGAGGCAGGCTTTGCGCACATTGACAGTGGTTATGTTGTTAGCCTGGACGTGCACTATGACATCTAGATGGATACCGTCATTTGACCCAGTGTGAGAGGTCAAACTTCTCATGCTCCGCTACCCATTCATGTAGGCCCCAACAGTCTCGGTGTATGCGTGTGTGAGAGTAAGTGCATGTCTGCACAAATGTATGTGTGTGGATATTTGTGTGAAAGTGTGTGAGAGTATTTATACGTATTTGTACAACAAGTGTTTGTTTGTGTGTGTGTGTGTATATATATATATATACACACACAGGGGAGTGGTGGTGGAAAGGCGCTATGTGCCTGCAGAGTGGCTCCATTTCCTGGTGGACTGGAGCCAGGCCAGATCTTACAACTATCCCACAGACACACACCTGTTGCCCGTGAACTCTCCCCTGGCTTATTTAAGGCTCCTCGATCATTCAATGCGGGGGAAGTCCCGGTGCAGCAAGTGTGAGAGTGAGAGTAAATGAGTAGTGTTTGGACTGAGCTGACGATTGAATCTGTGTACTGAATAATTTTGTATGAGAAACTGCATTCGTGTTTGATCCTGGATTGTGTGTGACTATGCTCTTGCCTGCTGAATTGGATTTGTTTGCTGCACTGGGAACCAGCTTAGCTGGTCAGAAACAGAGAGGGACTGAAGGAGGTGCAGGTAGGATTCAAAAGGAGTGAGAATTTGCTTTCTTTTTTTGTGCCACTGCTGTGGACAGTGCATACCTGTCACAAAATCCTACAGTCATTATTATGGCCTGTTATTTTATTGCACAACCCTGTGCCTCACCTCTGGTCCTGTCACCAATATGTGTGTATATATACACATATAAAGTGCCTTGCGAAAACAAACAAAAAAACCTAAAAATCTCACAATTGACTGAATTACAAATGATACATTGCTGTTTGCATAAGTAATCAACCCCCACACATTAAAATTTGCTAGAGCCACCTTTTGTCACAATAACAGCTTTAAGTCTTTTGCTGTAAGTATCTACTTGGAATTGAGATCAGGACTTTGACTGGGCCACTGTAGGACATTCACCTTTTTATTCTTGATCCACACCAATGTTGGTTTGGTCTTGCGCCTGTGATCATTGTCATGCCTAAAGGTGAACTTTCTCCTAAGCTTCAGTTTTTTAGCAGACTGAGGAAAGTATTTCCCTGTATTTTCCTCCATCCATTTGTCAGGAACGGGGATCGGGACACAAGCGCGGACCACCGGGTAAGCGGAACCAAGCGTTTAATGAAAATCGTCAGGCAGTTCGTAGTACAGGGGCAGGCAGGGTTCAGAGACACGGGAAGATAGTCCGGGGGCAGATCCAGGATCAGGAGTCGGGGCAGGCAGAGTCGGTAACCAGGTGGTCAAGAACAGGCAGACGGGACCAAAACGGCAGGCGAAGGACGAAGTCGATAAACAGGCAGGAATCCAAGAACAGCGATCAAACGTCAGGTTAGCTAGAGCGGGGACGAGACAGGAAAAAACTCACTGCAACGAACAAGCAAACAGACAGGGACACGCAGAGGAGATATAGGGCAGGGGTAACGAGGCGATGGGGTGCAGGTGAGCAGACAGGCAGCGGGGCGGGGCTGAAACACAGGGGAAACAAACGAGAACACCGCGGCTAAGGGGGCGGAGCCCTGACACCATTCTTCAATTTTAACAAGATGCCCAGTCCCTGCTGATGCAAAGCATCCCTACAGCATGACTCTGCCACCACCATACTTCACTGGAGGGATGGTGCTTCCTGGGGCCAGGTTTGGGCCACATATAGCACTTGGCCAAAAAGCTCTCTCTTGGTGTCATCTGACTACAAAACATTTTCAAACATCTTAGCTGCTTTCTGGAAACCTCCAGATGTACTTTGAGATGGTGCTTTTTGAGTAATGTTTTCTTTCTTGCCACCCACTCGTACAGGCCAGTCTTATGTAGTGCTCTTCATATTGTTGAGCTGGTGTGCCTTTACTCCAGTCTTAGCCACTGAACTCTCTACCTCCCCCAAAGTGATTATTGGCCTCCCCATGGCTTCTCTCACAAGTCTCCTTCTTGCTTAGGTGCTGAGTTTTGAGGAACTACCTTTTTTAGGCAGTGCCTGGGTGGTGTGATGCAGCTTCCACTTCCTGATTATTGATCCAAAAGTGCTCACTGGGATTTCCAAACATTTGGATATCATTTTATACCCATCTCCTAATTTATGTATTTGTATTGCTTTATTTCCACAGAATGCTTTTTAATCTTCATTTTCACACCTTTGCTTCAGATTCACAGCCTGACCAATTATGTAACGGCTCAGGTAAGGACTCAGTCGCAGACCAAGACAGCTTCAGGTTCCAGGCGGGTTTATTAATAACGTCAGGCAAGATGCAAAACAAAAGCAGGCAGGGTCGAAAACCGGAAGGCAGTCCGTGGATAAAAACAGGGTTGGGAACCGGGCAGGCAAATGATCAGGCAACGGGACAAGACGGCAGGCAGAAAACGAAGACAAAGAGCAGGCAGAGTCAAACACGTGAAATCAAAATCAAGAAAAACCGGCGGGAACGAAACAGGTACAAAAACGCTGAGATGAACTGGCAAACAAGACAGGAACAAGCAGGGTAGAAATAGGGCTGGGCTGATAAGGAGATGGGATGCAGGTGGGCAGGCAGGCAGGTGAAGGTAATGGGGCAATCAGGCGGGCGGAGACCAGGCGGGGAGCGGGGCGGGGCTGGAACACAAGGAGAACAAAAAGCACATGGACAAGGAAAAAACAAACACCACAGTTAGGGGGGCGGGGCCCTGACAAATTATCTTTAAAGAGGGAAGGGTTTTATTCAGAAAATGTGACAGTTACTTTCAGGTACACAGGTAGAGGCCAACGGAAAGGCAACTGAAGACACAACTCATCCGCATTCCCCTGGTCACCTGAGACGCTACCACCTAAGGAATTTTTCATCTTAAACTTTGTTCTCCATTTAAAAATAATAATTTTATGTTTTAATGCACTTGTATCTCTACTAGCTAGCTTGTACCTTGTCTGGCCAACTATTGAAACTTGGTCATGCAGCCCTTCCCATATTGCTGACTCCTTACATGGCTTATTGCTCGTGTTGCACTCATTTGTAAGTCGTTTCGGATAAAAGCGTCTGCCAAATGAGTAAATGCAAATGTAAATGTAACTGTCTTTGTTAGGGCAATTCTTTTCACCTGTGTAAACTTGACTCTTCCAGACCTTAGAAGTTGAATATTTATGCAAACAACATATTTCAGTTTATTTTTCTCAAAAACATTTTCTCACATAAAACCAATCTCCTTAAAAGAATTAATTTTGAGTTTCATTTTTTTAAAATAAAGTACCACACAGAACAAAATTTCAATGTGTCATTTGTAATCCAGTAATTAAATAGTAATAAATAAATAATAAAAACTGGAGCACGTGTCCCAGGTCAGGAATCATCAGCTGTGAGGTGGTGGCTGTGCAGCTGTGTGTCTGTGTTTGATCAGTTGCTGTGAGGACAGGTGCACTTTTCCCATGGGTGACAGGGAACCCCTGTGAACCCCTTTCATTCCTGGCCACTTTCTGACCCCAGACACTTTTCTGTCTTCCCCAAACTTTTCCTCATTGCTATCAGAATGCACCCCAGAATCCAGAGCTTTAATGTGTAAAGATTGACAGATTTCTGCTGAAGGCCTCAATTTGCAACTATCAATGCAAGGCTCCAAGCCAAATGCAGTTATGTACATATATTGTAAATTTGCATTTTGTGTCTGGAAAGACCTCCAAACTAAATGGAGAAGTAATGATGAGTGCATTACGTGATATTACCATGCTACTGTACTTTGTCCTTTAACTTTATGATTACAATAATTTTTTGCCCACAATGACATAAATTGCTTCAATTTTTTATGTGTCAACCATATATACAGCTGAGTATGTACTGAAGAAACTCAGGTTCAGCATCATGTTCAAGGGTACAGCAACTGTGCTCTACTTGGGAATTGAATCTGTAGGTTCAGCTCCTTAATCATTGTTGGATGGGGTAAGTGGTGATAAATGATATCTCTTTGTATCTAATTTATTACTGGTGTAATTCAGAATGCAAGCAACACGCATCAACACATTAGCGAGGAATAAATGAGATAAATCGAATAATTTGGGCACTTTGTCCACAGTTCAGAGGGGAAAAATGTAGCACAATTCAGTAGCATCCTCAAAGGCCTTGTTAACCCTGTCCATCTTGCCCTGTCCTTAATGAGTGGCAACAGAAGGATTTCAGAGTCTGACTGGTGTCTGAGTCGGTTGTGTTTAAATATGAGGGTATGCGTCTATTGTTCCAGATGGAGAGGAGGGTGTATGTGTGTGTATGTGTGTGTGTGTGTGTGTGTGTGTGGTGAGCGGGGGGTGGGTGCGGGGGGTATGCCTCAACAAACTCAAAATAGAAAGACAGCTGAAAGCGGCCATATCGGGGTGGGTGCTGAGACTTAACACAATGCAGACAGGCCATTGTCTGGAGTCGTGGGGGTAATGGCATCAGTGTCTTACCCAAACAAGTTGCTAACAGGCCGATCAGCTCATAGCATTCTGCCTTAAAAGGGGCTTGGGGTGGGGTGTGTGTCTGTGTGTGTGTGTGTGTGTCGGGGGGTGTTAGCAGCTAGCAGTTTGTGAGATCACATACAGAAACAGCCCAGGCATTAGCCAGTGTCTGCACCTCGCATGTCAGTGTCGCCGTAGTGATGGACTGATGACTCAAACCCTGGTCTCACCACCCTCTGCTGTCATTGAGGGTTTTACAGGATATCACTCGTGGGATTATTGACATATTAACGGTGGCATTAGGAGGTCATTTTTTATTGCATGTTGGTACTTTACAAACAGGTTACCACTGTGCGACAAATAAAAAAACTCACAGAAGAATTATATCCTTTTTGGTGTCAGCTTCAGTAAAGGTTGAATTTAAAGATATTAACATTTTTTGGGGGGGCTGTATGTGATTGGTGGACTGTGCACTTAAGCCCCACCATCTCCCACTGTCTCGGTCTCTAAGCGTAATGGCATTTGGTGCATGATGATCTAAAACAACTGTACCCTTTGCAGCAATCCTGCTTCTGATTCCTGGAATCTCTCTTTGTGGCGATATTCCAAGAGTCCCTTTGGGTTCACCCGATGAGATCACAGCATCGGTGGATATATAACAGCTGGAATGTGCATCCAAAAACCAACAACGCAAACTGATTCTCACAGTGATACATAATATAGACAAAGGCTTTTCTGTATGTCCCCGTTATGCCAATGTTTATATTTGACAGAGAATGCTCCAGCAGCCTCATCAATCTCATACCTCCTCAGAACACACATCCACAAACTGTGATGAAGAGATTTGTGAAAATTGTGAAGTCTTTTTGGATTGGTTTTAAATTTTCCTCTGTTTGATAACCAGTCTTGTCACATGAGTACAAATGGACCAGGGAATGCAAAGGCCTTTCCGTAAACACACGCCCTTATTTTAGGGATGCCAAGTGATGTCAATGCTCATGGGTCCACCATGTTCTAGAATGGTGTCCTACGGCTTTAACAATAGACCTCTCCTCTCCCCAGTGTCTCCTCATCAGAAATGTTGGCCAGTGATGGAGAGGGGTCTAGGGGAGTATTTTAGTCTATTTTAGGCACTGAATCCCCCCCACCCCATGAATACAAGGACATATTTTCTACTGTCCAGGTCAGGACGCACTCAACTCCAAATTATAACTGTACATAGGTGTGCATGTCTCAAATTGTTACATCAGGCGGATAAAACTGTGGTGTGGAGTCTGAAGTGGGTTTCATTGTTGTTCATGGCAGGGGAAGGTGTGCTGAAAATAACTGTCCTCATGACGGTGACCATTTTGTGCACTCAGCTGCCCATCTGTCTTTACTGTGGAACAATGCATTCCAAAGTAAGGCAACAGACATATTACCAAGCAACGGCAACAGATCACCGCCACACACAATGAGTTTGCTGATCCGGTGGCCATTTAAAATAGTCTAACCTCATTCCTCAGCCAGTCTGATGTTGGTGAAGCTTAGCCAGGCAACAACACCAGTTTTCACTCAGGAAATGCAATTTCTTCCAAAACTGACAGAGGAAACATTTTTAAGAAAGAATAGAATAGGTTTTGGATGTCATATTTCCAAAGTTGTGGATAAGTGAGGAGAGGTGTAGACACAGATTTGTTATACATTACCACAACCTCATTAATGCAGTCTGAACATACACACGGCCTTGAAACCTACACCTCTGTCAATCCAGTTTAGTAATGGTGAGGAGATTTACATTCAAGTCCTTCAAAGATTTCAGATTTAAGTCAAAGATGAAAGGCCAACAGGAAAAACACCTATATTTGTCTAAGTTGTGAGTCCAGAGCTCCTCGCTGATTTTGGTGTGAAACAAATGACCCCTGCATGGAGCACCTACGATTTCTCTTTATTTATCCAATTTTGAACCCATCTTGAAAACGTCTGTAAATATACTGTAAAGAGGGCAACAAGTACTAACCTCAAAGACAAAGTGACTCAAATCTACAATTTAATATTGCATGCATATTCTGTCAAAAATGTGACAAAAACCAGATTTTTAAAACATAATATGAAATTAATATTCATTAATAACACATCATTAATACTTATTAACAACACATCATTGTCCAAATGCTCACCCAGATACAAGCGATAGGCCTCATGGAGCTCACAATACAAAGTTCTGGAATTTGCTATGCTGTCACGGGGCAGATCCAATCCTCCTACCATAGATGCCTTTCTGTATCTTCAATGTTCAATCCAAATCGTGAACCTCCTGTTATTTAAAAAAACACAAATGATCTTTAGCAGTTGTTATGTGTACTGACAAGGCCCAAACCCACAAGCATAAACAACTAAACCTGTTGGCTTTGTGAGTGAATTGAATCCCCCTCATTCGAAATAAACCTGTGTGCATTTTGTTAGTGGAGTGCTGGGTTCAAGTGATTTCAAAGAAGAATCGGTGCAACATAACTTTATATGCCACTGCACAGCTCTGTAGATTCTCCATCATCATCATTAGTAGTAGCAGTAATAGCAGGTGCAGTAGAAGTAATAAAAGCAGCTGGACCAGTAATAGAAGCAGTAGTTAATTTAGGCATCTCAGCCTTTGCTAAAATCAGCTTGATTACCTGTATCAACAGTATACCAACCATTTCACAGTGTTGTAACCCTGTACTGTGAGTAATACTGGACTCTTTGTGAGATATACAATTGAATGCAAAGGCATGCATTTCTTTCATTGCTATGAACTTGACTCTAGTGCCATGGATGACAATAGCCCGATATATAGAAAGACACTGCCCTTTTGATTGCAGTAATCCCCGCTATAATATAATACCGTTATAAAAATAGCCTTAGGCTTAGGTTTGTGGCCAGATAAAAACGCTGCTTGCCTTTTGTGTCTATAGAGACACACGATCAGAACCAATAGGCTGAGTAGGAGGTAACACATGGGAATTTCTGACATATCTCCCTTAACCCTGACCTTGACGGAGACAATAAAAAGGGGGGCGCCCCATGCCGACGGTCCAATCCGTTGTGTGCGCTCTAAGGTTAGTACCTGGCTGTCCGTGCATTGTGCTTCACCCAGCCTATTGACGCTGCGCGTGGGTCTTAGACTGCTTACAGTTTTGTAGATTCCCGGATTTGTGGGCATCATTTGTTATCTAGGTTTAACAACAAACATTAAAAACGTTATTGTAGTAAAGGCAGTTCACATAATTTTCTTTACGCACCTTAGTCGCAAGCATGCGTGAACCCTCCACACAGAGAGGGTAACAGTTTACATCCAATAGTATTTAGATGCAGTTACTTGGATTCAGATACAGCGTGTGTATCATTTTGTTACTTAAAATATCTGCGCATGTCTTGTTATTATCCGGAATTACTACCCATTCTACTAAATTCTAATGTTTTTTCAAAGTTGACTGGCTTGCAAGATTTCAAGCAGATTAAAATACCGCAGATATATGAGAGTGGCTGTAATAGCAGGCAGGCAAAATAATGTCAAAAACCGAATAACAGTTTAATTTTGTGCATCTCCTTTTTTCAGGGATTTTTGAAAAGTCTCCTGCCGGTGGGTCAGTACTGTGTCTTGGTCGGACTGCGGAACTGCCACCATGGCCCGATTACTGGATATGAAAGAGTTTGGAGAAGCTGCAAACTACCTCCGCAAAACAGACCTGGAGCTTTTGGCTGTACAGACCGTGGCGTTCGACGGTAGTGTCAGAGAAAACCTGTAGCACGTACCCATGTTTACAGCTCTGCTAAAATAATCAGCGATAATTCGCGATTTTTAAATACACACTGGAGCAACAACCAGATTTTCGTGGTCGTTTTTTTTTTTTTTTTACTTCATGACTGTTTCATTAGCCGAACTATATATGTATATCAAAACACACATTACACATATTATTTCAGAAATTAAATATTAATGAAAAACAGTTGGTGGTAGTGTACCGTGTGTGCGTTTGGGGTCATGTGACTGAAACTGAAGCTAACAGAGATGAGAACGCAATCATGATTCTGAAGTAGCGCGCAATCCTGCAAAGAACTCCATCCACAATTTTGCGCATTGAATGACGGCTCCTCTCCCTCCCCTGCTCAGGTAAGAAGAGAGCGTGGGTGCCCGATGAGAAGGAGGCGTACATCGAGATTGAGATCAAGGAAATTAGCGGTGATAAAGTCATCGTCGAAACTAAGGATGGAAGGGTGAGTGAGCGGGACTCGTTGATCTTGCAGGTGTTTTTGGAGAGTTGTAATCAAAATATGTCCCTTAATAACACAATGGGCTATTTAGGGGTTTTCAGGAGTTGGAGCCAACTGGAATCAGTTCCAATTGCAAATCAGTAGAATCTTAGAACAAAACCAGCCCTGTAATCTGGATTTAGGTTAATAAATCAGATTTTATGTAGATCCGTGTGCAGTGGCTTGACTTATACATATAGTCAAATTCAAATTTGTTTTGCTATCCATTTTCCATTGCAATTCAGAGTTGAAGTTATGCCTCAAGATAAATACAGTGCAGCATCATACCTATATATTCATTGTAATTGTTAACTCATGCTACCAAACGAACTGTTTGTACCACCCCTCAACCAGACCCTGACAGTAAAGGAGAACGACATTCAGCAGATGAACCCCCCAAAGTTTGACATGATCGAGGACATGGCCATGCTGACGCACCTCAATGAGGCGTCCGTGCTCTTCAACCTGCGTCGTCGCTATAGCAACTGGATGATATACGTGAGTTCAGCCACCCCATTCACGTTTCAGACAGGAATGAATGTTAAAGGATCACCTGACAGAAAGAAGTCAGGAGATTCATGTCATTAGCCATTAGCCTTAGGTTTAAATGCTCCATCTGAATGCATGAATTCTGTCAATACCCCCTGCTCTGACTCACCAGAGCCATTCCACAACAACCCCCCTCATAACCCCACCCATTTCAGAAACTGTCCCAACATCTGTAAATTGAAAAACTGGAGACCTGCCTGTCAAAGAAGGCTCTGTTACATTCTTTAACACATAAAATTAATGTTTTTGTTTTCCCTGCAGACCTACTCTGGGCTGTTTTGTGTGACGGTGAACCCTTATAAGTGGCTGCCGGTCTACACTGCTCCTGTGGTTGCTGCTTACAAGGGAAAGCGCCGTTCTGAGGCTCCTCCCCACATCTACTCCATTGCTGACAATGCCTACAATGACATGTTGCGCAGTAAGAGACCTGCCTTTGTTGTAACTGCTGTACTCTGTTGCTTTGTGCCTTTTGGACTTCATCCATCAAGTGAGACACTTAATTAGATTAGTCTCCTTAATTAGTCATGGGTGAGGACAGTGCACCAGATGAAAAGTTTTCTATGGTTTTACATTGACAATGCTTTGCTGATGTTTCCCCACAGATCGAGAGAACCAATCAATGCTGATCACGTAAGTCCAGTTCATAGGCACTGAATATTCTTACACCCCGTCCCCACTTTAATTCAAGTGATGGGAATGTAGACCTCATGAAGGCTAAAGTGGGTGGGACTATCCTGTGTTACCAGTGACTCTGATGTGAACTGATCATTAGTTGTTTTTGTTTTTTTTTTTTATCTGAGAAAAGTGGTTGGTTCCAGACCGTTAAGAAATTGAGAATGGGTAGCTGCACCCATTAAGGAGTTCATGAAGCTTCAGTCTCCCATGATTGCTTAATTCAGCTGTGAGATTGTTAGCTACTAGCATGTTAGAAAGCATGTAGCTAGCAAGTTAGACTATTTATGTGCACGGGAGGTATGTGGAACTGTCCTAATTAAAACTTTAATATTTTTGGTCAAACATACTGATACTGATACTGAAAAAATCGTTAAATGTCCTTTTTGATTTTTTTAAATTTCTTATTTATTCTGCAGTCTCTCTCTGTTTATTAGAATTAAAATTTGTGTTGTTTTTGGAAGCAGTGCTTTTTTGCTTTTTGAAATATTTTTGTTATTATTTTTCTTTTATATGAAAATTCTGGATACATAGTTTTGGTTCAGCTGCAGCATGTGGCTAATTGTGAATTTTTTGTTGGTTTTGTTGTTTTGTACATATTTTTTGTCTACCACACCTAGCGGAGAATCCGGTGCTGGCAAAACTGTAAACACGAAACGTGTAATTCAGTATTTTGCCATTGTAGCTGCCCTGGGTGAAGCAGTCACCAAAAAAGGAGTAAGGCCAAATGCTCTACAGTTTTGCCTATTTTTCCCACCCATCCTTTTTATCAATTTTTAACTCTTCACTTTAATTTATTTTTGAGGGCTTGCTCAGTGTTGTACCTTTAAGGGTTGCGTGTGCTTTTTTTTATTTTTTTTTGTAAAGCCCTGCTCTTACTGTCTTATTACCTATTGCTGACCCCTGTGGTTTTTACAGTCCGTTTTTTTCCCAACCATTGCCACCCCTTTCTTCCTTTCCTGAATTCTTTTTCTTTTTAATATATTTTGTCATTAACATCTTGAATTCTCTCCTTTTTTGATTTTCACCCCAGTCCTGGTTTTATATCCATTTTTCATCCTGAAACCTGTCTCGTCCACTCATCTTCCATTCATTCCAATAGAAATACAAAGCCGTGTACACAAGCTTTAAAATAGTGTACCAGAGGTATGTTGCCAAAATCAGGTGTTCATTAATTAACAAAAATAATCTAGTATTAGCAGCGGATTATTAAATTTAACATCATTGAAGTGGTTTTCTAATGTTTCTGCTTATCTGTTAAATATTATTTCTTCTTAAAAACCTTTGCATGTTCTCTCATGAACTGTTGAAAAATGTTACTTTTAAACCTAAATTATCAGTACACGAAGTATCATTATTTGATCATAACAAATGGATTCTGTGAGACATGTATCTTTATTTATGGCAACATTTGTGTTTTACAGGGGCCTGCCACTAAAACAGGGGTAAGTTATTTTATTTGTAATATTGCTGTTCAAGAATAAGAATATTATATTAACAAAAAGGCACCATAGCAGTAGCAGTACCATTTAACTATTAAGAAATATTCAAAACCTCTTGTTCCTGTCTTAGTGAGTACCCAGTATGATTTCTGTTTCTCTCTTTCCCTCTCAGGGCACACTTGAGGACCAGATCATCGAGGCCAACCCGGCCATGGAGGCTTTTGGCAATGCCAAAACTGTGAGGAATGACAACTCCTCCCGATTTGTGAGTTTGAGGAACAAGGGTTTCTTCATTACTTCATTACTCAGTTACTCAATCATGAATTAATTTACAACTGGAATTCCATACAGAGCTTGAGGGGACCAAAAAGTTAGTTTCAGGTATTTAAATATTAAATATTTAACTGCTCCCTTCTTACCCCACCCCTGAACCCACCCCCCCTCCACAGGGCAAGTTCATCCGAATTCACTTCGGTCCCTCAGGGAAACTGGCCTCTGCTGATATTGACATCTGTAAGTGTAGTGTACAGGAATGATTCAATCAATGCCAAGAGTGCTGTGACCAGGGTTTTCCAAAATGACAATAATGCAGTGTTCTTTATCATCATGACTTAACCAGTTTCTAATAAGAAAGGAACTGTTGTGGATGTTACTGGTATAAACTAGTTGTATCAGTTATATAAGTTTTATCACTTATACAAGCTAATACCACTTTGTGTGTTGAATGCCACCTGTATTTTAATACTAAATTTGTTATTATGGAGAACTGTCACTAAATAAATGTAAAACAGTTGAATATCCACTCTTTATCAGACTTGAAGTATTTTTCTGTTCATTCTAAATGTTCAGAGTGTTGTATTTATTCTCTTGGTAGATCTTCTGGAAAAATCCAGAGTGATATTTCAGCAGCCCGGAGAGCGCAGTTACCACATCTACTACCAGATCATGTCCCAGAAGAAGCCAGAGCTTCTTGGTAGGAACGTTTAGGAATGATCCACTGTCAGAATGAGAAATGCCTCTGTGCTTGTCATGCGCCCCCACCCATTTAGAATTATCTCTGCAATAGTTAATATAGACCATTCATTTATAGCTCAAATACAATACATGTGAAGTGAAGTACAATGCACAAAGAGATTTGCAAAGATGCACTGAGTTCAAACACTTCCCTGAGTCGGGATCGAGTCTGTCAAAGCACAAAAGCACATGCTGCCAGTTAACAATGCTCTGTCCTGCAGACATGCTGCTGGTCTCCACCAACCCCTATGACTACCACTTCTGCTCGCAGGGAGTGACCACAGTGGAAAACCTGGATGACGGACAGGAGCTGCTGGCCACAGATGTAAGGACAGCTCAGACGAATGGTGTAACACTGAGAGCAGCCACTATAAAAAATACAGGATGACATCCCCTTCATGAGTTTTGGAAAAAAATTTGCTTCTAATGAAGAGAGGGTCCCCCTCATGATCCCCCTAATGGGTTGAGCTTATGCTGTCAGTCACAGACATGTAAAATTCAACCAAAAGAATCTTTTGTCCCTTACAAAATAGTGATTAGTTCAAGTCAGTAGGTCAACAATAGTTCAAAATATCTCCATACATTCATGTGTTCATGAAGCCATGCTGTCCCACTATGAACAGTTTTGACTGAATGGAATTTCAGGAGTTCTGACTGGCTGTCCAGATGAATTCTCTGGTCAGGTCAGCTGGCATAGCACTGCTCTTGAAATGGCAAACCTGATGCAAGTTTTCTTTTTTCTTCCTTTCCCAGAATGCTATGGACATCCTGGGCTTCAGTGCTGAAGAGAAGTATGGCTGCTATAAAATAGTGGGTGCCATAATGCACTTCGGCAACATGAAGTTCAAGCAGAAGCAGAGAGAGGAGCAAGCCGAGGCTGACGGCACTGAAAGTGAGACACGCCTAATAGTGCCTAGTCAGAACCAGAACCTCCCAAATAGAATGCAGCCTAAACTCTTATCAAATTTTTTGCTACCCGTTACATTATGCATTATCTTGGCTGGCAGATGACCTTAAGCAATGGTAGTTCATACGTTCTCTTAATTTATTAGGAATTTGTAGAACTGTGTATTTACTGTTAAGGTTAAGTGCCTTGCTCACTTGTCCAATGGCACCTGGGCATGAAATCTACCAGCTCTTGGTAGATTCCTTAACCACTTTTATACAGTATTACATAACAGTGAAAACTAACATGTCATCAGCCATCTGTTCTTCACTATGTTTGCACAAGGCTAGAGAGATTCTGATCTGTGTGAGATGTTTAAACCTTGTGGGCCAGTTGCAACAACCTTAGCAGAGACTCACTTGTTAGGGAAAACTATTTTATTTCTACTTTAGTTCAGTTTCAAGTTTATATGTCACATTTCTTCAGTTTAGTTCAGTATTCCTAATTTAGTCGTGTAATGGTCTGAACACCAAGTTTTTGTCTAGGTGCGGACAAGGCCTCCTACCTGATGGGGGTCAGTTCAGCTGACCTCATCAAGGGACTCCTGCACCCCCGGGTCAAGGTGGGAAATGAGTATGTCGTCAAGGGACAGAATGTCGAACAGGTGAGAGATCCCATGATGCTGTTGTATGCCTGATAATGCCTATGTATGATTTTCTTTCCAAAAAATGTATTTTTAAAAATAGTTTTTTGCTCCTTTGAAGAATCTAAAATATAAATTAGTTTTGATTTGTTTAACATCCCATTTGTGTTATTTTATAGTTCCAGTGTATTTATTATATTTCCAAAATGTGGAAAACAGTAAAAATAAAGAATAAAAGTTGTGTCCAAAATGGTACTTATATAATGTTGTATGGTGCTGATGGGGGATTTCTGCCTCTGTACCACTGTACCAATGTTTAGATGCTGTGTTGGCATTTTGTATTCCTCTGACATCTGTATACATACATATATACATGCATACACATATACATACATATGTATGCTTATGAGTTTCTCATCAGTGCTCATATTTGCTTGTAAATTAGATTAAAAGTCAGGGTTCTTTCACACTGGTAATAGCTGATGCCATGAGATACAGAAATCAACAGGCTCTGTAGAATCAGTGAGGTATCCAGGCAACAGTGGGAGACCATGTGACACCATTTGTCTTGTTTGTGGGTGTTTGTGTTGGGTGTGTGTGGGTGGTGTAGGTGAACTATGCGGTGGGTGCTCTGGCCAAAGCCACCTACGACCGCATGTTCAAGTGGCTGGTTGGGCGAATCAACAAGACCCTGTATACCTCCCTGCCACGCCAGTTCTTCATTGGTGTCCTGGACATTGCAGGCTTTGAGATCTTCGATGTAAGTTCCTCTCTTGGGCAAAAAAAAGAAATTCACTGGGTTTTAATGAATTGATCTTGCATTACCTCACATACAAACCCCCACCTTTCTATCTCTTTATTTCCAGCTCAACAGCTTCGAGCAGCTCTGCATCAACTTCACCAATGAGAAACTGCAACAGTTCTTCAACCACCACATGTTCATATTGGAGCAGGAGGAGTACAAGAGGGAAGGCATTGAGTGGACCTTCATTGACTTCGGTCTGGACCTGCAGGCCTGCATTGATCTTATCGAGAAGGTGCAGATTGCTCACACATGCACCAGCAGGAGGCCTTATTACCAGTGAATGTAGACAGAGGCTTCATAATCCTCAAAATGTGTTATCAGTGATTCCCTGATTTGACAACAGAGTTTTTCTGTGGATTGCAAATCGAGTGCTTTAAACAAGTCAGTGACTGACACCGCATGGTAGCTCCACATGTGGTAGGATTCATGAAGCATCAATCCCCCAACAGTACGCACTGCAGTCCTCCCTTAGTATACCACAGCTTATATATGGTGGTGGCGTTTATACCACAGGGCATCTGTGATTCCCAGTTACTGTTAAAAAGTAACTTTTACCAAAAATATTTGGATATTTATGGATAAAAACAGTGATATACAGCATGAGCACTGTAAAAGAGGGATTGGAGGATAAATCACCAGTATAATTAATTAGAGAATCCTATTAAGGAATTTGATACAATTCTTAAAAGGAAAGATAATGTGATAATACTATAATATCTGTACAATGTCTGGACACTGTGTGGAGAAATTGTCTGTAATTTTTGTAGATTATGTAATGTGTGACTTGGGTGTATAAGGCACTGTAATGTATGTAACAGGTCTTTAATGTGTAGGTATATTGTGTGCAGCATGCGTGTAAGGCATGTAAAGAGCAACAGTGTTTGTGTAACAAGCGTACGTGTTTCCTCAGCCCCTGGGGATCATGTCTATCCTTGAAGAGGAGTGCATGTTCCCAAAGGCCACGGATAACAGCTTCAAAGCCAAAATGTATGACAACCACATCGGCAAGTCGGCTAACTTCCAAAAGCCACGGCCTGACAAGAAGCGCAAGTATGAGGCCCACTTTGAGCTGGTGCACTACGCCGGCGTGGTGAGTGTGGGTCGTTAAAGAGGGCAATCATGGGATACGGGGACCTCCTATAACACAGTACTGAAAAAAACATTTGAGCAAAGTGGCAGATGATCCTACAATTAGGACCTTATATTTTTTTAATTGGCATCAGTCTATTTGATATTATTTGCTGCAGTATGTTAAGGTCACCATTAATTCACCATTAATAAAATGCTGATATCGCTCAGTCTGTAATGGACATGGTGTCTGTGTGCTCAGCCCACATTGGTGGATCAGCTGTTTACTTGTGGTAGAGAAATTCCTTTGTTTGTTGATTTATTATTTTTTCCCCCAGGTACCATACAATATTTGTGGCTGGCTGGACAAAAACAAAGACCCCCTTAATGAAACAGTGGTGGCATGTTTCCAGAAGTCATCCGGCAAGCTCTTGGCCAGCTTGTATGAGAACTACGTTGGCTCTGATGCAGGTAATGTAGGGGTGACGTCCAGTATTATTTCAATATTCAACTGTGAGCTCACTAATGGATTACTTCAGTGAGTATTGGAATGCTTTTAAATAAACAAAAAATTAATGACATAGTTTTGCTTGCGTTCCTCATCCACATTTATGAAGTATGGCTTAAGAACCTTATAATAGCAGTTAATTGATTATTATTGGCAATCTTCCTGTATGAAAGCAAGCTTACCAATACAGACCTTTGTGCAGTGAGTCAAGATGTGCAGTGAGTCAAGATAATTCTGAGTGGCAAGCAGAGAGTGTCGGACAGACAGTTACTAAACTACATGCAGCATCACTTTTGGCATGGCATCTGAGGGATGAGCACACAAACATCTGGTGTTTTGAAGGAAACTCTAACAATTAAGCAACTGAAGTGGTTTAGGGTGTTATGGATATCATATAGGTAGGCACAGTTGCTCACTATTATTTTTATTTCTGCTACCGTGCATCAGTGCAAAACATCAGAAGTGAAAAACCATTTATTCTACTCGTGTTTTCCGAGCACTGAAATGTCAGCGTGTCTCTTTGCAGTGGCCGACCACAAACCAGGAATAAAGGAGAAGAGAAAGAAAGCGGCATCCTTCCAGACTGTGTCCCAGCTACACAAGGTGGGACTGCTCTGGCCCCAGCACACATATGAAGGCTGTCATCTCAGCCTTCTACCATTATTACCATCATCATCATCATCATCATCATTATCACCATCTTCATTACCCTTATCACAATCATCATCATCTTTACCATCATTGTCTTAACCAGCACCTTCATGATGGGAGTTTAGCTCTGAATCACTCTGAAGATGATGTTGTCCACCTGCCCTGTTTGGAGTGTGCCTCACTCTCGTGGATGACTGGAGACACTTGAGTAATGTAAGCCAGAGCAGTCACTCTAAGTCACTCTCAGTGACACACGGCATAGCTGCATGTCTGAGGGTTTGCAGCTGGAAAGCTACAGGTGGGAAGAGTGGTTTGCTGGACAAACCCACCAAGCTTGCAAGGCTCGTCTGTGGAGAGGGAGGTAGTTAAGACTTGCAGTGATGTTTAGGGAAATTGACACATGAACATCACTTTAAGTCTGTGCTGCCTCTGTTCTTCAGCACTTCGGCCCAGCTCTGGGACCAGGTAAGTCGACAGGCAGGGAGCTCTCAGGGGGACTAAAGCATATTGGTTTGAAGTGGGGTGGGAGTGTAGCACAGTGGTAAAGAGTAGGGCTTGTAACTGAAAGGTTCCTGGTTTGATTCCCCGCTAGATCACTGCTGTTGTACCATTTGGCAAGGTACTTATCCCACAGTTGCCTCAGTAAATATCTGGCTGTATAAATGGATAACATGTAAAAACTGTAACCTATGTAAGTCACTCTTTTCCTCTTCACCATGCCCTCTGTCCTTCTGCCCGTCTGTCTGCAGGAGAACCTGAACAAGCTGATGACCAACCTGCGCAGCACCCAGCCTCACTTTGTGCGCTGCATCATCCCCAACGAGACCAAGACTCCAGGTACAGGACCCACTCTCCCAACTGCCTCAGGCATCCAGAACAGCTGCCAGCAACTCATACGTGTGGGTGTGAGTGTGTATGCGTATGACTGTATGCGTATGTTTGTATAAGAGAGAGTACGTGCATGTCTGTGTGGGTGCATGCGGGTTTGTGTGTGTGGAATTGAGGTGTATTGGGGAGTGACTGGTTCTGTCTGTGTGTGCGACATAGAGGCTTTCTTTGTGAGAGTGTATGTGTATGTGTACTGGTGATAATCAGTATATTTGTATATAATCTGAGGTGAGAAGAGTAGTGGCGTGACGCTGTGGCTATCTCCGATACGCAGGGGCCATGGACCCTTTCCTGGTGCTGCACCAGCTGCGCTGTAACGGCGTGCTGGAGGGGATCCGCATCTGCAGGAAGGGCTTCCCCAACCGCATCCTGTACGCAGAGTTCAAACAGCGGTGAGTGGGAATGTGCACACACACACACGTGTACACACTCACAGACCCTTCAGCTGGATCCCCTGCTCTGAATTAAACAGAGATGTGTGCAATGCACACACAAACACACACATACGCACACACACATATTCAGGCAGTTTATCAGATCACCATCACATGCCCTCACTTTTAATCTTTACCTCCCCCGAAAACAGAGCAAAGGTCAATCCACCTTTTTTGCCCCTGCAGATACCGCATTCTGAATCCCCAGGCCATCCCAGATGATAAATTTGTGGATAGTAGGAAGGCGGCCGAGAAGCTGCTGAGCTCTCTGGACATCGACCACAACCAGTACAAGTTTGGCCACACCAAGGTGACCGCGACCACACTGTGTCCTCATGGACTTTAGTAATGGGATAGTGAGGCTACATGGTACACTACATAACATGCTTTCAGCAAATCACATATCTCTTATAGTGGCATTTATCTTAAAAATAAACCAAGGGAACATTTTTTGGTTTGACGTCCCAAGCATTTCTCAGTCCACTCAGTAATGAACTCAGGCACACTTGCTATACCCAACCACATTCCCCAATATGAAGTACTTACTGATATCCAGATTTTTAAAGAAGTTCAAATTGTCATATTCCAGTTAACAAATAAATTTAAAAAAAGGAGTAAAAGTATTGATGCTTTAGCTGAATAAAGTTCAGGGTACTGTTGAAAAGCATATTGTATAGAAAATGAACCAGATGGAAATACAGATGGAGTGTATGAGTCAGGAAACCACAAATATGGTGAAAAAACATCCTGTCCCTTACTCCTTGCTCCCCTTAGCAATTCTGATCTCTAACCAGCACTCAGCCCCAAGGGTTCCCTTAAAGAGCAGTGATCTAAGATTAGTGTTTCTGAGAACAGGAAGGAAAGAGGGAGTGGAGAATGCTGACTTTCAGACACAATGAACAGAGTGGTTTTTACCTTTTTACCTCAGAGACACTGATTCTGCACCGGGTGGTGTCTCAGTCTCGGGTCAGAGACACTGACTGTGCACCGAGTGATGTCTGGGTCTTGTCCCCCAGGTGTTCTTCAAGGCAGGCCTGCTGGGGCAGCTAGAGGAGATGAGGGACGAGCGTCTGGCCAAAGTCCTGACCCTGCTGCAGGCCTTGAGCCGTGGCAAGATCATGAGGATGGAGCTGCAGAAGATGATGGAGAGAAAGTAAGCACAGCCATTATGATCGTCATACTTACACAGTATTACCAAAGTAATTGTTTGGTGCTTATTGGACAACCCCATATAAGCCTACTGACAGCTTCACATCTCTTTATTATTGGTAGTAGCACTGTAGTAGTGGTTGTTGTTGCAGTACTACCATCAGCAGCAATCTCAATAACATTCACGCTGCTTGTATATCCCAAAAAGCTCAAAAAGCCTATATCGTTTTGCATATTTTCCATTTACACAGCTGAATTCTGACTGCAGCGGTTACTTGGATCATTTGAATCATCTTTGGTGAATCCCCTGTCCCCCCACCACCACACCATACTCCTCACTCCTCCCTTCAGAGATGAGGTAGCCAGAGCTCAAACTACAACTGACCCTACAGTGAAATCCTGCAGCGCTCAGAAAAAAAAAATTTAATGCTGCACACTGCAGACATGGGTTTGAGCAGGTGGGAAGGGAGACGTGTAGATGGCGTGTGCAAGGCGTGTGTCTGCACACGTGTGTACATGTGTGTGGTCCCTTGGTGGTACCCCCCACATTTTAGTCAAAATAGTGACCTCGGAGGCCCGTGGTGATAGCAGTCAGACGGCAGCTGCTTGCCATCAGAACCGCCCCTTCACCCACCCACCCAGAAATAGCTTCTGATTGCCTCTGGCCCCTTTTGTCTGAGACGGCTGTAGTTTTAAGTGACCACATAGATGGAATAGCTGCCGGGTGGTAGGGGATTAAATCCTCTTATTTCAGCCAGGACTTTCGCTTTAAATAACAGATGGCCCACACCTCACCTTTGTCTGGCCCTGAGCACAGAGTGGCACTATGACAGCCGTTCCTGTTTGATTTACTCCCACATGCCTGCAGTCACTAATAAAGCTTATGACACATCCCCAGCTGCATCTGGGGGGATGAGACACAGCGTTAATTTAGATCAATTATTAATGGCTGGTCAGGCTCCCAGATCTTTTCACAGATTGTTTTTTAAATCGCTGGGAGGTTAAAGGCCTTAAAAAGTCAGAAACACTTTGCACCCCTTGTAGGAGCCTAAAAACATGAACTCCCAAAAGCTAAGTTAACGAAAACAATGGAACGGTATTTGAGATGAGAGGAAAACTAGAGACGATAAGAAAAGAAACTAAGCCTGTATTGAGGTACTCACTTCCAGTGTGTGTGCAGTTGAAGTCCCTACCTCTCTCTGCAGTGAGGCACAAGGGTTCCCATTTCTACTCTATGCACCCCTGAATTCTTTCCTACCAGGGAAGCTCAGTCTGTGTAGAGGGTCCCATACCCTCTCTGTGCGCCTTCGAATTACGTCCCTCTCTCCTTAGTGAAAGGAAGCGCAATCTGTGTAGAGGTTCCCATTCCCCTCTGTACGTGCCTGAATTCCTTCCCCCTCTCTGCAGGGAGGCACTGATGATCATACAGTGGAACATCCGTGCCTTTAACGCAGTGAAACACTGGCCCTGGATGAAGCTCTTCTTCAAGATCAAGCCCCTGCTGAGGAGCGCCACCACCGAGAAGGAGCTTGCCAGCCTGAAGGAGGAGTTCCTCAAGCTGAAAGAGGCGCTGGAGAAGTCTGAGGCCAAGCGCAAGGAGCTGGAGGAGAAGCAGGTCACTCTGATCCAAGAGAAGAATGACCTGTCCCTGCAGCTCCAGGCCGTAAGTACACCTGTTCCCTTTCGTTAGGACCAACTGACCTCCAGCCATCCACATCTCTTACAAAGACCTAACAGCACATTCTTCATAATAACAGGTAATAAATTGCATTTAAGTGTCACTTTTCAAGGATCTCAAAGTGCTTTACAGTGAATTGGCTTGGGGAGTGACTTACCACACCTGGGTGATGTACGGCAGCCGTTTTGATTAAATGCTCAGTTGGGAAAAGAGGGGTGTTAAATCCAGATCAAGATCAGTCAGACAAATTAATTGACAGCTCAGCTGGAAAACAAGCATACGCTATGTGCCCTCACAACCAGCGTAGGGAATCGTTGCCTTACAGGAATGACTCCAAAAATTGGGCACTTGTAATTCAAGCAGGGACACTTTGGATATCCCCTGGACACATTGGGACTAATATACAGAATGATGGATTTTATTGAAGACATAATTATTTAGAACTTTATCAATCTATAAAAATGTATATTTTTTTTCAATTCTGAACTAGTACTACTCCTCATGTGCAAAACTGAAATTTAGCACTGAGTGTAGAAATATGAAACTCACCATGTGGTGTGGCTTCATACAGATTGCCGTTTTCATGCTAAATACACCACTACCAATACAACATTGTTAGTTTAGAGAGCATGCAGAAATGTGAAGAAGGCATTTATGGGTTAAACAGTATAAAGCCACTGCTCTTTCTCTCTTTCTCTGGTTTCATGTCTCTAGGAGCAAGATAACCTAGCAGACGCAGAGGACCGATGTGACCTGCTGATCAAAACCAAGATCCAGCTGGAGGCCAAAGTGAAGGAGTTGATGGAGCGGCTGGAGGACGAGGAGGAGATGAATGCCAGCATCCTCGCCAAGAAGCGGAAGCTGGAGGACGAGTGCGCTGAGCTGAAGAAGGACATTGATGACCTGGAGATCACGCTGGCTAAGGTGGAGAAGGAGAAGCACGCCACCGAAAATAAGGTGAGAGGGGGAGCTGGGAGGTGCATGTCCTGTGGCCCCCCATGATATTTGATTAGTCAGACCTCACGTTTTCTTCCTCACATGCACTACATGAACTATGCAGGGTTCTTAGATTTTCCTTTGTGAGCTCTGATACGAAAACTAGCTGGCAAGAAAACACAAAGAGTCTGAGCAGACTGCAACACAATCAGAGTTCACAGAAGAGGGGATCAAACCTCATGCACACTCCTCCTCTTCTTCCTCCGCAGGTGAAGAACCTGATTGAGGAGATGGCAGCTCTGGATGAGACCATCCTGAAGCTGACCAAGGAGAAGAAGGCCCTGCAGGAGGCTCACCAGCAGACACTGGATGACCTTCAGGCCGAGGAGGACAAGGTCAACACACTGACCAAAGCCAAGGCCAAGCTGGAGCAACAAGTGGATGACGTGAGTACACCTGGCACTGCTCTTTGTTCAAGGTTTAACCTATGGTGGAGAGTCAGAACTTACAGACACCTTTCAAATGTTAGAGGGTCACATGATCTTGTCATCAGTAGTCAGCAATGAGAAACAATACAGGCTACATTAGAGGTTGATTTCAGACTTCAGGTTCAGATAAGAGGTTCAGGAGTGAGTGAAACCATCAGTTGGTAACCTTTGTGTGTTGTTGCACTTGTAATTGCATTAGCTTCACACCCTAAAAACCTGGTATCTCCCTCCAACCCCATTCCCATCCCAGCTGGAAGGCTCCCTGGAACAGGAGAAGAAGTTGCGTTTGGACCTGGAACGAGCCAAGCGCAAGCTGGAGGGGGATCTCAAACTGTCCATGGAGTCTGTCATGGACTTGGAAAATGATAAGCAGCAACTGGAAGAGAAACTGAAAAAGTAAGATATATACACACATTTTCTCTGGTGTTAAGGGATGTCATATGACTCCTTCACCCAATGGTGAGAAAGAACAGAGCCAGCAAAAGTATCTACAGTGCATGTGCTCCCCTCCCAAGGACTGTGGGTGATGGCACTGTGACAGCACAGTAAGGGAAATAAATGACTGACATAAATGAATGAGTAGAGATCCTTACTACTCATTATTCTGTACTTATATGACTTATTAAGAATTTATACAAATAAATGTATGTATTGTGATTATATTTAAACACGCAGGTAGGTGGTGGTAAATCTTTACATCTCAGATCTTTAAACCTCTGATGATATGTGTAAGCTGATCCTTCCTGAAATGATTGTGTTGCTTCTTCCTCCTGTGATCAGGAAAGACTTTGAAATGAATCAGATCAGCTCCAAGGTTGAAGATGAGCAGGCATTGGTGATTCAACTACAGAAGAAAATCAAAGAGTTACAGGTTAGCGACTTCTGTTTTTTTTTCTGCAGAGCACAGACAGGGATATGTCAGCAGATTTTGCATGGTACTTTGAACTTGTACTACTACATTGTAAATGTAGTAATCATATCATTATGCTTACATGGTGAGCTGTGTAGTTTGACTGATGGCTGTTACCATCACGCTGTGAATCTTAGCATATACCCTTTACCAGAACAATTTATAATTTTGCAACAAACAATGCTATTTACAGGTTTACCACAGAGAATAACCTACTCATATGCAACCTCTTTATCCAGCTGGCTCTTTACTGAGGTACAGATAAAGGAACCATTGAAAAGGAGTGCTCTGCCTCTCACCTGTAGGTGTAGGAAATGAGGACTGCTGGTATAATGGTTTGAAGGTGTTATAAGGGCTCTTGTACCTTTTTTTTAATCTGAGGCATTCTCCACCCCCTCCCCAGGCGCGCACAGAGGAGCTGGAGGAGGAGCTGGAAGCAGAAAGGGCATCGCGGGCAAAGGTGGAGAAGCAGCGGGGTGACGTAGCGCGGGAGCTGGAGGAGCTGAGTGAGCGGCTGGAGGAGGCGGGCGGGGCCACCTCCGCCCAAATCGAGATGAACAAGAAGAGGGAGGCCGACTTCCTGAAGCTGCGGCGGGACCTGGAGGAGGCCATGCTGCACCACGAGGCCACGGCCGCCGCCCTGCGGAAGAAGCACGCGGACAGCGTGGCCGAGCTGGGCGAGCAGATCGACAGCCTGCAGCGGGTCAAGCAGAAACTGGAGAAGGAGAGGAGCGAGGCCAAGATGGAGGCCGACGACCTGGCCTCCAACCTGGAGCAGCTCTCCAAGAGCAAGGTGGGAGGAGCTGGCGCTAGGAAGGGTGGAATATGTGGGTGTACCACTGAGCTCTTCTTAGTTAATGACATGGTACTCCAGTGCCTCCACTAGACCAAAAACTATGTCTTTGACAT